>NC_136859.1:0-97500 GCF_951799975.1 Gobius niger
CGCTGAGGTGCGTGAGGTTAGTGTATTAGCGCCCCCTGCTGACTCACCACAGCACTGAGGTGTGTGAGGTTAGTGTATTAGCGCCCCCTGCTGACTCACCCCCAGCGCTGAGGTGCGTGAGGTTAGTGTATTAGCGCCCCCCTGCTGACTCACCACGGCGCTGAGGTGTGTGAGGTTAGTGTATTAGCGCCCCCTGCTGACTCACCACAGCGCTGAGGTGTGTGAGGTTAGTGTATTAGCGCCCCCTGCTGACTCACCACAGCACTGAGGTGAGTGAGGTTAGTGTCATTTTTTTAATCACATTTTTGTATTTTTTTTGTCATTTTTTTGGTCAAATTTTTATCAATTTTTGTCATTTTTTTTGTCACATTTTTTGTCATTTTTTGTCATTTTTTTGTCATTTTTTTTGTCACATTTTTGTCATTTTTTTGGTCATTTTTTGTCATTTTTTTGTCACATTTTTGTCACATTTTTGTCATTTTTTGTCATTTTTTTTGGTCAAATTTTTATCAATTTTTGTCATTTTTTTTTGTCACATTTTTGTCATTTTTTTGTCATTTTTTTGTCATTTTTTTTTGTCACATTTTTGTCATTTGTCATTTTTTTGTCATTTTTTTTTGTCACATTTTTGTCACATTTTTGTCATTTTTTTGGTCAAATTTTTATCAATTTTTGTCATTTTTTTTGTCACATTTTTGTCATTTTTTTGTCATTTTTTTGTCACATTTTTGTCATTTTTTTTGTCACATTTTTGTCACATTTTTGTCATTTTTTTTGTCACATTTTTGTCATTTTTTGTCATTTTTTTGTCACATTTTTGTCATTTTTTTTGTCACATTTTTGTCACATTTTTGTCATTTTTTTTGTCATTTTTTGTCATTTTTTTGTCACATTTTTGTCATTTTTTTGTCATTTTTTTGTCATTTTTTGTCATTTTTTTTGTCACATTTTTGTCATTTTTTTGTCACATTTTTTGTCATTTTTTTGTCACATTTTTGTCATTTTTTTGTCACATTTTTGTCATTTTTTGTCATTTTTTTTGTCATTTTTTGTCATTTTTTTTGTCACATTTTTGTCACTTTTTTGTAATTTTTTGGTCAAATTTTTAATCACATTGTTGTCATTTTTTTGTCGCCCTAACACCGCCCCTTACACGCCCCTGCTGACTCACCACGGCGCTGAGGTGTATTAGCGCCCCCTGCTGACTCACCACGGCGCTGAGGTGTATTAGCGCCCCCTGCTGACTCACCACAGCGCTGAGGTGTATTAGCGCCCCCTGCTGACTCACCACGGCGCTGAGGTGTATTAGCGCCCCCCTGCTGACTCACCACGGCGCTGAGGTGTATTAGCGCCCCCTGCTGACTCACCACAGCGCTGAGGTGTATTAGCGCCCCCTGCTGACTCACCACGGCGCTGAGGTGTATTAGCGCCCCCTGCTGACTCACCACGGCGCTGAGGTGTATTAGCGCCCCCTGCTGACTCACCACGGCGCTGAGGTGCGTGAGGTTAGTGCATTAGCGCCCCCTACTGACTCACCACAGCACTGAGGTGAGTGAGGTTAGTGCATTAGCGCCCCCTGCTGACTCACCACGGCGCTGAGGTGCGTGAGGTTGGAGCTGTGCACGTGCGCGCCTCTCACGTGCGCGCTCTGGATGCGCCTCAGGAACTTCAGCTCCGAACGCAGCTTCCCGCAGAGCTTGGCCCCGCCCTCGGCGCCGCTCAGACGCTCCGCCCGCCGCAGCAGGTCCTCGGCCACGCCCACCCGCTCCGACAGCACCGCCTGCGTCGCCATGGAGACGGGATCGGGTCAGATGCCCTTCCGTGGCCCCGCAGAGCCCAGGCCGGACGACGAACTCCTCACACGGGCCGGACGCTGCAGGAGAAGAAATCAATCTGAAACTAAATCTAGATCCTGGACAGACCCGGCTTTAACCTCTTAACCCCCGCTGAACCGAGAGGATCTGTTTCCTCTGTTTCCTCACGTCATCACGTTGTTTTACCAACATTTTTTTGTCGGGAATTAAACTCATTTTTATCACATTTTTGTCATTTTTTTGGCAATTTCTTGTGATATTTTTGCCACTGTTTCATAACTTTTTTGTCACATTTCCATCATTGTTTTCTTTTCAGTTCTGTTGCTATTTTCACAGCTTTTTTCCAGAAGCTTTTGGATTGGGGTAAAGCCAAGCTGGAGAAAATGTGCTCCGTTCAGGTGGGAGTTAAGGGGTTAACTGTAGGGGTTCATTTTGTGACATCTTGGTAACAAAGCGACTGGTTCAAAGCTGAATAAATCAGGCTGGAGATTCTTAAAGGGGGGGTATTCTGCAAAATGGACTTTTTTCCAGCTTTCCCTCATGTTATCCTGTCGCTCCCTCATTAAAAACATGGCTGAAGTGTTGCCTTGGCACATTCACGTATTTCTGAGTAATCTGTAAAAACTCTGATGGCGGCCATTTTAGGGATAGGTTTGCCTGAGTCCTCCTAGGAACGCCCCCACCTCCTGGAGACGCCTCCGAGCTTTGGTCACCAGCCGAGTAACCAACCACTGCTCCTCAGCAGAACCCCCTCCCCACTGTGTCCAGCCCTAAGATGTAAACAGAGTCATCATGGAGGATTAGCTTCATGTGTTCTGTGTACTCTGAGACTTTTACAAAGACACACATCAGTGTTTCTGTTACCGAAACACCCAGGATTCAAACCGGTGACAAGAACACTTATTTTCAGTGTCTGGTTCTGCGCTGGGCCTTGATGATGCACAGAGCCTCCGGAGAAAGCTAATGCTAAGCTAAACCTCGAGTCATCACGTGAAAACGAGAAATATGCACAAATAAAGTCAATAAAACCACCACACACATAAAGAACCGTTTAACAATGATCACACACGGAGCCAGGCTTGTTGATTCGGAAGTTTATTGCTCACATTTCATCTACAATGGGTCATAGCCGAGTGGCTTTCTCCCGGAGCTAACAAGCTAGCCGCGATAAGCTAACGGGAAAATTCACTGAATACAAGCAGCATATTATGCACTAAAAACGCCACTAAAACAGGCAACTGCTTGAAGCAGCCTTTATGATGATCACACACGGAGCCGGGCTTGTTGATTTCGTAGTTTATTGCTCACATTTCATCTACAGTGAGTCGTAGCCGAGTGGTTTTCTCCCGGAGCTAAGGCACTATTAGCCGCGACAAGCTAACAACCTTCACCTTCACAACATTCATTGAAAACAGACAGCATATTATGCACAAATAACGTCAATAAAGCAGCAACTACTCGAAGCAGCCTTTACGATGATCACACAATGAGCCTGGCTTTACACATTTGTGGTTTATTGCAGACTTTTCATCAACAATGAGCTGTAGTCGATTATAACAAGCTAACGGGTAACCTCGAAAAACCACTGTCCACCTGCACAGATAATGTCCGTCTTTGAATCGTCTGGGCTCCTGCAGATCCTGGTGTCGTCCATGGGGGTATAGTTAGAGATCCATAGGGCAGATGCAAAGAGAAGCCTCCAAACAGCAGTTATTTTTCAGGCCAGAGCCCCTTCCAAGCGTCCGGTGTGGAAGGTTCGTCTCCAAATAATATCCTGTGTGG
Organism: Gobius niger; assembly: GCF_951799975.1. Classification (NCBI taxonomy): domain Eukaryota; kingdom Metazoa; phylum Chordata; class Actinopteri; order Gobiiformes; family Gobiidae; genus Gobius; species Gobius niger. Next base: position 3,597 of record NC_136859.1, read on the forward strand.
CCATTGTTCACAAAGTGATAAACAGCAGCTCCTTTCCAACAATAATATAATTAAAATGCACCGATCGTAGTTTCAATACAGTTGAGACGACGAGCGCAGTGTTGTGATGCCACAGACAGCGTGTGGAGGGGGCGTGTCGGAAAGGGTCAGAGGTTCTTAAAGAGACAGAGGCCTATTTCAAGACATTCACTACAGCCATTTTGAGAGAGACATTTTATACAAGGCAGTTATTCTAATTTACTGCATTTACAGACCAGCAGAAGGTTTGTCATCATTGTAGTGAGATATAGACTGGTGCTATGGGACTGACAAAAGCAGAACACCCCCTCTTTAAAGCAGAACACCCCCTCTTTAAAGCAGAACACCCCCCTCTTTAAAAGGAACAGGCCCCTGGTCTTCCATACTGAGATGTTCTTCACCCCGCTAAAGGCTAAATGCTAACAACATTAGCGTGACTGAGCATCATCAGAAACATCAGAATATAAGCATCGTACAGGGTCACTTTTGCTACTGTTATTCTCTGACATGAAAACTAAGACTGAGACCTGAGATATGTTCCTACCTGAGCTCAGTGTTAAGTTTGACCACATGTTTTCATTTAGTTTAAGTCTTTTCACAGTAATATTGTGAAGTCTAATTTTGTGGACTTTGCATGTGTGATATTTATAATAATCATATTTACTCTTGTTCCTCGGCTTCATGTTTCTTCTCTGAGGTTTTTTCAAACTGTCACTGAAGTTTGGATGATTTTGGCCTCTTCTTGGGTATTCAACTCATTTTTGTAACTTTTTTGTCATTTTTGTCACATTTTTGTAATGTTTTCATCATTTTTTTGTATTTTTTTTTTTTTCAATTTTTTTTTAATTTTTTCAATTTTTTTTAAATGTTTTTGTCAAATTTTTATCACATTTTTGTCAATTTCTTGTGACATTTTTGCCACTTTTTCGTCACTTTTTTGTCACATTTCCATCATTGTTTTCGTCTCAGTTTAGTCGCTATTTTCACAGCTTTTTTCCAGAAGCTTTTGGATTGGGGTAAAGCTGGAGAGAATGTGCTCGGCTCAGGCGGGGGTTAAGGGGTTTTTATTGTGACTTCCGGGTCCGCTGCCCCTCAGGGTTCTGTCTGTCCGTCTGTCTGTTTGGGTCACGTTTCTGTAACTTTCCCGTAAGAACTGTCCGTGTTTCAGGAGAATAAAACCCGCACGTGTTCCTTTAGTGACTCCGCTCCTTCTCCGCAGCGGAAAATACAAATAAAAACGGATAAATATGACTTTATTTGGATCTGACGCAAACTCAGTGAAATCAGCTGATTAGCTTTAGCGTTAGCGTTAGCTTTAGCCAGGACCCAGCCCGGGACTAAACCCAGGTCTGACCCGGGTCCGGACTAAAGCGAGGCGGGTCTGAGCCTCACCTGGGTCTGGGCTGAGTCCACACCGGGTCCAAACCGAGTCCAAACCGAGTCCGACGCGGATCTGGAACACGGATCCGGCAGCGCTCACGTCTCCGCCTCTTCTTCTGCGGATCTGCGCGGACTCCGGGCTCAGCAGCGCCCCCCCGTCTGTTAAAGTGTCACTGTCGATGATTCTGGAACAACCTCTTAACCCCCGCCTTAACCGAGCACATGTCCTCCCGCTCGGCTTTACCCAAATCTAAAAGCTTCCGGTCTTTAGATCATACAGCCTTCAGGAGTAACGGCTGATTTGAAAGCTAAGACTTTTTTTTTTTTAATCACATTTTTAAACTTTTCTGTGTGGCCTTTCTGTGTTCACTAAAAACATGTACAATAGGCCAGGATGAATGCAGTGAGTGGTTGGTGGTGGTTGGAGGGGCTGATGGTGCAGACATTATTATTATTTTTATTATTATTATTATTATTTTTTATTATTATTATTATTATTTAATTATTATTATTATTTTATTTGTAGTATTATTATTATTTTTATTATTATTATTATTATATTATTATTATTTTTATTATTATTATTATTATTTTTATTATTATTATTATTTTTATTATTATTATTATTATTATTAATATTTTATTATTTATTATTTTTATTATTTTTTTATTATTATTATTTTATTATTATTATTATTTTTTACTATTTTTTATTATTATTTTTATTATTATTATTTTATTTTATTATTATTATTTTATTATTTTATTATTTATTACTTTTATCATTATATTATGAAGTACTTACATATTTATAGTGATTACTTTATTATTCGTGTCGATCATAACCAGGTCTAAACTGTTTCCTAAACTGAGCCTCTCGGACCCGTCCCAGACTGGGATGGAGCTCATTCATAACGGTTTGTAAACTGTTTAAAAGTCTTAAAGGATGAATGAAGTATTTCACCACATGATAGTGATCCGTATGTTACAAAATGAGTTGGGAGGGTTTATTACGACATGTGGTTTTAGGCAAGTTCATACCATGCATTTCACACACAAGGCAACTCAATGTGCCTTTATTGCACGAATAATGTAATACTTGTGTTAATTGTATTAATATGTCACATTTTGAAACGCGGGTGGATGTTGTCGTTCTCTGTGTGAGTTTGTCGGCTACAAACGGGACAGGTGTGACTCTCATTAAGCCCTTACCTCACACCTGAACCGAGCACATTCTCTCCAGTTTGGCTTTACCCCAAACCAAAAGCTTCTGGAAAAAAGCGTGACAAACAAGTGACGCAAAATTGATGAAAAAGTGGAAAAAATGTCACAAGAAATTGACAAAAAATGGACAAAAAATGACAAAAATGTGATAAAAATGTGACAAAAAAATTATGAAAAATTGACAAAAAATTACCAAAAAAATGACAAAAAAAATGACAAAAATGTGATAAAAATGTGACAAAAAAAATAACAAAAATTGACAAAAAATGACAAAAATGTGATAATTAATGGACAAAAAAAAGGACAAAAATGTGATAAAAATGTGACAAAAAATCACAAAAATTGACAAAAAAAGACAAAAATATGATAAAAATTTGACAAAACAATGACAAAAATGTGACAAAAAAATTACAAAAAATTGACCAAAAAAATTACAAATAAATGACAAAAATGTGATAAAAAATTATAAAAATTTACCAAAAAATTACAAAAATGTGATGAAAATGTGACAAAAAAATTACAAAAAATTGACAAAAAATGACAAAAAAAAGAGACAAAAATGTGTTAAAAATTTGACAAAAAATGACGAAAATGTGACGAAAATGTGATAAAAATGTGACAAAAAAACACCCAAAAATTGACAAAAAAAATAAAAAAAGAGACAAAAATGTGATAAAAAATTGACGAAAAAAATTACAAAAATGAGTTAAATACCCAACAAAAAAATGATGGGAAAAAAAAAAGTAATGTGTGGAAAAAGATCCTCTCGGTTCAGGCGGGAGTTAAGAGGTTAAGCGTTACATTCAAAGACATCTGTGAAAGAAAGACTTTGCCCTGAATGACACAGTTTGCCTCCTCGTCTGTCACTAAACACATGTGGAATAAAGTCCCAGAGACAAAGAAGTGAGTCATTTACAGTAACAACAGTCCGAACCTGACGGACCTGTTCGGGCTTTTACTCTGAAGCTCCGCGCGCCGGAAGCCGCCGGGCTGTTAGCTGTTAGCTGTTAGCACTAGCTCCAATAAACTGGACTTTACGAGACAAACGCTGAGTAAAATGTTCCGAGTGGGAGCTGAGGCGGAGCGGCGGGTTCTGACCGAGGTGAGAACCAGGACCAGAGCCGAACCGGTCCAGAACCAGGCCAGAACCCGTCTTTGACCCGAGCCGGGACAGTTAGCATTAGCCTCGTTAGCCTTAGCCCAGACGCTGCTGCTGTTTAACTGAAAAACACAAGGGAAATATTATTTAAAAAATGAACTTGGGGTTTTAACAAATCTCACCATTCGATTATTATTTTAAAAAATAGTTAGCATTTGGATAAACTAAGACAATATAAATGCAATAAAAATTAAAGGTACATTTTTTGAAAGTATTTGCAAAGTTGATGAAAAAGGCAGATGTTTTTGTGGCAGAGGCCTCATCTGGATATGTCCTGGTCCAGATGAGACTGGACACTCCCTGTGAGCCCGGTGACTCAGCCAAACACAAACATCTGTCTGATTTCAGCAGATGTTTAGGAATAAAACCACTGAAACTCAGCCTCATGTTCGGGACAAATGTGAACCAGATCCTGAAGCTGAGGCTCAAAGGCACAACGGCAGAGTCAACTGAGCAGAGACAGAACCAACAACCTCCAGAGTACCACAGAGTACTGCAGTATCGGAGTAGTATCTGAAGTACTGCCCTGTAGGGAGTATCATCCTCATGCTGCTCACACATGTTTGCACTTTGCTGTAGTGGCTTTGTAGTTTGATCAAATACTACTTTAGTAGTAATGTCTGCAGTACTGTGACTCTGAAGTACTCCTGTGTACTGTAGTTGCAGTACTCTGAAGTACTCCTGTGTGCTGTAGTTGCAGTACTCTGAAGTACTCCTGTGTGCTGTAGTTGCAGTACTGTGACTCTGAAGTACTCCTGTGTACTGTAGTTGCAGTACTCTGAAGTACTCCTGTGTGCTGTAGTTGCAGTACTCTGAAGTACTCCTGTGTGCTGTAGTTGCAGTACTCTGAAGTACTCCTGTGTGCTGTAGTTGCAGTACTCTGAAGTACTCCTGTGTGCTGTAGTTGCAGTACTCTGAAGTACTCCTGTGTGCTGTAGTTGCAGTACTCTGAAGTACTCCTGTGTGCTGTAGTTGCAGTACTCTGAAGGTCTCCTGTGTGCTGTAGTTGCAGTACTCTGAAGTACTCCTGTGTGCTTAGTTGCAGTACTTTGAAGTACTCCTGTGTGCTGTAGTTGCAGTACTCTGAAGTACTCCTGTGTGCTTAGTTGCAGTACTCTGAAGTACTCCTGTGTGCTGTAGTTGCAGTACTCTGAAGTACTCCTGTGTACTGTAGTTGCAGTACTCTGAAGTACTCCTGTGTGCTGTAGTTGCAGTACTCTGAGCCGGAGCTGGTACAGTTGGATTTGAAGCAGGTTCGATCCGTGTTTTCGGACCTCAGGCTCTACTGCGACGTGTACTGTGAGTACCACGAACTTTACTACTACTCCTATCTCTCTCTGACTACTGCGACGTGTACTGTGAGTACCACGAACTTTACTACTACTCCTATCTCTCTCTGACTACTGCGACGTGTACTGTGAGTACCACGAACTTTACTACTACTCCTCTCTCTCTCTGACTACTGCGACATGTACTGTGAGTACCACGAACTTTACTGCTACTCCGATCTCTCTCTGACTACTGCGACGTGTACTGTGAGTACCACGAACTTTACTACTACTCCTCTCTCTCTCTGTGACGTTCAGCCCTCGTTCTGTGTCTGTTCATTTGTGAGTTCACTGTAAATGTTGTCACAGGTTTCCCGAACAAAGAGAAACGACGACTGCTGTTTTTGGCCGGAACCATCCCAGTGTCCTACCAAGGTCAGACTAACAGTGTCCTACCGAGGTCAGACTAACAGTGTCTTATTAAGGTCAGACTAACAGTGTCCTACTGAGGTCAGACTAACAGTGTCCTACCAAGGTCAGACTAACAGTGTCCTACCGAGGTCAGACTAACAGTGTCCTACCGAGGTCAGACTAACAGTGTCCTACCGAGGTCAGACTAACAGTGTCCTACCAAGGTCAGACTAACAGTGTACTACCAAGGTCAGACTAACAGTGTCCTACCAAGGTCAGACTAACAGTGTCCTACTGAGGTCAGACTAACAGTGTCCTACCAAGGTCAGACTAACAGTGTCCTACCGAGGTCAGACTAACAGTGTCCAACCGAGGTCAGACTAACAGTGTCCTACCGAGGTCAGACTAACAGTGTCCTACCAAAGTCAGACTAACAGTGTCCTACCGAGGTCAGACTAACAGTGTCCTACCAAGGTCAGACTAACAGTGTCCTACCAAAGTCAGACTAACAGTGTCCTACTGAGGTCAGACTAACAGTGTCTTATTAAGGTCAGACTAACAGTGTCCTACCAAGGTCAGACTAACAGTGTCCTACCAAAGTCAGACTAACAGTGTCCTACCAAGGTCAGACTAACAGTGTCCTACTGAGGTCAGACTAACAGTGTCCTACTGAGGTCAGACTAACAGTGTCCTACCAAGGTCAGACTAACAGTGTCCTACCAAGGTCAGACTAACAGTGTCCTACCGAGGTCAGACTAACAGTGTCCTACCAAGGTCAGACTAACAGTGTCCTACCAAGGTCAGACTAACAGTGTCCTACTGAGGTCAGACTAACAGTGTCCTACTGAGGTCAGACTAACAGTGTCTTATTAAGGTCAGACTAACAGTGTCCTACCAAGGTCAGACTAACAGTGTCCTACCGAGGTCAGACTAACAGTGTCCTACCAAGGTCAGACTAACAGTGTCCTACCAAGGTCAGACTAACAGTGTCCTACCAAGGTCAGACTAACAGTGTCCTACTGAGGTCAGACTAACAGTGTCCTACTGAGGTCAGACTAACAGTGTCTTATTAAGGTCAGACTAACAGTGTCCTACTGAGGTCAGACTAACAGTGTCCTACTGAGGTCAGACTAACAGTGTCCTACCGAGGTCAGACTAACAGTGTCCTACTGAGGTCAGACTAACAGTGTCCTACCAAGGTCAGACTAACAGTGTCCTACTGAGGTCAGACTAACAGTGTCCTACCAAGGTCAGACTAACAGTGTCCTACTGAGGTCAGACTAACAGTGTCCTACTGAGGTCAGACTAACAGTGTCCTACTGAGGTCAGACTAACAGTGTCCTACCAAGGTCAGACTAACAGTGTCCTACCGAGGTCAGACTAACAGTGTCCTACCGAGGTCAGACTAACAGTGTCCTACCAAGGTCAGACTAACAGTGTCCTACTGAGGTCAGACTAACAGTGTCCTACTGAGGTCAGACTAACAGTGTCCTACTGAGGTCAGACTAACAGTGTCCTACTGAGGTCAGACTAACAGCGTCTTATTAAGGTCAGACTAACAGTGTCTTATTAAGGTCAGACTAACAGTGTCCTACCGAGGTCAGACTAACAGTGTCCTACTGAGGTCAGACTAACAGTGTCCTACTGAGGTCAGACTAACAGTGTCCTACCAAGGTCAGACTAACAGTGTCTTATTAAGGTCAGACTAACAGTGTCTTATTAAGGTCAGACTAACAGTGTCCTACTGAGGTCAGACTAACAGTGTCTTATTAAGGTCAGACTAACAGTGTCCTACTGAGGTCAGACTAACAGTGTCTTATTAAGGTCAGACTAACAGTGTCCTACCAAGGTCAGACTAACAGTGTCTTATTAAGGTCAGACTAACAGTGTCCTACTGAGGTCAGACTAACAGTGTCCTACCGAGGTCAGACTAACAGTGTCCTACCAAGGTCAGACTAACAGTGTCCTACTGAGGTCAGACTAACAGTGTCCTACTGAGGTCAGACTAACAGTGTCTTATTAAGGTCAGACTAACAGCGTCTTATTAAGGTCAGACTAACAGTGTCCTAACAAGGTCAGACTAACAGTGTCCTACTGAGGTCAGACTAACAGTGTCCTACCGAGGTCAGACTAACAGTGTCCTACTGAGGTCAGACTAACAGCGTCTTATTAAGGTCAGACTAACAGTGTCCTAACAAGGTCAGACTAACAGTGTCCTACTGAGGTCAGACTAACAGTGTCCTACCGAGGTCAGACTAACAGTGTCCTACTGAGGTCAGACTAACAGTGTCTTATTAAGGTCAGACTAACAGTGTCCTACTGAGGTCAGACTAACAGCGTCTTATTAAGGTCAGACTAACAGTGTCCTACTGAGGTCAGACTAACAGCGTCTTATTAAGGTCAGACTAACAGTGTCCTACTGAGGTCAGACTAACAGCGTCTTATTAAGGTCAGACTAACAGTGTCCTAACAAGGTCAGACTAACAGTGTCCTACTGAGGTCAGACTAACAGTGTCCTACTGAGGTCAGACTAACAGTGTCCTACCAAGGTCAGACTAACAGTGTCCTACCGAGGTCAGACTAACAGTGTCCTACTGAGGTCAGACTAACAGTGTCCTACTGAGGTCAGACTAACAGTGTCCTACCGAGGTCAGACTAACAGTGTCCTACCAAGGTCAGACTAACAGTGTCCTACTGAGGTCAGACTAACAGTGTCCTACCGACGTCAGACTAACAGTGTCTTATTAAGGTCAGACTAACAGTGTCCTACTGAGGTCAGACTAACAGTGTCCTACTGAGGTCAGACTAACAGTGTCCTACCAAGGTCAGACTAACAGTGTCCTACTGAGGTCAGACTAACAGTGTCCTACCAAGGTCAGACTAACAGTGTCCTACCAAGGTCAGACTAACAGTGTCCTACCAAGGTCAGACTAACAGTGTCCTACCAAGGTCAGACTAACAGTGTCCTACCAAGGTCAGACTAACAGTGTCCTACCAAGGTCAGACTAACAGTGTCCTACTGAGGTCAGACTAACAGTGTCTTACTGAGGTCAGACTAACAGTGTCCTACCAAGGTCAGACTAACAGTGTCCTACTGAGGTCAGACTAACAGTGTCCTACCAAGGTCTGACTAACAGTGTCCTACCAAGGTCAGACTAACAGTGTCCTACCAAGGTCAGACTAACAGTGTCCTACCGAGGTCAGACTAACAGTGTCCTACCAAGGTCAGACTAACAGTGTCCTACCAAGGTCAGACTAACAGTGTCCTACTGAGGTCAGACTAACAGTGTCCTACTGAGGTCAGACTAACAGTGTCCTACTGAGGTCAGACTAACAGTGTCCTACCGAGGTCAGACTAACAGTGTCCTACCAAGGTCAGACTAACAGTGTCTTATTAAGGTCAGACTAACAGTGTCCTACCGAGGTCAGACTAACAGTGTCTTATTAAGGTCAGACTAACAGTGTCCTACCGAGGTCAGACTAACAGTGTCCTACTGAGGTCAGACTAACAGTGTCCTACCGAGGTCAGACTAACAGTGTCCTACCAAGGTCAGACTAACAGTGTCCTACCGAGGTCAGACTAACAGTGTCTTATTAAGGTCAGACTAACAGTGTCCTACTGAGGTCAGACTAACAGTGTCCTACCAAGGTCAGACTAACAGTGTCCTACTGAGGTCAGACTAACAGTGTCCTACCAAGGTCAGACTAACAGTGTCCTACCAAGGTCAGACTAACAGTGTCCTACCAAGGTCAGACTAACAGTGTCCTACCAAGGTCAGACTAACAGTGTCCTACCGAGGTCAGACTAACAGTGTCCTACCAAGGTCAGACTAACAGTGTCCTACCGAGGTCAGACTAACAGTGTCCTACCAAGGTCAGACTAACAGTGTCCTACCAAGGTCAGACTAACAGTGTCCTACCGAGGTCAGACTAACAGTGTCTTATTAAGGTCAGACTAACAGTGTCCTACCAAGGTCAGACTAACAGTGTCCTACCAAGGTCAGACTAACAGTGTCCTACTGAGGTCAGACTAACAGTGTCTTACTGAGGTCAGACTAACAGTGTCCTACTGAGGTCAGACTAACAGTGTCTTACTGAGGTCAGACTAACAGTGTCCTACTGAGGTCAGACTAACAGTGTCCTACTGAGGTCAGACTAACAGTGTCCTACCGAGGTCAGACTAACAGTGTCCTACCGAGGTCAGACTAACAGTGTCTTATTAAGGTCAGACTAACAGTGTCTTATTAAGGTCAGACTAACAGTGTCCTACTGAGGTCAGACTAACAGTGTCCTACCGAGGTCAGACTAACAGTGTCCTACTGAGGTCAGACTAACAGTGTCTTATTAAGGTCAGACTAACAGTGTCCTACCGAGGTCAGACTAACAGTGTCTTACTGAGGTCAGACTAACAGTGTCCTACTGAGGTCAGACTAACAGTGTCCTACTGAGGTCAGACTAACAGTGTCTTATTAAGGTCAGACTAACAGTGTCTTATTAAGGTCAGACTAACAGTGTCCTACCGAGGTCAGACTAACAGTGTCCTACTGAGGTCAGACTAACAGTGTCTTATTAAGGTCAGACTAACAGTGTCCTACCGAGGTCAGACTAACAGTGTCTTACTGAGGTCAGACTAACAGTGTCCTACCGAGGTCAGACTAACAGTGTCCTACCGAGGTCAGACTAACAGTGTCTTACTGAGGTCAGACTAACAGTGTCCTACCAAGGTCAGACTAACAGTGTCTTACTGAGGTCAGACTAAAAGTGTCTTACCAAGGTCAGACTAACAGTGTCTTACTGAGGTCAGACTAACAGTGTCTTACCAAGGTCAGACTAACAGTGTCTTACTGAGGTCAGACTAACAGTGTCCTACTGAGGTCAGACTAACAGTGTCCTACTGAGGTCAGACTAACAGTGTCCTACCGAGGTCAGACTAACAGTGTCTTATTAAGGTCAGACTAACAGTGTCCTACCAAGGTCAGACTAACAGTGTCCTACTGAGGTCAGACTAACAGTGTCCTACCAAGGTCAGACTAACAGTGTCCTACTAAGGTCAGACTAACAGTGTCCTACTGAGGTCAGACTAACAGTGTCCTACTGAGGTCAGACTAACAGTGTCCTACCAAGGTCAGACTAACAGTGTCCTACTGAGGTCAGACTAACAGTGTCCTACCAAGGTCAGACTAACAGTGTCCTACTAAGGTCAGACTAACAGTGTCCTACTAAGGTCAGACTAACAGTGTCCTACTGAGGTCAGACTAACAGTGTCCTACCAAGGTCAGACTAACAGTGTCCTACTAAGGTCAGACTAACAGTGTCCTACTGAGGTCAGACTAACAGTGTCCTACCAAGGTCAGACTAACAGTGTCCTACTGAGGTCAGACTAACAGTGTCCTACTGAGGTCAGACTAACAGTGTCCTACTGAGGTCAGACTAACAGTGTCCTACTGAGGTCAGACTAACAGTGTCCTACCGAGGTCAGACTAACAGTGTCCTACTGAGGTCAGACTAACAGTGTCCTACTGAGGTCAGACTAACAGTGTCCTACTGAGGTCAGACTAACAGTGTCCTACTGAGGTCAGACTAACAGTGTCTTACTGAGGTCAGACTAACAGTGTCCTACTGAGGTCAGGCTAACAGTGTCCTACTGAGGTCAGACTAACAGTGTCCTACTGAGGTCAGACTAACAGTGTCCTACCGAGGTCAGACTAACAGTGTCCTACTAAGGTCAGACTAACAGTGTCCTACTGAGGTCAGACTAACAGTGTCCTACTGAGGTCAGACTAACAGTGTCCTACTGAGGTCAGACTAACAGTGTCCTACTAAGGTCAGACTAACAGTGTCCTACCAAGGTCAGACTAACAGTGTCCTACTAAGGTCAGACTAACAGTGTCCTACTGAGGTCAGACTAACAGTGTCCTACTGAGGTCAGACTAACAGTGTCCTACTGAGGTCAGACTAACAGTGTCCTACTAAGGTCAGACTAACAGTGTCCTACTGAGGTCAGACTAACAGTGTCCTACTGAGGTCAGACTAACAGTGTCCTACCGAGGTCAGACTAACAGTGTCCTACCAAGGTCAGACTAACAGTGTCCTACCGAGGTCAGACTAACAGTGTCCTACTGAGGTCAGACTAACAGTGTCCTACCAAGGTCAGACTAACAGTGTCCTACTGAGGTCAGACTAACAGTGTCTTACTGAGGTCAGACTAACAGTGTCCTACTGAGGTCAGACTAACAGTGTCTTACTGAGGTCAGACTAACAGTGTCCTACCGAGGTCAGACTAACAGTGTCCTACCGAGGTCAGACTAACAGTGTCCTACCAAGGTCAGACTAACAGTGTCCTACCAAGGTCAGACTAACAGTGTCCTACCAAGGTCAGACTAACAGTGTCCTACCAAGGTCAGACTAACAGTGTCCTACCAAGGTCAGACTAACAGTGTCCTACCAAGGTCAGACTAACAGTGTCCTACCGAGGTCAGACTAACAGTGTCCTACCAAGGTCAGACTAACAGTGTCCTACCAAGGTCAGACTAACAGTGTCCTACTGAGGTCAGACTAACAGTGTCCTACTGAGGTCAGACTAACAGTGTCCTACCGAGGTCAGACTAACAGTGTCCTACTGAGGTCAGACTAACAGTGTCCTACTGAGGTCAGACTAACAGTGTCCTACTGAGGTCAGACTAACAGTGTCCTACCAAGGTCAGACTAACAGTGTCCTACCAAGGTCAGACTAACAGTGTCCTACTGAGGTCAGACTAACAGTGTCCTACTGAGGTCAGACTAACAGTGTCTTATTAAGGTCAGACTAACAGTGTCCTACCAAGGTCAGACTAACAGTGTCCTACTAAGGTCAGACTAACAGTGTCCTACTGAGGTCAGACTAACAGTGTCCTACTGAGGTCAGACTAACAGTGTCCTACCAAGGTCAGACTAACAGTGTCCTACCAAGGTCAGACTAACAGTGTCCTACTGAGGTCAGACTAACAGTGTCCTACTGAGGTCAGACTAACAGTGTCCTACTGAGGTCAGACTAACAGTGTCCTACCAAGGTCAGACTAACAGTGTCCTACCGAGGTCAGACTAACAGTGTCCTACCAAGGTCAGACTAACAGTGTCCTACCGAGGTCAGACTAACAGTGTCTTATTAAGGTCAGACTAACAGTGTCCTACCGAGGTCAGACTAACAGTGTCTTATTAAGGTCAGACTAACAGTGTCCTACTGAGGTCAGACTAACAGTGTCCTACTGAGGTCAGACTAACAGTGTCCTACTGAGGTCAGACTAACAGTGTCCTACCAAGGTCAGGCTAACAGTGTCCTACCAAGGTCAGACTAACAGTGTCCTACCAAGGTCAGACTAACAGTGTCCTACCAAGGTCAGACTAACAGTGTCCTACTGAGGTCAGACTAACAGTGTCCTACCAAGGTCAGACTAACAGTGTCTTACTGAGGTCAGACTAACAGTGTCCTACTGAGGTCAGACTAACAGTGTCCTACCGAGGTCAGACTAACAGTGTCCTACTGAGGTCAGACTAACAGTGTCCTACTGAGGTCAGACTAACAGTGTCCTACCGAGGTCAGACTAACAGTGTCCTACTGAGGTCAGACTAACAGTGTCCTACTGAGGTCAGACTAACAATGTCCTACCAAGGTCAGACTAACAGTGTCCTACTGAGGTCAGACTAACAGTGTCCTACTGAGGTCAGACTGACAGTGTCCTACCGAGGTCAGACTAACAGTGTCCTACCGAGGTCAGACTAACAGTGTCCTACCAAGGTCAGACTAACAGTGTCCTACTGAGGTCAGACTAACAGTGTCCTACCGAGGTCAGACTAACAGTGTCCTACCGAGGTCAGACTAACAGTGTCCTACTGAGGTCAGACTGACAGTGTCCTACCAAGGTCAGACTAACAGTGTCCTACCGAGGTCAGACTAACAGTGTCCTACTGAGGTCAGACTAACAGTGTCCTACTGAGGTCAGACTAACAGTGTCCTACCGAGGTCAGACTAACAGTGTCCTACCGAGGTCAGACTAACAGTGTCCTACTGAGGTCAGACTGACAGTGTCCTACCAAGGTCAGACTAACAGTGTCCTACCAAGGTCAGACTAACAGTGTCCTACTGAGGTCAGACTAACAGTGTCCTACTGAGGTCAGACTAACAGTGTCCTACCAAGGTCAGACTAACAGTGTCCTACTGAGGTCAGACTAACAGTGTCCTACTGAGGTCAGACTAACAGTGTCCTACCAAGGTCAGACTAACAGTGTCCTACTGAGGTCAGACTAACAGTGTCTTACTGAGGTCAGACTAACAGTGTCCTACTGAGGTCAGACTAACAGTGTCTTACTGAGGTCAGACTAACAGTGTCCTACCGAGGTCAGACTAACAGTGTCCTACTGAGGTCAGACTAACAGTGTCCTACTGAGGTCAGACTAACAGTGTCCTACCAAGGTCAGACTAACAGTGTCCTACCAAGGTCAGACTAACAGTGTCCTACTGAGGTCAGACTAACAGTGTCCTACCAAGGTCAGACTAACAGTGTCCTACTGAGGTCAGACTAACAGTGTCCTACCAAGGTCAGACTAACAGTGTCCTACCGAGGTCAGACTAACAGTGTCCTACCAAGGTCAGACTAACAGTGTCCTACTGAGGTCAGACTAACAGTGTCCTACCAAGGTCAGACTAACAGTGTCCTACCAAGGTCAGACTAACAGTGTCCTACTGAGGTCAGACTAACAGTGTCCTACTGAGGTCAGACTAACAGTGTCCTACCAAGGTCAGACTAACAGTGTCCTACCAAGGTCAGACTAACAGTGTCTTACTGAGGTCAGACTAACAGTGTCCTACTGAGGTCAGACTAACAGTGTCCTACCAAGGTCAGACTAACAGTGTCCTACTGAGGTCAGACTAACAGTGTCCTACTGAGGTCAGACTAACAGTGTCCTACTGAGGTCAGACTAACAGTGTCCTACCAAGGTCAGACTAACAGTGTCCTACTGAGGTCAGACTAACAGTGTCCTACTGAGGTCAGACTAACAGTGTCCTACCGAGGTCAGACTAACAGTGTCCTACTGAGGTCAGACTAACAGTGTCCTACTGAGGTCAGACTAACAGTGTCCTACCAAGGTCAGACTAACAGTGTCCTACCAAGGTCAGACTAACAGTGTCCTACTGAGGTCAGACTAACAGTGTCCTACCAAGGTCAGACTAACAGTGTCCTACTGAGGTCAGACTAACAGTGTCTTATTAAGGTCAGACTAACAGTGTCCTACTGAGGTCAGACTAACAGTGTCCTACTGAGGTCAGACTAACAGTGTCTTATTAAGGTCAGACTAACAGTGTCCTACTGAGGTCAGACTAACAGTGTCCTACCAAGGTCAGACTAACAGTGTCCTACTGAGGTCAGACTAACAGTGTCCTACTGAGGTCAGACTAACAGTGTCCTACTGAGGTCAGACTAACAGTGTCCTACCAAGGTCAGACTAACAGTGTCTTATTAAGGTCAGACTAACAGTGTCCTACTGAGGTCAGACTAACAGTGTCCTACTGAGGTCAGACTAACAGTGTCCTACTGAGGTCAGACTAACAGTGTCCTACCAAGGTCAGACTAACAGTGTCCTACCAAGGTCAGACTAACAGTGTCCTACTGAGGTCAGACTAACAGTGTCCTACCAAGGTCAGACTAACAGTGTCCTACCGAGGTCAGACTAACAGTGTCTTATTAAGGTCAGACTAACAGTGTCCTACCAAGGTCAGACTAACAGTGTCCTACCAAGGTCAGACTAACAGTGTCTCTTTAAAGGAACAGGCCAGCGTTTTTCCACACTGAGATATGTTCTTACCTGAGCTGTGACGAGTTCTTTAGGACCTGTCTGATCTTCAGTCACGTAAACACAGCGCAGACGGCGTTAGCATTTAGCCTCTCCCTCTCTCCTCTATAGCTCCAAAACAGGTCAAGATAGAAGCGTTTTCCCTATTTAAATATGGTTACGTGAAGTGTTCCACTACAAAGTATAATTACACACAATTAAACAATGTGGATTTTCTAAGCGGATAAAAGGGGGGACTATATTGTAAGGCGTAATAATACCAGGAGTAGTTTGAAATCAAAGTAGTGTTTTTTGTCATTTTTTTGTAATTTTTATTTTTTTATTTTTTGTCTTTTTTTTAATTATTATTATTATTATTATTATTTTTTTTGTCATTTTTTGTACATTTTTTGTCATTTTTTATCTTTTTTTTGTCATTTTTTAATTTGATTTATTTGTCATTTTTTTGTCATTTTTTTATTTTATTTTTTTGTCATTTTTTGTAAATTTTGTTATTTTATTTTTTTGTCATTTTTTGTAAATTTTTTGTCATTTTTTGTAGTTTGGCATCCGCACAGTAAAGTGAAGATTACTGCGTGGATTTCAAACTACTCCTGGTATTATTACTCCTTACAATATAGTTCCCCCTTTTATCCGCTTAGAAAATTTACACACAAAATGTTTAATTGTGTGTAATTATACTTTGTAGTGGAACACTTCACGTAACCATATTTAAATAGGGAAAACGCTTCTATCTTGACCTGTTTTGGAGCTATAGAGGAGAGAGGGAGAGGCTAAATGCTAACGCCGTCTGCGCTGTGTTTACGTGACTGAAGATCAGACAGGTCCTAAAGAACTCGTCACAGCTCAGGTAAGAACAGATCTCAGTGTTTTGTGTTGCTCTGACTCTTCTGTGTGAATGTGTGTTTGTAGGCGGGGGCTATAACTTCCCCGTGTGCCTGTGGCTCCATCAGACCCACCCGGCGGCTCGTCCTCGCTGCTGCGTCTGCCCCTCCGTTTCCATGGCGATAAACCCCCACTGTCGCTACGTCGACGCCCACGGCACCATCCTCCTGTCCCGCCTCCACGCCTGGGCCCCGGACCGGTCCAGCCTGGTCCTGCTGGTGTCGGAGATGAAGCAGGCCTTTGAGAAGGACACGCCCCTTTACTCCAGGCCCCTCCCCCCGCAGCAGACAGCGCCCCCCGCAGGCGGAGGCAGGTACTGCAGCGAACTTCAGCTGTCGAGGAAAATGTGCAGCAAGTTTTATTTTCTGGCGTTTTACTTTATGAAGTTTAAAGTATGTTCAGAGCAGATTAGCTCAGAGGGATTTTGGATCAGGTTTACTTTTGGAATAAACTAGTTTTTAGTGAAATAAACTTTTTGTTTTTCAATAAATCCGTCAGATCTGTAAAAATCCTTGTGTGTAAAACCTTCCAATTGTTCTCTCGCTGTTTGCCTGTAAAGTGTGGAGTCTTGTGGAGCGACTCGACAAAAATCCAGCAAAAAAGCGACAAAAATCCATCAAAAAAGTGACAAAAATCCAGCCAAAAAGTGACAAAAATCCAGCAAAAAAGTGACAAAAATACAGCCTAAAAGTGACAAAAATCCAGCAAAAAAGTGACAAAAATCCAGCCAAAAAGTGACAAAAATCCAGCAAAAAAGTGACAAAAATACAGCCAAAAAGTGACAAAAATACAGCTAAAAAGTGACAAAAATCCAGCCAAAAAGTGACAAAAATCCAGCCAAAAAGTGACAAAAATCCAGCCAAAAAGTGACAAAAATCCAGCCAAAAAGTGACAAAAATACAGCTAAAAAGTGACAAAAATCCAGCCAAAAAGTGACAAAAATCCAGCAAAAAAGTGACAAAAATACAGCCAAAAAGTGACAAAAATCCAGCTAAAAAGTGACAAAAATCCAGCCAAAAAGTGACAAAAATCCAGCTAAAAAGTGACAAAAATCCAGCCAAAAAGTGACAAAAATCCAGCTAAAAAGTGACAAAAATCCAGCCAAAAAGTGACAAAAATCCAGCAAAAAAGTGACAAAAATACAGCAAAAAAGTGACAAAAATACAGCCAAAAAGTGACAAAAATCCAGCAAAAAATTGTAAAAATCCAGCAAAAAAGTGACAAAAATCCAGCAAAATAGCGACAAAAATCCAGCAAAAAAGTGACAAAAATCCAGCAAAAAAGTGACAAAAATCCAGCAAAAAAGTGACAAAAATCCAGCAAAAAAGTGACAAAAATTCAGCAAAAAAGCGCCAAAAATCCAGCAAAAAAGTGACAAAAATCCAGCAAAAAAGCAACAAAAATCCATCAAAAAAGTGACAAAAATCCAGCCAAAAAGTGACAAAAATCCAGCAAAAAAGTGACAAAAATACAGCCTAAAAGTGACAAAAATCCAGCAAAAAAGTGACAAAAATCCAGCCAAAAAGTGACAAAAATCCAGCAAAAAAGTGACAAAAATACAGCCAAAAAGTGACAAAAATACAGCTAAAAAGTGACAAAAATCCAGCCAAAAAGTGACAAAAATCCAGCCAAAAAGTGACAAAAATCCAGCCAAAAAGTGACAAAAATCCAGCCAAAAAGTGACAAAAATACAGCTAAAAAGTGACAAAAATCCAGCCAAAAAGTGACAAAAATCCAGCAAAAAAGTGACAAAAATACAGCCAAAAAGTGACAAAAATCCAGCTAAAAAGTGACAAAAATCCAGCCAAAAAGTGACAAAAATCCAGCTAAAAAGTGACAAAAATCCAGCCAAAAAGTGACAAAAATCCAGCTAAAAAGTGACAAAAATCCAGCCAAAAAGTGACAAAAATCCAGCAAAAAAGTGACAAAAATACAGCAAAAAAGTGACAAAAATACAGCCAAAAAGTGACAAAAATCCAGCAAAAAATTGTAAAAATCCAGCAAAAAAGTGACAAAAATCCAGCAAAATAGCGACAAAAATCCAGCAAAAAAGTGACAAAAATCCAGCAAAAAAGTGACAAAAATCCAGCAAAAAAGTGACAAAAATCCAGCAAAAAAGTGACAAAAATTCAGCAAAAAAGCAACAAAAATCCAGCAAAAAAGTGACAAAAATCCAGCAAAAAAAGTGACAAAAATCCAGCAAAAAAGTGACAAAAATCCAGCAAAAAAAGGGACAAAAATCCAGCAAAAAAGTGTCAAAAATCCAGCAAAAAAGGGACAAAAATCCAGCAAAAAAGTGTCAAAAATCCAGCAAAAAAGTGACAAAAATCCAGCAAAAAAAGGGACAAAAATCCAGCAAAAAAGTGTCAAAAATCCAGCAAAAAAATTACAAAAATCCAGCAAAAAAGTGACAAAAATCCAGCAAAAAAAGGACAAAAATCCAGCAAAAAAATGACAAAAATCCAGCAAAAAAGTGACAAAAATCCAGCAAAAAAAGGGACAAAAATCCAGCAAAAAAGAAACAAAAATCCAGCAAAAAAGTGACAAATATCCTGCAAAAAAGTGACAAAAATCCAGCAAAAAAGAAACAAAAATCCAGCAAAAAAGTGACAAAAATCCAGCAAAAAAGTGACAAAAATCCAGCAAAAAAGTGACAAAAATCCTGCAAAAAAGAAACAAAAATCCAGTATAAAAGTAACAAAAATCCAGCAAAAAAGTGACAAAAATCCAGCAAAAAAGAAACAAAATCCAGCAAAAAAGCGACAAAAATCCAGCAAAAAAGTGACAAAAATCCAGCAAAAAAGTGACAAAAATTCAGCAAAAAATGGCAAAAATCCAGCAAAAAAAGTGACAAAAAATGATTTTTGAGCGGAGGGCAGATGTTAAAGAATTAGATGAAAACGGCCCTAAAGTTTAGTCCCTTGTCTGCACATGCGCTAACCCTGTGTGCTCCTGGACGACTGAGAGCTCAGAGCGTTTGTGTTCAGCCCCACAGCGCGCAGCGTGAAGAGGTCGTACTGTGAGGATCTGAAGGACATCGACTTCAGCCCGAACCACCGCCCTCAGCCTGTCAATCAAGCACCGAGCCCCGCCCCCAGCCCCGCCCCCAGCCCCGCCCCCGCAGGTGAGACGTTCCTGCCCCTAGTGTTCATGTTTGTGTTTTAGCGTTTGCTCGTTGGCACCGCTGACCCTGACATCGTCTAAACTCAGACGCCGCTGACGTCCTCCGCGCCATGACCGCCCTCCGACTGAGCTCCAGCGGCCAATCAGAGCGCAGGGATCAGACCGACAGCCAATCACAGCCCGGCCACAACCGAAAACCCGCCCTCAGGCCCGACTGTGAGGAGCAGCTGAAGGTAACGCGGCCTGTAGGGGGCGCTCTGGGGTGACAGGTCAGGTGACATACACCCCTGAGGCGGGGCTAATTGTATGTGTGAGTATATATGTGTGTATAAGTACAGTATGTGAGTATATATGTGTGTATAAGTACAGTATGTGAGTATATATGTGTGTATAAGTACAGTATGTGAGTATATATGTGTGTATAAGTACAGTATGTGAGTATATATGTGTGTATAAGTACAGTATGTGAGTATATATGTGTGTATAAGTACAGTATGTGAGTATATATGTGTGTATAAGTACAGTATGTGAGTATATATGTGTGTATAAGTACAGTATGTGGGTATATATGTGTGTATAAGTACAGTATGTGAGTATATATGTGTGTATAAGTACAGTGTGTGAGTATATATGTGTGTATAAGTACAGTATGTGAGTATATATGTGTGTATAAGTACAGTATGTGAGTATATATGTGTGTATAAGTACAGTGTGTGAGTATATGTGTGTATAAGTACAGTATGTGAGTATATGTGTGTGTATAAGTACAGTATGTGAGTATATATGTGTGTATAAGTACAGTATGTGGGTATATATGTGTGTATAAGTACAGTATGTGAGTATATATGTGTGTATAAGTACAGTATGTGAGTATATATGTGTGTATAAGTACAGTATGTGAGTATATATGTGTGTATAAGTACAGTATGTGGGTATATATGTGTGTATAAGTACAGTATGTGAGTATATATGTGTGTATAAGTACAGTATGTGAGTATATATGTGTGTATAAGTACAGTATGTGAGTATATATGTGTGTATAAGTACAGTATGTGAGTATATATGTGTGTATAAGTACAGTATGTGAGTATATATGTGTGTATAAGTACAGTATGTGAGTATACATGTGTGTATAAGTACAGTATGTGAGTATATATGTGTGTATAAGTACAGTATGTGAGTATACATGTGTGTATAAGTACAGTGTGTGAGTATATATGTGTGTATAAGTACAGTATGTGAGTATATGTGTGTATAAGTACAGTGTGTGAGTATATATGTGTGTATAAGTACAGTATGTGAGTATACATGTGTGTATAAGTACAGTATGTGAGTATACATGTGTGTATAAGTACAGTATGTGAGTATATATGTGTGTATAAGTACAGTATGTGAGTATATATGTGTGTATAAGTACAGTATGTGAGTATATATGTGTGTATAAGTACAGTATGTGAGTATATATGTGTGTATAAGTACAGTATGTGAGTATATATGTGTGTATAAGTACAGTATGTGAGTATACATGTGTGTATAAGTACAGTATGTGAGTATATATGTGTGTATAAGTACAGTATGTGAGTATACATGTGTGTATAAGTACAGTGTGTGAGTATATATGTGTGTATAAGTACAGTATGTGAGTATATGTGTGTATAAGTACAGTGTGTGAGTATATATGTGTGTATAAGTACAGTATGTGAGTATACATGTGTGTATAAGTACAGTATGTGAGTATACATGTGTGTATAAGTACAGTATGTGAGTATACATGTGTGTATAAGTACAGTATGTGAGTATATATGTGTGTATAAGTACAGTATGTGAGTATATGTGTGTATAAGTACAGTGTGTGAGTATATATGTGTGTATAAGTACAGTATGTGAGTATACATGTGTGTATAAGTACAGTATGTGAGTATACATGTGTGTATAAGTACAGTGTGTGAGTATATATGTGTGTATAAGTACAGTATGTGAGTATACATGTGTGTATAAGTACAGTATGTGAGTATATATGTGTGTATAAGTACAGTATGTGAGTATATATGTGTGTATAAGTACAGTATGTGAGTATATATGTGTATAAGTACAGTATGTGAGTATACATGTGTGTATAAGTACAGTATGTGAGTATACATGTGTTATAAGTACAGTATGTGAGTATATATGTGTGTATAAGTACAGTATGTGAGTATACATGTGTTATAAGTACAGTATGTGAGTATATATGTGTGTATAAGTACAGTATGTGAGTATATATGTGTGTATAAGTCCAGTATGTGAGTATAGACGTGTGTATAAGTACAGTATGTGAGTATAGACGTGTGTATAAGTACAGTATGTGAGTATACATGTGTGTATAAGTACAGTATGTGAGTATACATGTGTGTATAAGTACAGTGTGTGAGTATATATGTGTGTATAAGTACAGTATGTGAGTATATATGTGTGTATAAGTACAGTATGTGAGTATATATGTGTTATAAGTACAGTATGTGAGTATACATGTGTGTATAAGTACAGTATGTGAGTATATATGTGTGTATAAGTACAGTATGTGAGTATATATATGTGTATAAGTACAGTATGTGAGTATATATGTGTGTATAAGTACAGTATGTGAGTATATATGTGTGTATAAGTACAGTATGTGAGTATATATTTGTGTATAAGTACAGTATGTGAGTATATATGTGTGTATAAGTACAGTATGTGAGTATATATATGTGTATAAGTACAGTATGTGAGTATATATGTGTGTATAAGTACAGTATGTGAGTATATATGTGTGTATAAGTACAGTATGTGAGTATATATTTGTGTATAAGTACAGTATGTGAGTATATATGTGTGTATAAGTACAGTATGTGAGTATATATGTGTTATAAGTACAGTATGTGAGTATATATGTGAGTATAAGTACAGTATGTGAGTATATATATGTGTATAAGTACAGTATGTGAGTATATATGTGTGTATAAGTACAGTATGTGAGTATATGTGTGTATAAGTACAGTATGTGAGTATACATGTGTGTATAAGTACAGTGTGTGAGTATATATGTGTGTATAAGTACAGTGTGTGAGTATATATATGTGTATAAGTACAGTATGTGAGTATATATGTGAGTATAAGTACAGTATGTGAGTATATATGTGTGTATAAGTACAGTATGTGAGTATATATGTGTGTATAAGTACAGTGTGTGAGTATATATGTGTGTATAAGTACAGTATGTGAGTATATATTTGTGTATAAGTACAGTATGTGAGTATATATGTGTGTATAAGTACAGTATGTGAGTATATATGTGTTATAAGTACAGTATGTGAGTATATATGTGAGTATAAGTACAGTATGTGAGTATATATATGTGTATAAGTACAGTATGTGAGTATATATGTGTGTATAAGTACAGTATGTGAGTATATGTGTGTATAAGTACAGTATGTGAGTATACATGTGTGTATAAGTACAGTGTGTGAGTATATATGTGTGTATAAGTACAGTGTGTGAGTATATATGTGTGTATAAGTACAGTATGTGAGTATATATGTGAGTATAAGTACAGTATGTGAGTATATATGTGAGTATAAGTACAGTATGTGAGTATATATATGTGTATAAGTACAGTATGTGAGTATATATGTGAGTATAAGTACAGTATGTGAGTATATATGTGTGTATAAGTACAGTATGTGAGTATATATGTGTGTATAAGTACAGTGTGTGAGTATATATGTGTGTATAAGTACAGTATGTGAGTATACATGTGTGTATAAGTACAGTATGTGAGTATATATGTGTGTATAAGTACAGTGTGTGAGTATATATGTGTGTATAAGTACAGTGTGTGAGTATATATGTGTGTATAAGTACAGTGTGTGAGTATATATGTGTGTATAAGTACAGTGTGTGAGTATATATGTGTGTATAAGTACAGTGTGTGAGTATATATGTGTGTATAAGTACAGTGTGTGAGTATATATGTGTGTATAAGTACAGTATGTGAGTATATATGTGTGTATAAGTACAGTATGTGAGTATATATGTGTGTATAAGTACAGTATGTGAGTATATATGTGTGTATAAGTACAGTATGTGAGTATATATGTGTGTATAAGGACAGTATGTGAGTATATATGTGTGTATGAGTACAGTATGTGAGTATATATGTGTGTATAAGGACAGTATGTGAGTATATATGTGTGTATGAGTACAGTATGTGAGTATATATGCGTGTATAAGTACAGTATGTGAGTATACATGTGTGTATAAGTACAGTATGTGAGTATATATGTGTGTATAAGTACAGTATGTGAGTATATATGTGTGTATAAGTACAGTATGTGAGTATATATGTGTGTATAAGTATAGTATGTGAGTATATATGTGTGTATAAGTACAGTATGTGAGTATATATATGTATAAGTACAGTATGTGAGTATATATGTGTGTATAAGTACAGTATGTGAGTATATATGTGTGTATAAGTACAGTATGTGAGTATATATATATGTATAAGTACAGTATGTGAGTATATATGTGTGTATAAGTACAGTGTGTGAGTATATATGTGTGTATAAGTACAGTATGTGAGTATATATATATGTATAAGTACAGTATGTGAGTATAAGTATTTGTCTCGTCAGCGGCAGATGGCGGAGCTGCCTCCACACAAACTCCACATGTTCCTCCAGCTGCTGCAGGGGCGGGGCCACAGCGCAGAGGGGCGGGGCCACAGCACAGGCGAGCTCCTGGAGGCGGTGCTTCTAAACGAGGACCTGCCCTCGGCCCAAAGATTCCTCCATCACCTGTGCCCTGTGTGTCAGGAGCACGTGAGCTTCAGCAAGGTACTCCCTACATCCTACACCCTAACTCCTCCTCCCTACACCCTAGCTCCTCCCCCCTACACCCTAACTCCTCCCCCTCTGCCCCTCAGATGGTGCTGATGACCCACTGCTGCTGCGCCCTGTGCGACGCCTGCTTCACGTCCTGGTTCTCCAGCGCCATCAAAGAGAAGAGCGTGGAGCAGTTCGTGTGTCCTCTGTGCGGGAAACCGGACTTCAGGGACAACCCGGACCTGGACCTGGACTACTTCAGTCTGCTGGACACTCAGGTCAGCAAAGACACATCCTCACCGAAACTAAACCAGATCCAAAATCCCTCTGAGCAAATCTCGGAAACTAATATGTCTATTATATGTCTAATATATAGATGTTTCTTCCTGTGTTGCAGATCCGGCACTTCCTGTCCGCGGAGCTGCACGATCTGTTCCAGAGGAAGCTCCGCGACCGCGCCCTGAGTCACATGACGCACTTCTGCTGGTGTTCACACGTGAGCGCCCCCTGTCTGCAGAGAGGGGTTCAGTTTAACCCCTTAACTCCCGCCTGAACCGAGCACATTTTCTCCAGTTTGGCTTTACCCCAATCCACAAGATTCTGGAAAAAAGCTGTGAAAATAGAGACAGAACTGAGTCGAAAACAATGATGGAAATGTGAGAAAAAAGTGAGAAAACATTGATGAAAAAGTGGCAAAAATGTCACAAATATGTCACAAGAAATTGACAAAATGTGACGAAAAAATAATAAAAAAATGACAAAAAAATAACAAAAAAAATGACAAAAATGTGATGAAAAAATGCCAAAAAAATGACAAAAATGTGATAAAAATTTCACAAAAATATGACGAAAAATTACAAAAATGTGTTAAAAAAATGACAAAAAATCGACAGAAAATGACAAAAAAACAACAATAATTTGACAAAAAATTACACAAAAAATCTCAAAAATGTGATAAAAAATTCACAAAAATATGACTAAAAATGACAAAAATTTGACAAAAAATGACAAAAATGTCATTAAAATTTCACCAAAAAAATGACAAAAATATGACGAAAAAATAACAAATGACGAAAAATGTGTTAAAAAAATAACATAAAATTGAGAAAAAATAACAAAAAAACAACAAAAATTTGACAAAAAAATGACAAAAATGTGATAAAAAAAAATGACAAAAATTTGACAAAAAAATTGATTAAAAAAAAAGACAAAAATGTGATAAAAATTTCACCAAAAAAATGACAAAAATATGACGAAAAATGACAAAAAAATTACAAAAATGTGATAAATATTTCACACAAAAAATGACTAAAATTTGACAAAAAAGAGTTGAATACCCAACAAAAAAATGATGGAAAAAAATCTGATGACGTGAGGAAAAATATCCTCTTGGTTCAGGCGGGAGTTAAGAGGTTAAGGCTCATTTATGCTCCGCGTTCAAGATGCTTTTCCTGATAAGTTTTCAGGGATTCTGGTGTAAAAACATCTTCATTTACATCTTTGTTTGGGTCATTTTCTGATGCCTGCAGCGCCCCCTGGTGGTGCATTAGAAACCTGTGTAACTTGAAAAGCAGTGAGGGAAATCAGGGCGGGTTCTGTTTAGGACGAAATGGGAGATAAATGAGCTTTAAGTCAAAAGTCCTTCCCCAGTCCTGGTCTAACCCGCCCTGACCTGTGTGTGCAGTGCTCGTTCGGGGTCCTCCATGAGTCCGGGTCTCTGAGGATGGACTGCCCGAGCTGCTCCAAGTCGACCTGCTCCCGCTGCAGGGCCCCGGTGAGTCTGCACGGCCTCTGGGAGACTCACAGGTCCCTCACAGAAACATCTGTAACCCTGTGAGGGGCCCCGGTGAGTCAGAACGGCCTCTGGGAGACTCACAGGTCCCTCACAGAAACATCTGTAACCCTGTGTGTGTTTCAGTGGAGCCTGGAGCACCAGGGCGTCTCCTGTGACCAGTTCAGAGTCCGGACCCAGGGCAGGACTGGGCCTTCTTTCAACTGCATCGGTACCTCGCCTTAGACCCACATTAAACCTCCCTTAGACCCGCCTTAGACCTCCCATAGACCTGCCTTAGACCTGCATTAGACCTGCATTAAACCTCCCTTAGACCTGCATTAGACCTCCCTTAGACCTGCATTAGACCTCCCTTAGACCTGCATTAGACCTCCCTTAGACCTGCATTAGACCTCCCTTAGACCTGCATTAGACCTCTCTTAGACCCGCCTTAGACCCGCCTTAGACCTGCATTAGACCTGCATTAGACCTGCATTAAACCTCCCTTAGACCTGCATTAGACCTCCCTTAGACCTGCCTTAGACCTCCCTTAGACCTGCCTTAGACCTGCATTAAACCTCCCTTAGACCCGCCTTAGACCTCCCTTAGACCTGCCTTATACCTGCCTTAGACCTGCATTAAACCTCCCTTAGACCTGCCTTAGACCTCCCTTAGACCTGCCTTAGACCTGCATTAAACCTCCCTTAGACCTGCATTAAACCTCCCTTAGACCTGCCTTAGACCTGCATTAGACCTGCCTTAGACCTGCCTTAGACCTGCATTAGACCTCCCTTAGACCCGCCTTAGACCTCCCTTAGACCTGCCTTATACCTGCCTTAGACCTGCATTAAACCTCCCTTAGACCTGCCTTAGACCTCCCTTAGACCTGCCTTAGACCTGCATTAAACCTCCCTTAGACCTGCATTAAACCTCCCTTAGACCTGCCTTAGACCTGCCTTAGACCTGCCTTAGACCTGCCTTAGACCTGCATTAAACCTCCCTTAGACCTGCCTTAGACCTCCCTTAGACCTGCATTAAACCTCCCTTAGACCTCCCTTAGACCTCCCTTAGACCTGCCTTAGACCTCCCTTAGACCTCCCTTAGACCTGCCTTAGACCTGCCTTAGACCTGCATTAAACCTCCCTTAGACCTGCCTTAGACCTCCCTTAGACCTGCCTTAGACCTCCCTTAGACCTGCATTAGACCTCCCTTAGACCCGCCTTAGACCTCCCTTAGACCTGCATTAGACCTGCATTAGACCTCCCTTAGACCTGCCTTAGACCTCCCTTAGACCTGCCTTAGACCTGCCTTAGACCTGCATTAGACCTGCATTAGACCTGCATTAGACCTGCATTAGACCTGCATTAAACCTCCCTTAGACCCACCTTAGACCTGCCTTAGACCTCCCTTAGACCTGCCTTAGACCTGCCTTAGACCTGCATTAGACCTCCCTTAGACCTGCATTAGACCTGCATTAGACCTGCATTAGACCTGCATTAAACCTCCCTTAGACCTGCCTTAGACCTGCATTAGACCTCCCTTAGACCCGCCTTAGACCTCCCTTAGACCCGCCTTAGACCTGCCTTAGACCTGCCTTAGACCTGCATTAGACCTCCCTTAGACCTGCATTAGACCTGCATTAGACCTGCATTAGACCTCCCTTAGACCCGCCTTAGACCTCCCATAGACCTCCCTTAGACCTGCATTAGACCTGCATTAAACCTCCCTTAGACCTGCCTTAGACCTCCCTTAGACCTGCCTTAGACCTCCCTTAGACCTGCCTTAGACCTGCATTAGACCTCCCTTAGACCCGCCTTAGACCTGCCTTAGACCTCCCATAGACCCGCATTAAACCTCCCTTAGACCCGCCTTAGACCTCCCTTAGACCTGCCTTAGACCTCCCTTAGACCTGCCTTAGACCTGCATTAAACCTCCCTTAGACCTGCCTTAGACCTGCATTAAACCTCTTATAGACCTCCCTTAGACCTGCCTTAGACCTGCATTAAACCTCCCTTAGACCTGCCTTAGACCTCCCTTAGACCTGCCTTAGACCTCCCTTAGACCTGCCTTAGACCTGCATTAAACCTCCCATAGACCTCCCTTAGACCTGCATTAAACCTCCCATAGACCTCCCTTAGACCTGCATTAAACCTCTTATAGACCTCCCTTAGACCTGCATTAGACCTCCCATAGACCTCCTTTATACCTGCATTAAACCTCTTATAGACCTCCCTTAGACCTGCATTAGACCTCCCATACACCCGCCTTAGACCTCCCTTAGACCCGCCTTAGACCTGCATTAGACCTCCCTGAGACCCGCATTAAACCTCCCTTAGACCTCTCTTAGACCTCTTATAGACCCACCTTAGACCTCCCTTAAACCTCCCTTTAACCCACCTTAGACCTCCCTTAAACCTCCCTTAAACCTCCCTTTAACCCACCTTAGATCTCCCTTAGACCTCTCTTAGACCTGCATTAAACCTCCCTTAGACCCCCCCCTGACCCTCTCTGCCCCCCCTCTGACCCCCTCTGCCCCCCCCCCCCCTCTGACCCTCTCTGCCCCCCCTCTGACCCTCTCTGCCCCCCCTCTCCTCAGAGTGCCCGGACTGTGGGGAGCTGTACTGCGGGTCCAGAGGAGGCTGTCTTCACTTCTCGTGTCCTCGCTGCGGGACCGACTTCTGCGGCGGCTGCAGCCAACGCTTCGTCCACGGACAGGTCTGTCTCTGTGCCCCCCCCCCCCGTGTGTCCCCCCCCCGTGTCCCCCCCATGTTTCACGGCTGGTCGTGGGTTCTGTTCCTCAGAGCTGCCTGTTCTCCGCTTCGTGCTCGTCTCAGGGGCTTCACGCTCATCATCCCAGAGACTGTGTGTATCACCTCCGGGACTGGAGCCTGCCCCGCCTTCATTTACTGTTACAGGTGAGACTCCGCCCCCCAGGTGAGTCTGACCGCGCCCCTGACCGCGCCCCTGACCCCACCTGTGTCCGTGTGTCAGTTTTACAGGGCGAGTCCCACCTGGATTGAAGCAGCCAATCAGAGCGCAGAGCCCGCCCCCTCCTCAGGTCAGTGTTTTCCCACAATCACACTAACAAATCTGACAGATGTTAGCATGCTAGCATACGCTCAATGTGTTTTATACATGTTCCCAGTTAAATAAACTAAACTAATGCTAACACCAGACTATTGCTAACATCAGGCTAATGCTAACACCAGGCTATTGCTAACATCAGGCTAATATTAATGTCAGGGCTAATGCTAACATCAGGCTAATGCTAACATCAGGCTAATGCTAACATCAGGGTAAAGCTAACACCAGGCTATTGCTAACATCAGGCTAATATTAATGTCAGGGCTAATGCTAACACCAGGCTAATGCTAACACCAGGCTATTGCTAACATCAGGGTAAAGCTAACACCAGGCTATTGCTAACATCAGGCTAATGCTAACACCAGGCTATTGCTAACATCAGGTTAATATTAATGTCAGGGCTAATGCTAACACCAGGCTATTGCTAACATCAGGCTAATGCTAACACCAGGCTATTGCTAACATCAGGCTAATGCTAATATCAGGCTAATATTAACGTCAGGCTAATGCTAACACCAGGCTAATGCTAACCCAGGCTAATTCTAAGATCAGGCTAATGTTAACGCCAGGCTAATGCTAAGATCAAGTTAATGCTAACGCTAGGCTAATGCTAACACCAGACTAATGTTAACACCAGACTAATGTTAACACCAGACTAATGCTAACACCAGGCTAATGCTAACATTAGACTAGTGCTAGCATAAGGCTAATGCTAAGATCAGGCTAATGCTAACACCAGGCTAATGCTAACCCAGGCTAATGCTAACACCAGGCTAATGTTAACGCCAGGCTAATGCTAACACCAGACTAATGCTAACATCAGGTTAATATTAATGTCAGGGCTAATGCTAACACCAGGCTATTGCTAACATCAGGCTAATGCTAACACCAGGCTATTGCTAACATCAGGCTAATGCTAATATCAGGCTAATATTAACGTCAGGCTAATGCTAACACCAGGCTAATGCTAACCCAGGCTAATGCTAACACCAGGCTAATGTTAACGCCAGGCTAATGCTAACACCAGGCTATTGCTAACATCAGGTTAATATTAATGTCAGGGCTAATGCTAACACCAGGCTATTGCTAACATCAGGCTAATGCTAACACCAGGCTATTGCTAACATCAGGCTAATGCTAATATCAGGCTAATATTAACGTCAGGCTAATGCTAACACCAGGCTAATGCTAACCCAGGCTAATTCTAAGATCAGGCTAATGTTAACGCCAGGCTAATGCTAAGATCAAGTTAATGCTAACGCTAGGCTAATGCTAACACCAGACTAATGTTAACACCAGACTAATGTTAACACCAGACTAATGCTAACACCAGGCTAATGCTAACATTAGACTAGTGCTAGCATAAGGCTAATGCTAAGATCAGGCTAATGCTAACACCAGGCTAATGCTAACCCAGGCTAATGCTAACACCAGGCTAATGTTAACGCCAGGCTAATGCTAACACCAGACTAATGCTAACATCAGGCTAATGCTAACACCAAGCTAATGCTAACATCAGGCTAATGTTAACACCAGGCTAATGCTAATATTAGACTAGTGCTAACACCAGGCTAATGCTAACACCAGGCTAATAATGCTAACACCAGGCTAATGTTAACGCCAGGCTAATGCTAGCATCAAGCTAATGCTAACACCAAGCTAATGCTAACATCAGGCTAATGTTAACACCAGGCTAATGCTAATATTAGACTAGTGCTAACACCAGGCTAATGCTAACACCAGGCTAATAATGCTAACACCAGGCTAATGTTAACACCAGGCTATTGCTAACATCAGGGTAAAGCTAACACCAGGCTATTGCTAACATCAGGCTAATGCTAACACCAGGCTATTGCTAACATCAGGTTAATATTAATGTCAGGGCTAATGCTAACACCAGGCTATTGCTAACATCAGGCTAATGCTAACACCAGGCTATTGCTAACATCAGGCTAATGCTAATATCAGGCTAATATTAACGTCAGGCTAATGCTAACACCAGGCTAATGCTAACCCAGGCTAATTCTAAGATCAGGCTAATGTTAACGCCAGGCTAATGCTAAGATCAAGTTAATGCTAACGCTAGGCTAATGCTAACACCAGACTAATGTTAACACCAGACTAATGTTAACACCAGACTAATGCTAACACCAGGCTAATGCTAACATTAGACTAGTGCTAGCATAAGGCTAATGCTAAGATCAGGCTAATGCTAACACCAGGCTAATGCTAACCCAGGCTAATGCTAACACCAGGCTAATGTTAACGCCAGGCTAATGCTAACACCAGACTAATGCTAACATCAGGCTAATGCTAACACCAAGCTAATGCTAACATCAGGCTAATGTTAACACCAGGCTAATGCTAATATTAGACTAGTGCTAACACCAGGCTAATGCTAACACCAGGCTAATAATGCTAACACCAGGCTAATGTTAACGCCAGGCTAATGCTAGCATCAAGCTAATGCTAACACCAAGCTAATGCTAACATCAGGCTAATGTTAACACCAGGCTAATGCTAATATTAGACTAGTGCTAACACCAGGCTAATGCTAACACCAGGCTAATAATGCTAACACCAGGCTAATGTTAACACCAGGCTAATGCTAATATTAGACTAGTGCTAACACCAGGCTAATGCTAACACCAGGCTAATAATGCTAACACCAGGCTAATGCTAACACCAGGCTAATAATGCTAACATCAGGCTAATGCAAATGTTGAGCTAATGCTAACATCAGGCTAATGCTATTGTCAAGCTAATGCTAACATACGGCTAACCTCTGTCTGAGTCCAGGTCTGTGTCCGGTCCTGGAGCTCAGAGACCACTCCGAGACGCCGTGTGGAAAACCAGCACCCCCTGAACTCTACAGAGGGTACTGCAGGTACTGCTGTTGTACATGTTTTAGGGCTCATTACGTGGAGCGTCTGAAGCAGCTGTTGTACATGTTTTAGAGCTCATCACGTGGAGCGTCTGAAGCAGCTGTTGTACATGTTTTAGGGCTCATTACGTGGAGCGTCTGAAGCAGCTGTTGTACATGTTTTAGGGCTCATTACGTGGAGCGTCTGAAGCAGCTGTTGTACATGTTTTAGGGCTCATTACGTGGAGCGTCTGAAGCAGCTGTTGTACATGTTTTAGGGCTCATTACGTGGAGCGCCTGGTGCAGTTGCTGAACGCCGTGGGGGCGGATCCGTTGGTCCTGTTCTCGTTGGAAGAGGCGGAGTCAGAGTTGCGTCGCTGGAACCACCCGCTGCCTCCAAGAGCGCCCCCTGAAGGAGAGCTGCAGTACCACGCCCGCCTCACACAGGTAACGTGGATGATCCTCAGTGTGATCCTCAGTGTGATCCTCAGTGTGATCCTCAGTGTGATCCTCAGTGTGATCCTCAGGGTGATCCTCAGTGTGATCCTCAGTGTGATCCTCAGGGACAGTGTGATCCTCAGTGTGATCCTCAGTGTGATCCTCAGTGTGATCCTCAGTGTGATCCTCAGTGTGATCCTCAGTGTGATCCTCAGTGTGATCCTCAGGGACAGTGTGATCCTCAGTGTGATCCTCAGGGACAGTGTGATCCTCAGGGACAGTGATCCTCAGGGACAGTGTGATCCTCAGTGTGATCCTCAGTGTGATCCTCAGTGTGATCCTCAGTGTGATCCTCAGTGTGATCCTCAGTGTGATCCTCAGTGTGATCCTCAGTGTGATCCTCAGTGTGATCCTCAGTGTGATCCTCAGTGTGATCCTCAGTGTGATCCTCAGGGACAGTGATCCTCAGTGTGATCCTCAGTGTGATCCTCAGGGACAGTGATCCTCAGTGTGATCCTCAGTGTGATCCTCAGTGTGATCCTCAGGGACAGTGATCCTCAGTGTGATCCTCAGTGTGATCCTCAGTGTGATCCTCAGTGTGATCCTCAGTGTGATCCTCAGTGTGATCCTCAGGGACAGTGATCCTCAGTGTGATCCTCAGGGACAGTGATCCTCAGTGTGATCCTCAGGGACAGTGATCCTCAGTGTGATCCTCAGTGTGATCCTCAGGGACAGTGATCCTCAGTGTGATCCTCAGGGACAGTGTGATCCTCAGGGACAGTGATCCTCAGGGACAGTGTGATCCTCAGGGTGATCCTCAGTGTGATCCTCAGTGTGATCCTCAGTGTGATCCTCAGGGACAGTGATCCTCAGTGTGATCCTCAGTGTGATCCTCAGGGACAGTGATCCTCAGTGTGATCCTCAGTGTGATCCTCAGTGTGATCCTCAGTGTGATCCTCAGTGTGATCCTCAGTGTGATCCTCATGTGTCGGTCTGTTGCAGATCGTGCTGCAGAAAGTTCCTCTGAGAAATCGCTCCAAATCCACGGCTGCACTTTGGACCAGAGTCTCCGCCCCCCCGCAACCAGGACCAAACCGGGACTAAACCGGGACCAAACCGGGACTAAACCAGGACTAAACCGGGACCAAACCGGGACTAAACCGGGACTAAACCGGGACTAAACCGGGACCAAACCGGGACTAAACCAGGACCAAACCAGGACTAAACCTGGATTAAACCGGGACTTTCTCCATTGAAACGGCACAAAGACAGAAGCCATCCTTGGCACCGTCAGCTTCAGTCCTCAGAGCACATGGAGGAGGTCAGCTTCAGTCCAGAGCACATGGAGGAGGTCAGCTTCAGTTCAGAGCACATGGAGGTGGTCAGCTTCAGCTTCAGTTCAGAGCACATAGAGGAGGTCAGCTTCAGTTCAGAGCACATAGAGGAGGTCAGCTTCAGTTCAGAGCACATGGAGGTGGTCAGCTTCAGCTTCAGTTCAGAGCACATAGAGGAGGTCAGCTTCAGTTCAGAGCACATGGAGGAGGTCAGCTTCAGTTCAGAGCACATAGAGGAGGTCAGCTTCAGTGCTCAGAGCACATGGAGGAGGTCAGCTTCAGTTCAGAGCACATGGAGGAGGTCAGCTTCAGTTCAGAGCACATGGAGGAGGTCAGCTTCAGTCCAGAGCACATGGAGGAGGTCAGCTTCAGTCCTCAGAGCACATGGAGGAGGTCAGCTTCAGTTCAGAGCACATGGAGGAGGTCAGCTTCAGTCCAGAGCACATGGAGGAGGTCAGCTTCAGTCCTCAGAGCACATGGAGGAGGTCAGCTTCAGTTCAGAGCACATGGAGGAGGTCAGCTTCAGTCCAGAGCACATGGAGGAGGTCAGCTTCAGTCCTCAGAGCACATGGAGGAGGTCAGCTTCAGTTCTCAGAGCACATGGAGGAGGTCCTGCCCGGACACCAGATGGCGCCACTTAAATGTTTCATGTTTCTAACCTTTGTTTCTAACTTTGTAGTGTTTTGAAAAGACTAATCGTGTTGTAAATAAAGTGTGTTATTATTATGGCCTGTGGGAACTGGGTGAAGACGTGCGTCCCTGAAACAGCTGCTCCAGAGCGCACGAGCTGTGACCGAGTGTAACTTGAATTCCAGATGTTGTGATGTAGGGAATTTGAAAATGGCTGCAATAGCGCCCCCTTCAGAGCCCCAAACAAAAGTGAATGGGAGAATAAAAATGAACTTTGTCGCAGACATAAGTAATTTGGCACAGACATCCGTCACATGACCCCGTTTAAAAAAGTCAATGATGCCACACCCCATCTCCCATCGTGTTGCCATGGCAACAACCCCCAAACCAACATATCCGCCAATGGAACGACCCGGTGTCAAGTTTGGCGCAACCAACACTGTCCGAACAAAAAAGTATATTACATGGTTGCTAGGCAACAGGACGTCAGCCATTTTGGCTAAATCGACTGATCTTTAGTAACTCATTCCCCCATGGGCAGCGCCCCCTGGGGAACAAAGAACAAAGAGTATGATGATTAAGTAAAAGAGGTGGGGCGCGGCAGTGGTGTCTGGTAAAGCCAAATCCAGAGTAACCGAGACTCACCTGCTGCTGTCCTGCCTGAGACTCTGTGCCTCGTGTTCATAATGAAATATTCATGTTCTGTAAGTGAAACGGTGGGACTGTCGTCTAAAGACGTCACCTCCTGCTCAGGACGTTTGTCTGGACATTATGTTTGTGCCTGATGTGGGCGGGACTAAACCATTGATGGATTGACTGTGTGAATGTGTGAGCGCCCCCTGGTGCTGAGTCTGATAAACCTGTGAAAGAAACATTTGTCCCTGAGGTTTTTCTGACGCTGAATAAAGGAGCGTGAAAGAAACCTTTGTCTCGTGCATTTTTACTGAGCCATGAGGGGGCGCTGCTGATGCAGAGCCATGAGGGGGCAGAGTCTGGGCTGGAAACCCCAAGGCCAAAGTGGAAACACCTCCAAAGGTGGTGGAGAACGACCGAGCCAAGATCCTGTGGGACGTCCAGATCCAGACGGACAGAAGGTGATGAACCAACCGGACATTGTGGTGGTGACAAAGAGCAGAGGAAACATCAGCACGACTTCAACATCAGGACAAAGGAACAGGAGAAACTAGAGAAACACCAGGGGCTCAGAGAAGAGCTGGAGGAAACCTGGAGGGTGAAGCATCAGTGGAGCCACTCGGGGCAGTGACCCCCAAACTGGAGGAGTGGCTCCAGCAGATCCCAGGAAATACATCAGACATCTCGGTCCAGAGAAGATACTGAACCCTCAGGTACCAGGCCCACGGGAGAGGACCCGAGCAGGAGGAGAAAGAGACCGAGGAGGGTGAGGAAGAGTTTTTTTTTATATATGTATATTTGATCCGTCAAAGTGAAACTTAAGTCACAGTGTAAGAACAGTATATATATGTATATATATATGGATGGATGGATCAAAGGCATTATTCAAAGCCCTTTGCCTCTAAAACCATAAACGATGGACTTTGAATGAACAAGGGCGTAAAGGGAACAAACTGAAGATAAGACGGATTCTACTGGTTTATAGGATCAGGGTCAGTTACTTTCAGTTTTCATGTGACTGTTAGTCAAGCCTTTGAGGACATGACCCCATAGTGACCACAAACAACCTCCTCTTTAAAACATGACGGACCCTTTAGGGCAGGGGTCACCGACGTGGTGCTCGCGGGTCCACAGGGGGCCCACAGGGGGCACACAAAAAATGACCAAAATCCAGCAGAAAAAGTAACAAAAATCCAGCAAAAAAATGCCAAAAATTCAGAAAAAAAAATGCCAAAAATTCAGAAAAAAAGACAAAAACCCAGCAATAAAGTGACAAAAATTCAGCAAAAAGGACCAAAAAAAATCCAGCAAAAAAGACAAAAATCCAACAAAAATGCATCAAAAAAGTAATTAAAAAAAGACAAAAATCCAAAAAAAAATGACAAAAATCCAGCAAAAAGTAACAAAAAAGTAATAAAAAAGTGACAAAAACACAAAAGGGAAATAAAAAGTGAGGACAATGGCAAAGAGGAGAGAGTGGATTTGGTTTGGGCGAGTGGTCAGAGGTTCAAACATTTTGAATAAATTCTAATAAAACTACAGAAAAATAGTGCTTTGAATGAATAATAAACTCTGGCCTCTGACAGAGAGTGAAACAGACTTTATCTGAGATCAGGTTTTATCTGCTCTTATCTTCATGAGGCTTTTATACGTCCACAGTTCACGGTTTAGAGGAAGAAGACTGTAGGTTTACAATAAAACCTTTGATTTGTCAAAGTGAAACTAGAGCCATCAGATCATTCACAATATAAAATACAGACAGAGCACGACGTGTGTGTGTGTGTGTGTGTGTGTGTGTGTGTGTGTGCGTGTGTGTGTGTGTGTGTGTGTGTGTGTGTGTGTGTGTGTGTGTATGAAGCATGTGTGGGTGTTTAGGGGCAAAAGAGGGGATTCTTTTTCTTTCAATATATATGAAATATCTAAATGGATTTAACCTCTTAACTCCCACCTGAAATTTAAATTCTCCAAATCTAAAAGCTTCATCAAACCAGCGACAAAAAATAAGAAAATGAGGATGGAAACGCAACAAAAAAACGCTTAAAAAAAACGCTGAAAAATGACAAAAATTCAGAAAAAAAACAACAAAAATCAAGCAAAAAAAATGACAAAAATTCAGAAAAAAATGACAAAAATTCAGAAAAAAACAACAAAAATCCAGCAAAAAAGAGACAAAAATCAAGCAAAAAATTGACAAAAATCCAACAAAAAAATTGACAAAAATTCAGAAAAATTTTACAAAAATTAAGAAGAAAAACAACAAAAATCAAGCAAAAAATTGACAAAAATTCAGAAAAAAAACAACAAAAATCAAGCAAAAAAATTACCAAAAATCCTGCAAAAAAGTAACAAAAGAGCAACAAAAAAGTGACAAAAACACATAAGGGAAATGCAAAGTGATGGAGAGAATGCATTTGGTTTTGGCGGGTGGTAAGAGGTTCACTTGCCATTTTAAAGCTCAATTTGTAATAAAATAAATATAATGAAATCATGTCAAATATGCAAACGGTGCCTTTGAATCATGGCTGAATGGGTTGAGTTTGCCCCACCTTTGGTACAGATCCAAGTGCAGCAGTTAGTTTCACTTTCTCCAGATAACAGGGGGAGGATCTTTGAGGGGCCGCCTTCACTGGAAACGTATAAAAGCAGGAAACAGAGGATTTCACAGACTCACACGACCCACACAAGGAAAGCTGAAGACAGAGACACGACTGAGGTAAGTCTTTTAGAAAACTGTTTCATTCAATGGTTTAGTGAAGGTTTAAACCAGAGGACGAGACTACATACATAATGTTTCTTTGCTTTTAGTCTTGGCATTAACATGTAGAAATATGATCATTGTTAAAGAATAGGACCCTGATTCCTTCCATGTCACTCAGGAACTTTATTAAACCATTTTGAAACAATGACATGAGGGTCATTCCAGGTCAAATCCACTCTTTAAAAAAGTCCTACAAAACAATCTCAAGTTTGTTTAATTCAAAGTGTTTCCAAATATAATTGAGTTTGAAATGTCCTGCAGTTTTAAATAGTTATTTTGGGTTTTGAAGTGGGCGTGTCAAGCTGAACTCAGTGTTGATTTGGTCGACTAAAATATGTAGTTTACATCGTTTTAGTCAAAGCGATGTCTTTGCAGAGGGGATCTTTTTCCTCATTTTTTTGAGGGGTATTCAACTCATTTCTGTAACTTTTTTGTCACATTTTTTTGTCAAATTTTAATCAAATTTTTGTCTTTTTTGTCAAGTTTTGTCATATTTTTGTCAAATTTTTGTCAAATGTTTTTCACATTTTTGTCAATTTTTTGACTTTTTTGTAATTTTTTTGTCAAATATTTGTCAATTTTTTGTCATTTTTTTGTCATTTTTTTTGTCAAATGTTTTTCACATTTTTGTCAATTTTGTGTCAATTTTGTGTCAATTTTTTGTCAATTTTTTGTCATTTTTTTTGTCAAATGTTTTTCACATTTTTGTCAATTTTGTGTCAATTTTGTGTCAATTTTTTGTCAATTTTTTTGTCAATTTTTTGTCATTTTTTGTCATTTTTTTGTCAATTTTTTGTCATTTTTTGGGTCAAATTTTTGTCATTTTTTGTCATTTTTTTGTCATTTTTTGTCATTTTTTTGTCATTTTTTGTCATTTTTTTGTCATTTTTTGGTCATTTTTTTGTCATTTTTTTGCAATTTTTTTGCAATTTTTTGGTCAAATTTTTATCACATTTTTGTCAATTTTTTATTTTTGTCAAAGCGATATCTTTGCCGACTAAAACTGGACTAAAACTAAATGAAACGTTTTCTGTGAGACTAAAATCTGACTCGATAAAAATGAAAAGTAAAAAAAAAACATCCAAACGTCCGGGACAGTTTGAAAAAGCCTCATATCCTTTAAATCAGGGTTAGGCAACGTCAGGCTCGGGGGCCAAATCCGGCCCTTCTGCTCAGAATCAGGATGTTTTTTATGATTCTGAAGATATTATGACACAAATGAGAGAAATGCCTGTGAAAACTCTAAACATGTGTGAAATACAGACAATTCTTTATCAAATCTTCAAACAGAACCTGAATGATACTTTTTTCGACACCATATCGGGTTCATCTCCAATGGCAAGAAATGTGGGAAAAATGGGGAATAATTTGGGGGAAAATGTGGCTCAAAATAAGGAAAAATTGTGTGAAGAAATGTGACAAAAATAAATGGGGAAATATAGAAAAGATTGTAATAAAAAAATTGGGGAAAACAACCAAGTCACTTCCTTTAACCTCTTAACTCCCGCCTGAACCGAGAGGATCTTTTTCCTCAAGTCATCACATTTTTTTCCCATCATTTTTTTTGTTGGGTATTCAACTCATTTTTGTCACATTTTTGTCATATTTTGGCACATTTTTTCGTAATTTTTTTAATCAAATTTTGGTCTTTTTTGTTGAATTTTTATCACATTTTTGTCACATTTTTGTCATTTTTCATATCTTTTTTAAATCAAATTTTGGTCTTTTTTTTGTCACATTTTTGTCATTTTTTAATCTTTTTTTTTTTTATTCAATTTTTTGTCACAATTTAGTATTTTTTGTGTCAAATTTTTATCACATTTTATCACATTTTTGTCATTTTTCATAATTTTTTTTTTAATCAAATTTTTGTAATTTTTTCATCAATTTTTCTCACTTTTTTGTCACATTTTTGTCACATTTCCATCATTGTTTTTGTCTCAGTTTTGATGCTTTTTCACAGCTTTTTTCCAGAAGCTTTTGGATTGGGGTAAA
The DNA here is from genome assembly GCF_951799975.1 of Gobius niger. Classification (NCBI taxonomy): domain Eukaryota; kingdom Metazoa; phylum Chordata; class Actinopteri; order Gobiiformes; family Gobiidae; genus Gobius; species Gobius niger. The sequence goes on from NC_136859.1 coordinate 43,243, forward strand.
GCTGGAGAGAATGTGCTCGGTTCAGGTGGGAGTTAAGGGGTTAATGCTGTCCCTTGACCAACAACATCAAAACAGTATTTTCCCCCCGGTAACTACATTTAGACCAGTAGAACCTAAACTGTTTTCCCGATACCAGACGATGGTTTAATGGTGGCCCTAATCGTGCACGTGCAGCGCTGCATTTGTAGAAAATGGTCCTTGGTCTTTTTACAATGAAGAAAATCGTCCTCCACCGAGCAAACCCCCCCCTTTAAACCCTCTGCAGGAGGAGCAGCTCTGAGCTTTGTCCGTGTGGAAGAAGAAACCTGGATTAAACATGATTATAATAATTATAAAGGCACATTGTCTGTACTTTTAGTTGACTAAAACGTCTCTAAAATTGAAGACTTTTTTTGACTAAATTGTCACTAAAATTAAATGACATTTTCATCAAAAGGCCGAGACTCAAACTAAATTAAAGTCTGTGAATTGTCAAAATTAAAACTGGCTGAAATCAAGTCTTCTCCATCGTTCTCCCAAACTGAATCAAATGTTCTGTGTATGAAAAACTGTAGGATTAAAGTAAAGGATCCAAACTTTATCTTTTAATTAACAATAAAACTATGAGAAAACAAAGCCCTGTCTGAGGATTCCATCACTGACCAGGACTTACAGTAAGAACAATTTATTTGGGGGATTTCTCTGCCATTGAGCTTCATCTAAAGTGACTTCTTTCAAACTTAAATTGCTGAAAAATGAACCATCTCCCACAGAAACTACTTTTGTTCTTACCTTCACACTGGCGTACAGCTTCATCCACATGAAAACTATCCACTGAAGAAGAAAGAGGCAGAAGGTTCAGGTTTGGCTCAGGGCAGATCGGAGGTGAAGAGAATGAAAACCACCCCCACCAAAACGCAGCTGCTGCAGCGGACCCCCAGATCCACTAATCTGTGTCATCCTGGTGTTCTTTAGTTTCCTGGTCCAGAAGCAGCTGATGAGGAGAGGAAGGACCACTGAGGAGACCACACTGCACCAGACTGTGCAACTAAAGAAACAGGTACCACACAGACCACACTGTGACCACAGTTAGTACAAGGGAAACTGTTACCACCACAGCAAAAATAATATTAAACAGCCTCACAAACCCAAAGAAGAACTACCAATGATATTATTTTAGATTTTCAACAGCTGAACATACATTAGAACATCTTAAAGAGCCATGTTGTTTTAGACCTTCCAAAGTCAACCACAGAGTGCAATACCCTTCACTTAACCTCTTAGCTCCCGCCTGAACCGAGAGGATCTTTTTCCTCATATCATCAGATTTTTTTGTTGGGTATTCAACTCCTTTTTTTTTTACTTTTTTGTCATTTTTTTGTCAAATTTTTCGTCAATATTTTGTCATTTTTTTGTCACATTACTGTAATTTTTGTCAAATTTTTATCACATTTTGTCAGTTTTTGGTCAATTTTTTATCTTTTTTTTTTTTGTGGTTACATTTTGGTCATTTTTTTGGGTAATTTTTTTCTCAAATTTTTGTCATTTTTTCGTACATTTTTTTTTCTGTTTTTGTTACATTTTGGTCACTTTTTTTCTTTTTTTTCTTCTTTTTTTCATCAATTTTTTATCACATTTTTGTAATTTTTTTTTGTCAAATTTTGTCCTTTTTTTGTCACTTTTTTCGTAAATTTTTTAATCAAATTTTCGTAAATTTTTTGCTACATTTTCGTCATTTTTTGTCTGATTTTTGTCATTTTTTCATCAATTTTTGTCATATTTTCCATCATTGTTTTGGTCTCAGTTTTGTTGCTATTTTTACAGCTTTTTTTCCAGAAGCTTTTGGATTGGGGTAAAGCTAAACTGGAGAAAATGTGCTCGGTTCAGGTGGGAGGTAAGAGGTTAATAGAGGGGAGGCACTGGGATGGTCTTTATCTGGGCTGCGGGCTGAGCTGAACCTTAGTGGTGTATGACTAAGGCCTGTCTCGTTTTTATCCCTCAGAGAAAGATGGAACCAAAAGCAGATGAAGAGGCAGAAGGAGCGACTCCAGCTGAACATGGTAATCCTTCAAACACACAAGTCTTACAGGCGACATTTCTATAACTCAACCAGAGCCATTTTGGAACCATAAGCAGAAATATTTAAAGGGGGGGTATTCTGCAAAATGTACTTTTTCCAGCTTTCCATCCTGTTATTCTGTCACTCCCTCATTAAAAAACATGGCTGAAGTGTTGCCTTGGCACATTCACGTATTTCTGAGTAATCTGTAAAAACTCTGATGGCGGCCATTTTAGGGATAGGTTTGCCTGAGTCCTCCTAGGAACGCCCCCACCTCCTGGAGACGCCTCCGAGCTTTGGTCACCAGCCGAGTAACCAACCACTGCTCCTCTGCAGAACCCCCTCCCCACTGATGCCACAGACAGCATGTGGAGGGGGCGTGTCTAAAGGCTCAGAGGTTCTTAAAGAGACAGAGGCCTATTTCAAGACATTCACTACAGCCATTTTGTTCTTTTATGTAGACTCTGACATTAGCTTTAGCATTTGTTAGCATGGGTAAAGATTTACTTTTAAAACTAATGAAACACTTTTACAGTATAATAATATATTGTCTGATATTGACATTGGTTTTACCACCTGACACTGACAGTGAGACATTTTACCTTTGAGTCGGAGAAAAGCTGTTTTTTCTTAATTCTTGAAGAGATTTTCAAACCTTTTCACTCAGACATAAAGACTTAGGCTGTGTCCCAATGTCCACACTATTCCCTAACCCCTCATTCACTACATAGGCCCGCACTATATAGTCACTATATATAGTGACTATATAGTCACTATATATAGTGACTATATAGTCACTATATAGTCACTATATAGTCACTATATATAGTGATTGTATAGTGACTATATAGTCACTATATAGTCACTATATATAGTGATTGTATAGTGACTATATAGTGACTATATAGTCACTATATAGTCACTATATATAGTGACTATATAGTGACTATATAGGGAATAGTGTGGACATTCGGATACAGCCTTGTTCTTCTGGCTGAGGCCACTTCCTGTTTGCTGTTTCTTTATTTCAAAATAAAAGCCCTGTATTACGGTTGTGCCGCCCTGACATTTGAAGGGTTTGAGGTGAAAACATTTAAATATATATGTCATTGAAATGTGATGAGAATGTGTTTAAACTAAATAGGTTTTGTAGAATAAAGTGATACGTGTAATGAAAAGATCAAAATATTTTTTTAAAGAAATATAACATTAAAAATATGCAGGTCAAGTACTGTTCAAAAGTTTGGAGTCGTCCAAAGACCTTCGAACACCTATGGAGGTTTTCTATTAAAGGAACAGGCATTCACCACAGTAACAATGTCTGGACTGTGTTTCTGATTCATTTAACGCTTCCCTCATTAACCTCTTAACTCCCGCCTGAACCGACAGGATCTTTTTCCTCACGTCATCACAGTTTTTTTTCCATCATTTTTTTGTCAATTTTTTGTCAATTTCTCTTCCATTTCTTGTGACATTTTTGCCACTTTTTCCTCAATTTTTCGTCACTTTTTTTGCCAATGTTTTCTCACTTTTTTGTCACATTTCCATCATTGTTTTCGTCTCAGTTCTGTCGCTATTTTCCCACCTTTTCTCCAGAAGCTTTTGGATTGGGTTAAAGCCAAACTGGAGAAAATGTGCTCGGTTCAGGAGTTAAGAGGTTAAAAAAAGATCAGTCCTTTTTTTTTTTTTTTTTGAAAATAAGGACATTTTAAGTGACCCCAAACTTCCGAACGGTCGTGTATGTGTTTAAATTGCAGCATCAACTAGTTCACCATCAATAACTAATCTTTACCTTTTGTACTTCCTTGATCCAGATGTCACAATGCGAGAACAAAAAAAGGTACACTTTCTTTCATCAATCCTTTGAATTATGTTTTCAATGTAATTTTTTTCAAGATGAGCTACAAGTTATATCAGTTCAATTGCCTCATTTCTCACTTTTGATCATTTCTCGATGTGTATTTACATGAAATTTAACATTACTGGTTTGCCCATTATCCAGATCCTCTTTGATTACAATTGTTTTTCCCCTGAATGTTCTTTGAGCTGCTTTACCAAGTGAGTTGCTCCATTGCGAGTTCAATAAAGTCCTTTCTTGTCTCTCTTACCTTCCCAGGCATCTGTGACAGAGTTATTGGGCCGACTGAACCTCCGGGACGGATTAAAGAATGAACTGACCTCTGCAGAGTTTCTTCAGATAAAATCAACCCTGAAACATGATAAAGAACTGAGCGAGAGTGACCTCTGCTCTGTTTATCTCCACAAACTGTTGATGTTAGACTACAAGGCCAGGTACATCCAGGCGAAGCAGGAACCAACATACACATCTGAGGAGTGTGACCGTGAAACTGATATTTTTGAGGACAGTGATGAGGAATCAGAGCAGACCAACATCCATCCTCTGGACCTGCAGATGGCGGTGTTCCACTGCTCAGACAGTTTTCTGAAGCAGAAGATGGTCACTAAGCTGTCCCAGTGTCAGTACGCCTTACCTCTGCTGGTGCCCGACCCTTTCACCGGGGACATCGAGTGTCCTCTGTGGACGTTTCGACAGATTCAAAAGACCTGGAAGAAAAGTGAGACCAAAGATGATAAAACTGTGGTGACCATGAAGTCGATGTCCATCTGCAAAGCAGAGACTCCGATGGTTCTGTGTTTCCGCCTGGGATCTCTGTCTGGCTCTAAATCTCAGCTCATCAACACTCTGATCAATGATCGCCACAGCACCTTCTTCCACAGGAACTGTCCAGGCAGCTCTGAAAAGCGCCTCCTGCTGGATGGTGTAGCTGAGATCGCCTGGTACTGTCCCTCTGGAAAACCCACCGACAGCTTCAGCGACTGTGTGGCCTTCTGTAATCTTCATGGAGATGGTCTGACTCACCAGAAACTGAGAAAAACACTGATGGACAAGGCGTCAGTCAATGTGTTTTTTGTGCCAACGTTGGATAAGAAACATGAGAGTGCAGCTGTGATCAAACATCTGCTGGAATGTCCTACACCTCTGATCGTTCTCGTTGAAAACAGTGGACATGGTGCCAATCAGCTCAAAAAAGGAAAATACAAAGTCGGTCTTAAAAAAAGAAGCCTGTCAGATGTTTCTGAGGAGCTGAGAGGAATCATTGGAGACATTATATCGGGTCCACATGAGACCTTTCAACTGGAGTCAATGTCACAAATTGGACTCAGAGTGGATGAAGGCGACACCAGCTGCAAAACATCACTATCTTCTGCAAAAGAAATTATGAAGACAATAGAATCTGTCCCTGTGTCTGATGTTAAAGTGAAATTCCTCCCGTGTCAAGGCCAGCTGTGGCATGACTGGAGCAAGGTGAACAAAGAGCTGTATCGTCTCAAAGGGGATGTTGAGGAGGATAAATGCAAAAAGCTGAATGAGTGTAAGGAACTACGAGAACGTCAGTGTAAAGCCTCCTGCGGTGACCTGATGAAGTCTTTTGTTGGACATCTCTCTTCTTTGCATCAAACTGAGAGAGAGTATTTCCTCAAATGGACTCAGATCTTATTGGATGGTCATGCCACAGAATGTCTTTCTTTAATTCTACAAGACTATAACCAGAAGTGGTCAGAGGTTTTAGACCTAAAGAAGCAGATGGACAAGAAAAAACCTGAGGACTCGGACCAAAAGAAGACCCCTGACAGATCTAAAGAGCTAAAGTCCAAACAAGACAAACTTGCAGACATCTCCAAGGACCTTCAGTCTGCCACATGTGGCCTGGAGCACATCTTCAGAGAAATGGCTCAGATCTATGAAGCTCATCAGAGTCTAGATAAACCTGCAGGACAGGGGCCGACTGACTGGTCTAAATACCCAGAGCTGGCAGCAGAGCTGATGATCTCAGGACACCCAATGGAGCTGATGGATGGAGATGCAGGTCACGTCCCTCTGACTTGGATCTCAGGTCTTATTGATCAGGTCATAAAGAAACTGGGAGACAAGAAGGTGTTTGTTCTGTCCGTGTTGGGGATACAGAGCAGTGGGAAGTCTACGATGCTCAATGCCATGTTTGGACTCCAGTTTACAGTCAGTGCAGGCAGATGCACCAGAGGAGCCTTCATGCAGCTGGTCAGACTCTCAGAAGACATGAAGGGTTTTCAGTGGGACTACATCCTTGTGGTGGACACGGAGGGGCTGCGAGCTCTGGAGTTAGATGGAAATAAAACCATCCATCACGATAATGAACTTGCTACATTTGTGGTTGGTCTGGGCAACATGACTCTGGTGAACATCTTTGGAGAGAATCCCTCTGATATGCAGGACGTTCTGCAGATTGTGGTCCAGGCTTTCATGAGGATGAAGGAAGTCAGACTTTCACCGAGCTGTGTGTTTGTTCATCAGAATGTCACAGACGTCAGTGCCACAGAGAAAAACATGGATGGAAAAAGGAAACTGCTGGAAAAGCTGGATGAGATGGTCAAACTGGCGGCGAAAGAGGAAGTTTGTGACGCTAAAGGTTTCAGTGACATCATTGAGTTTGACGTTCAGAAAGATGTGAAGTACTTTGCTCAGCTGTGGGAGGGAAGTCCTCCGATGGCTCCTCCAAATCCAGGATACAGTGAGTGTGTCCAAGATCTGAAGAGCTTCATCCTGGAGAAAGCAAAGAAATCTCCTGGAGTCACTCTCTCTGAGTTCAAAACTAAAGTTGGAGATCTGTGGAACGCTCTTTTAAACGAGAACTTTGTGTTCAGCTTCAAAAACACTCTGGAGATCACTGTTTACAGGAAACTCGAAGTTCAATACGGAAACTGGACCTTCGCCCTGAGAAGTGAGATGCTGAAGATTGAAGAGAAACTTTATAGACAAATCAAAAATGGAAAACTTGGTGCTGTTGATAACATTCTTCTCTATGAAGAAGTTGCCAATAAATATAATGAGATTAAGGATTCAATGACAAAGTACTTTGCGGGAGAAAATGACAAAGACATGTTAATTCAGTGGCGTGTTCAACATGAACTCAAAATTAAAGACTTTAAGGATGAACTGGTTCGAGGACTTCAGAAAAAACTGAACAATGTGATCGAACAGAAGAAAGCGAGTAAAGAGGTAGATGACCAAAAGGCAACATTTGAGAAGAACCTCCAACAGAAGAGCAAAGAGCTGGCTCTGAAACTGAAAGACAACTCACCTGATGATCAAACACTGCGTAAACTGTTCCACGATGATTGGGTAAAGCGGGTTTCTGAACTGACCAGAAACATAAAACCAGCTGAAAACATCAACTTAGAGAAGGATCAGATTCAGGCCATTCGTGAGCTGGGATTTGAAATGGACTTAATCACATCTCGAAAACAGTCCCAACGATACAAGACATTGTCTGAACGTGGAGATTATACTGAGTATGTTGGCCAGAAGCACAGTGTAAGTAAGTGGGATAAAGTGAAGAGCACAGTGACACAATTCCTAGATGGTCGTCTTCCACGTAAAGACCAAGAGCAGATGAAAAACCTCATCACAGTTGTGGAAAAACAGGCTTCAGAACAAATAAAGAAAACCCCTGTTGCAGACAGAGGCTACAGTCCATCTGACCTGAGTGAAATGAGCTTCAAAGTGGGCACATCTATTACTGAATTTGAATCCAAATGGAAATATCCTCTAAAGAAAGAGTTCAAAGTGGATCTGATCCTGTTTGTGTTCTACAGGACACAGAGGTGGATCTCAGACTCCCATTCTCAGTTCCTCAAAAACAACGACGTCCGCACATATTTAGAGAGTAAGAAAGATGAATACTACAGTATCTTCAGTAGTTTCTGCAAAGGAAGCTCCTCAGCTGTTGTTCTCGCTGAACTGATGTGTAAGAAACTGAAGTCCTCCATGGCTGAAGCTGTGTGTAACGAGACTGCTATCTATATCGCTAAAGACATGAAACAAAATGTCCCAGCGTTCAATGAAAACAGACTCAAACTGGAGAAACACATCTTAAAGTCACTGGCAGAAAAGGGAGAATTTGACAGATATAAGACATACCTCAGACGTCCAAAAACCTACACTGAGACTTTCATAAGAGAAGAAGTGGAAACACTCCTACACACAAAAGAGTACAAGGATAACTGCAACAGTTTCTACAAACAGAAAATCTCATACATCCGACAAAAGATTCTCACTGCTCTTCATGAGGCTTCAGAGACGACCAAAGGAAACAAAGGAGGCATAAACATGTGGCTGCAGGAGTTTACAGAATCCATAACAAGTGAACTCACATTTGAAACGATAGACCCTCAAAGCTATACTGATGTGAACAACTTTGATTTTCTGAAGGAAGAAATAGAGAAAGGACTAAACTCCATCTCTGACAGTGTCTCAGTGAACAAGTTAAAGGAGTCCAGACAGAGGCCAGATGAGATCCTCATCAAGCAGTTGTTTAACTGCTGTTGGGAAGAATGTCCCTTCTGTCACGCAGTTTGCACCAACTCTTTCAAAGATCATAAAGACGGAGGTGTGGATCATAGCACTCCCTTTCATCGCTCTTGTTCTCTCAGAGGCTGGCACTTCAGGGACTCAAAAGAGATGTCTTTGCCTTTCTGCACATCAGAAGTAGCAGGAGATGCAACCTTTCGCCCTGACTCCTCAACACGTCCAAACTGGTCAGTGCCTTTCAAATCATACCGTTCTGCTGGGAATCCACACGACACATGGAGCATCAGCCCGGACATGTACCAGATGTGCTACTGGCAGTGGGTCGTCTGCACTTTTCAACAGGAGATCGAGGAGTACTATGGTTTAAAATATGAAGGTAGAGGAGAAATTCCTAAGGAATGGAGAGTCGATCTAAACCAGGCACTGAAAAACTTGGAGGAAATGTACAAATAGATGAAGATACATTTTTAATCAATAACATACATTTAAAAAAGCAAATTGTGGAAGTAGTTAACCCCTTAACTCCCACCTGAACCGAGCACATTTTCTCCAGTTTGGCTTTACCCCAATCCAAAAGCTTCTGGAAAAAAGCAACAAAACTGAGACGAAAACAATGATGGAAATGTGACAAAAAAGTGAGAAAACATTGATAAAAAAAGTGACGAAAAATATTGACTCTATGAAAAAGTGGCAAAAATGACACAAGAAATTAACAAAAAATTACAAAAATGTGACAAATTGATAAAAAATGGATGAAAAAATAACAAACAATTGATACACAATTGACTTTATGAAAAAGTGGCAAAAATGTCACCAGAAACTGACACAAAATTACAAAAAAACAACAAAAATTTGACCAAAAAATGACAAAAAATGACAAAAAAAGTTGAGTTGAACACCCAACAAAAAAATGATGGAAAAAAACTGATGACGTGAGGAAACAGATCCTCTCGGTTCAGGTGGGAGTTAAGAGGTTAAAAAGTAAAAGTAAGAAATAATAATTATTAATGAATAAGAAAAACTTTAATGACCGAAAGACAGCAGAGAAAACAATGAGAGATCACAACTTTTTTTTACCCTAAATATCGCTAAATGCCAAATTCTCCACTTTGACTTGTTTTTCTTTCTATTACTTTTCTTTGATCATAAATGGAGAAACGATACTGCAAAGATATAACACAATATGAAATCATCTTGTTTCTATTCTGTCATGTTAACCTAAGGGACAATGTAAACAATTAATCTTTTTGTGTGTGTGTATCTATATCAGCACAATTAATGAGTTACTAAATGTGATGTGAAAATAAAGTTGAATTATAATGACGTTAAAGCGAATATGCAACAGTTGTATTATTCTTTGTTTTAAATGATAAACAAACTCTTGGATATTAAACTAACTTTATCCATGTAATGATCACATGATTGTGTTGGTTTGCTGGATTGTTTTGTTGTGTTAATCATGTTGGGGATCTGTTTTGTTTTCTGCTCCCCCTCCCTTTTTCTGTTTGTGCAGGGCGTGTGTGACAGGGGGCGTGGCTGGGTGTGACAGGGGAATGAGGCACACCTGAATCAACTCCGCCTTCATTTCAGTCTTCAAGACCCTGGGCTGCACACCGCTTCTCTGCTAGATTATTCCGTCTACTTGGTAGAGTTCAGTGTTAAGAAAGCTGTGTGAAAACTATTTTTTATCTCATTCATCTAATATGTTTTCCCTGTGCTCAGGTGCCTCTCCTGGAGTGATTTTTCTACCAACCCATCGGCCAGCCAGCCCCCTGTCTCCAGTGCCCATCCTGCCCCCTGTCTGCACTGCCCATCCTGCCTTCCCCCTGTCTGCAAATGAATTTTGAACTTTGTTTTGTCTCCGGTTCTGCTTTGGGTTCCTACAAAAAGTGAATATCAAGCATTGTCTTAAATGAGTTGAATTGAGGAAATGTTTCTTGTTTTGAGCGGTTTTCACTCATTTAGACACTTTTCCTGATCGGACCAAGTTTCCTTTGCTTGTTTGAGGACATTTCAGACCAGTTCTAGGGTAAATCTCGCTTGAAATAAGAAAGTAAAATTGCCAATGAGATAAGACCAATTTTCTTTCCCCATTGGCAAAGAAAATGACCTGAAATAAGGACGAAATGTATTGAAACGAGTCAGAAACATCTCAGAACAAGTGAAATAATCCAGGACAAATGCCCAACAACTTCTTAACCAGTCAAAACAACTAAAATGTGGATTATTGTGCTCAAATTGAGATGTTTATACTGATCTAGTTAAATACTTTTTGCAGTGTACAAATCATGTGGTAACCGAAAAAATATTGAACCTGATGTGAGTTGACATTTTACTGTTCATGTGATTATCTATAAACCCTTCAATGTTGAAATCCTGAATGAAAAGGACATTAATGAAGTTGCATGTTTGAAAACAGATTTGAAAAATGTCCTGAAGACATTTATGTTGTGTATGAAACTAAGCAACGTAAAGATTATAATAAAGTGATTGAAAGTAAGTTGTGGTTTGTTGTTATTAACTACATCACAGTTATAATTGTGTTCATGAACTTGTTTGCTGTATTGAGATTGTATTGATTGTTTGGTCTTTGAATGGACTGTGATGATATTGAAGGTGATTTCCTGTTTCTTCGTGTGACTGGGCCACACGTCACGACACACACTGGCTTCATTTTCAAATTGTATTTAAAGAAAACAGGTGGAAAACCGCTGTGATCACAAAGAATCTGGCTCCACTAGCAAAGAAAAGTAAATGAAATCAAAACAGATTAGTTTCTCCAGTTTGGCTTTACCCCAATCCAAAAGCTTCTGGAAAAAAGCTGTGAAAATAGCAATAAAACTGAGACGAAAACAATGATGGAAATGTGACAAGAAAGTGAGAAAACATTGATAAAAAAAGTGACAAAAAATGGATGAAAAAGTGCAAACTAGCAGAACTCGCGCTGCAGGATAAACCAAACGCCCGATACCTTAACCCGTATGCAAAGCTCTACTTACAGGCATGTGCTGAAAGTACCATAGTACTCGCTGCAGATATTGTAGTTGTAGGTTAGAAGAATAATCTTTTTCCAACAGTCCATATGAATGATGGTTATTGGCAAGTTGTCCACACATGAGATGTGTCTTGCAGTGTGAGGGTCCTTGTGATTTTCCTTCATCCAGCAATCCCAAAAACTGCAAATAAATAACTTAATATGAGTATGCCTTTTTATTTAAATGATATACCGTATTTATTGCACCATGAGGTGTTATAACCACCGGTCCCTGAAAGGGGACAAAACTTAGTTAAAAAACACAGCGGTTTCCAACGTCTAAAGCCAGTGGTTTAATGACAAAACATGGAACCGAAGCTCCCCCTAGTGTCCAACGACCGGATGTGCTTTACTCAAATCAAAAATCCTTTCAAAATAATGCACAAGCACTAAATCTTCGTATGAAAATGTCCATAGTAAAAGATCATTGCTTTGTAAAAAGGTTGTTTTTTTGCTTGTCATATATTTATCAAATTTTATAAATGTATTAAATAACTTACACTATTACACACACCCCTTGGAAAGTAGATGTCGTCTCGACATCTTAACTCAAACTTAAATGTAACCTTCCTGAACATGTTACAGCTTACAAAACAATAATAAGCTCATTCTATGGTTTAACCATTAGCAGAGGTGTTCCTGAATGCATAAAGCACAGTGCAGTTACTTAACTTGTTTCCAGTGGACAATGTCTCGTTATGGTCTTCTCATGCACTTTTGAACCTTGGTCCCTTATGACTACATCATCTTGACCTTTCACATAACTAATCAAGTTATAACACAATAGTACATTAGCTTTGCTGTGTTACTGCATAAATGTTAAAACATTTCTTGTATCTTCGTCTGTTTGAACTCATACTGGAGTATTACTTGTATGCTACATTCTCTGTTATACAACAGTCCATGAGCCTCACTCGAAAGCTGTTTAGAAAACAGTCCATATACCGGTAAGTACTTCTGTTCTCTTAGAAACAGTCAATATTGGAGCATTAATAAAAGTGTTACTGCACTATAAGAAATCAACGTAAGTATGATGTCTGGGGATCATAGTAGTGAACCATGTTTGGGTACCTCCAAAAAGTTTCTTCTGCTTGAAGTCCACAGGGTGAGTACTGTATTCCCTGGTATACTGCTGGCCAAGTACTGCAACAGGAGGGCTTACCCAGCTCATTATAGGTGAATACCCTTAGCGGATGCCTGTCTCTGCGGGGCCGTTGTGGCGTCTGGTCCAGTTGGATGCGGTCGCTCCTCGCTGATGCTGGCAGATCACCGGTGGCTGTAGTGCAGGGAGATGAGATGTCCTCCTGGGCAGATGATGCTCTTTGCTGAGCTGTCTCTTCCTGAGTATGAGCATTGTCTTGTCTTAGCAGGACTGGGTGTTCTTGAGGGGCTGGAGAGTTTTCCACTTCACCTTGCTCAGTGTCAGCAGAGTCATTAGCACAGTCCATGTCTTGTGACACTACATTCTCATTTTTGGATTGAGGCTGAGTTGGGTAGTAACAGTAGTACCAATCCTCTTCATCACTGCTGGCTTCCTGTTGTGCATTAGTCTCTGACTCTGTTCTTTCTTTAGGCGTGTTTCTTCTCTTTGTGCGGGCCACTTTCAGAGGTATGTCAAGTGGTAAGTGACTACATGGCAAGAGCAAGTTACGATGTAATATTTTACTATCTCTATTTTTACCTTGCTCGGGCACAGCTTCATAGATGGGAAATCTTTGCTCACTTGGCGTACAATCTTGTAGACACAGTCTTCCCATCGGTTACGAAGTTTTCCTGTTCCGCCTCTGGGGGGTCATGTTCCTTATAAGGACGCGGTCTCCTTCCTCCAAGACAGAACTTTTCACTTTGTTGTCGTGGTTTCTTTTTCCTCTTTCAGATGATTTTTTTGACTTTTCTTTTGCTATTTCATAAGCTTCTTGTATTGACTTTTCCACTTTCTGATGTACTGTTGTTGATCTTTTGTCCCTGTTTCCTGTGTTACTTTGAAAAGGATGTCAATAGGGAGTCGTGGAGCTCTGCCAAATAACAGATAGAATGGAGAGAAACCTGTTACTTCACTTTTTGTACAGTTGTAGGCAAACGTGACTTTGTTCAGTGACTCTTTCCAGTTTGCCTTTTCCTGTTCTGTGAGCGTTCTCAGCATTTGTAGCAGTGTTCTGTTGAATCTTTCGACTTGGCCGTTCCCTTCAGGATGATAAGGGGTCGTTCTGGAGCTTGTAGTAGAGCTGGAAACGGGCTCAAAAAATCAAGCCCGACCCGACTCGAGCCCGTAGGCATAAAACCCGATCCCGACCCGAGCCCGAACAATTAACTTGAATTGTTGGCCCGAGCCCGAGAAAAACCCGACGTGAATAATTATTTATTTAATGCCTGGTTAGAGCCCCTGCGCAATGCATTCATTTCAGCAGCAGAAGCGCCAGGAGAGGAGCGCTCAGCGCATCTCTTCTTCCTATACTTTTTTCGAGAATGAGACATTTTGAGATAAACATTTTTAGATTTGTTTTATTCACGACAAAAAGGCCATGTTTGAACTTTGAACACACACGTAAAATAAGTTCTCCGTTAACATCGTATCGGGTACAAAAGGCATCTAATAGCCTACACCTTGCCTCGGTGTGCACAAACAGGCATATGCGCCTATAAAAACGAGTCTTTGTTTACCAAATTAAACCCAGAACAATTCTAGATTAAGATTATTATACATCGCAATAACGAAATAACACAAAAAGTTACACAAAACTGACATATCCACGATTCACAACGTCGATAGTGTTTCCCTTTACATGGCGCGTGCATGCGTGCGTGCGTGAAATTTCGGCCTAGTTAATGTTAAAATGTCCACAACATATCTACACTTTCGTTTGGTGTCTAAGGTGTATTAAATTGTGAACAGAAAGAGAACAAAAGGATAATACTTTTCAGTGATTGCTCCACAATCACTGAATTCGAATAGGCTATTCCCAACATGCCAATAAAAAGTATTTCAAACGAAATTAAATGAAATTAACACCAATTCTAAATTAAGATGGGTGTTTGGAAATAACGAAATTATAGACAAAGGCTCATTTGGCACTTCTCTCTCCACAGTCCAGCCTCAACGTGACGGTGCAGGTGCACATGCAGCTGAAAGTTAATGAAAGAACAGTGTCATCATAAGCCTACAAACTTGATCTCTACATTATGCTTTTAAATTATACTTTCAAAAACCTTTACTCACAAAGGCTACAAGTTTTTGTGGAGGAAAATGATTGAATCCACTGTTGACGGCTTCAGCGCGGTTCTGCGCTGACTGATGGCGCGTCCAGCAGCACTGAACACCCTTTCGCTGCTGCTGCTACTGGCCGGGATGCATAGCACTGATCGGGCTAACTTTGTCAATTTTGGGAAGGATGCTTTGTTGATCTTCCACCAGTCAAGAACATCCATATCATTTTCCATGACAGCCATTTCGGTGTAGCGATTGACCTCGTCATCTTCCCAGTCAGCTTGCTGTACATTTTCCCATTCGGCAAAATGCGCTTTTTTTGCTGGAGGAGGTGGAGGTTCCGCTTCGACCTCAGGCTCAGGGAGCGCCACAAAGTCCACATCTGTAGGCCCCCTATCTTCATCCATGGCACGCAGAAGAGTGCGGACATGAGCATATAATGCATTCCTGTCTGAGGGTGACAGCATTCTCATCTGGTTAAATTTTGGCCAGAGGAAAGTGGCGATCTTGTGGAGGTCCTGGAGCACCACTTTACGCATGAGCCAGTCTTCGTGCCGTTTACGCACGAAAGCTTGCTGAGGGGAGTCAAGCGCATTAGGTTGACAGTGGCGTTTCAATTTCTCACTCCAGAGACACACACGATTAAGTGTTGGATATTTGTCTCCCTCAAGCTCCCGCTGGGCTTCATAGAATGGCTTCAGAAAGTCTATCAAAAAGCTCAGTGTGTCAGGTGCTATTTTGTCCAAGCGTGCGCTCTCCCCGCGCATCTCCAGCTTCTCATGGAGCTCCTGATAAACGGCCTGGATAGAAGTCAGCGTGAGGTACACTGTACTGAAATGGGTGTCTCCCATTTGCAGCAACGTTGTTGTAAGTTGTGCAGCCAGCCCCGACTGTTTCACGTACTTTACTAACGCTTTAGCAGCGGTAAGTGTGTCTCCTATGTCTGGAGCACCATCGGCTTTGGATAACTCAGCGATGTCGAGTCCATGGCGCAGCACCGTATTGAGGACATGGTCAATGCAGTTCAATCTCTGATATGGCCGCAGAGCTAATTTAATGTTTGCTCCCTCATCAGTTACCCATACAATTTTGTTGAGAGAGGAGGCGTGAAGTCCAAACTTAGTCACCAGCAGTTTCAATATCTCCCGTCTGATATTTTCTCCTGTTTTTGCCTCCTCCAAAGGGAACATTGCAGTCGTCAGGGTTTTATTCACCAGTTCCATATCTTCGTTAATGAAATGGCATGTGATTGTCAAATAACTAATCTTCCGGTAATCATCTGTCCACATGTCTGTGGTCATTGCTACGGTGAAATCCTTCAGCAGAGTATTAAGTGTCTGCACTAGAGCTGCCCTCTTTTCTTCTGCCATGTCAATGCACCTGCTCGCAATTGTCTTATGGCAGGGAATAACACCATCTACGGGAACTCTCCC
The DNA here is from genome assembly GCF_951799975.1 of Gobius niger. Taxonomy (NCBI): domain Eukaryota; kingdom Metazoa; phylum Chordata; class Actinopteri; order Gobiiformes; family Gobiidae; genus Gobius; species Gobius niger. Next base: position 59,323 of record NC_136859.1, read on the forward strand.
GTACGCAGCCCCGACATTAATTAGTTCTTGCGGAATCTCTGCAAATCCTTCGCCATTTACGCCATTAAAAGGCCTAATGTCCTTACAGCAAAAGCTGACACACTTCTCTGTCACCGTTTGTTTTACTTTTAAAGGTATGGGTCTTGTCGATGCTGTAACAAATGCTTTTATTGTGGGTTGATGATCCTGGGCAAGTTTTGAAGTTGAACAGCTCCGATCAACATGTCTTGTCAGCGATGAATTTCCTGTTTTTTTGCTGTCATACTTTAACAAAGCGTCGCATTTTTTGCATTTAACGTAACCCACTGGCTTATTATTTTCATCGTGTACATGGTCAAAATTCTTCCACACCTCAGATCTTGCTTTCGTTGCTGGGTCAGCCAAAATGTAGTCACCAGAGGCTAGCCTCCGTTTCACCTCCTCAGCATCCATTTTGGCACCTTTCTCACGCTGATTGAAACGCATCATATGACCGCTCATTTACCGCGAAAGTCATAGCGCAAGCCCGAGACCGGCCCGGGCCCGACTAAAATGGTAAAAATTATGCCCGAACCGGCCCGAACCCGTCGGGTCCCGACGGGTCCCGACGGGTCCCGTCGGGTTCGGGCAAAGATTTCCAGCTCTAGCTTGCAGTGCCACACAATTTAGATAGTTGTGCAAAGAGTTGGTTTTCGAACTCGCCCCCTTGATCATGATGTAAACGTGAAGGAAATCCAAACTTGAGCGCATAATCATTGAATATTTTGTCTGCTACTGTCTTTGCGCTTCTTGATGTTGTTGCATAAGCTTGTGCGTATCTTGTAAAGTGGTCGATTAAAACCAATATGTACTCATAACCTCCAGCACATCTGTCCACATGAAGGAAATCTATAGACACCAATTCAAAAGGCTGTGACAATACTGGTTAGAGGTGTTCTTGTTTTTCGACTTGGTTTTTTACTTTTGAAACAGGAGCAACTATTCACATACTGTTCAACCTGTTTTTGCATTTGGGGCCAAAAGAATCTGTCTCGAATGAGTGATGTTGTTCTGTCGACTCCTTGATGTCCCATTTCATTGTGTAATGCATTCATCAAAAGCACATATTTACCTGAAAGGCGACAAAACTTAAAGTTAAAAAACACAGTGGTTTCCAACGTCTCAAGCCAGTGGTTTAATGACAAGAGATGGAACCGAAGCTCCCCCTAGTGTCCAACGACCGGATGTGCTTTACTCAAATTAAAAATCCTTTCAAAATAATGCACAAGCACTAAATCTTCGTATGAAAATGTCCATAGTAAAAGATCATTGCTTTGTAAAAAGGTTGTTTTTTTCTTGTCATATATTTATCGAATTTTATAAATGTATTAAATAACTTTTCACACTATTACATAGGCGCACCTGATTATAAGGCGCATTATCAATGATAATGTTTATTTTCATAAATAAGGAATACAAGGTGCATTAATTAATGCTGGTTTATCTGTAAACAAAGGCCCGATTCAGTACGAATGAAACTGACACAAAGGAGCACCGGGATATAAGGCACTGTTAAACTGAAAGGCTTTTATGTTCCTTATAGTGCGAAAACTACAGTAATAATAATGCATTAGCTTAGCTTATACAGCGCTTTACAAGATGCTCAAAGCTGCTTTACAATTGTGTGCATTATTTATTCACTTCATACTTTGTAGTAGTAAGTTACTATTGTAGCCACAGCTGCCCTGAGGTAGACTGACGGCAGCGAGGAAACCAGTCTGTGCCATCAGCCCCGCCGACCCCCACCCAAGAGTCATTTTGTCACAATAGAACCTGAGTCAGCAATGTTTTTTACATTGGCAGTGATAACACTGATGATTATCATTATGTTCAAAAGCACTGGATCTGGAGGGTCCATTATCTTTCCAGGTTTCCTGTGACTATACTTCACATCAGAGCAGAGCACAGGAGCACCTGGATCAGTGCATTTAAACACCTCTCCAAGCACTGTCACTGTTACACGCAACTACTCTGACTAGAATCAGCCAAGACCCTTTAACTCCAAAGGTTTTTGTTCAAAATCGTGTCAGAATTGACAAGGCTGGAAAATCAACACTTTCCCAGTGACTGAGTGTAATCTGGAATTGCTTCTGTTTAAAATGTTTGTGAATATCATTAACTTTTAGCAGGGCATTTGCTGCTGCATTAACACAATAAACTATTGAATGTGTACTACTCAGACACTGTCACGTTTGGTTCTTTTATAAAGGCATTAGTAGATATCAGCCTATATGAAAAAGGTTATTACCTCAGATGTTTCGACAGTGGTAATACCGCCTTGTCAGAGATGAACGTGATGCATCGTTTCAGGTTTTCCAGGCCTGGCCCTCCTGACAAAAGCAACAATCAGTCACTCACGCCTCGTTTTAGCCACGACTCTCAAACACCAAATATAAATACAGTATTTCATTTAAGTCAGTGACTGACTGAATAATGCAGCCCTTTTGCACGTGCACACCTTCTGTAAGTCGATGCTGAGCCTCCACCTCTTCTTCCTTGACGTCCGTGTGGACACTGGTCGTGGGGGCAGCCAGGCTTCTTCTGCAGTGTAAACAAATAATAACAGCAATTTGAATGATAGCCCCTCCTGGAGCCGCCACCTCAACGTGGTGGAGGGTTCGAGCGCCTGAATGATCCTGGAGCTCTGTTGTCGGGGCCTCGTGCCCCTGTAGGGTCTCCCAGGGCAAACAGGTCCTATAGGTGACGGGTCAGACAGAGAGCGGGTCAGAAGCTCCTCATGAGAGACCAACAGGCCCGGTTAGAACCATGAGGACGTCCTTCTGTGGACCCCCCACCTGCAGGAGGAGCCATAGGGGCTGGTGCAGTGTGATTTGGGCGGCTCCAACAGCTGCCCCCACGACCCAGCAACGGACAAGTGGGAGAAAATGGATGGATGGATGAATTATAGCAGCTACTGATAATCTTATTCAGATGCTTCCAGAGCAGCATTCCAGTACAACACTATCCTCTATCCCCTAAATGATGCTAGTGCTTGCTCAGCACCAGGTGTCAGATTGGGGTTGTACAGTTGGCTCTTGTACTTAGCTGAAAGTCCAGCCTCATCACTGAACAGTGCTTCAAAGTCCAGATCAATCTGTTTAAAGAATAAAAGGACAAATATCAGAAAATGCAGTGAAAATGTGTGTGTGTTTCAAAGCATGAAAGTAGATACTGAAACCCAGCATCACACCTGGAACAATGAGTTCCAGCCTTAATTGTACCCCGGTCTGTACTGGAATCACCCAAACAATGCACGACCAAATAACCACTTAAACAGGCTCTCTCCATCTCAGAGCCTTCCCAACATCTGACCTGTTTATCCTGGAGACCAGGGCAGAGAGCGCCCTGTTCCGGACCGCCATGCTGTGCTTCTTTCCCTCTGCTGCGGTAACACATCACCTACAGAACATACACCCTGTGATCACTCTGCAAACACGCTCCTACAGAAGATCAAGCTGGTGCTTGCTGTCTTGTATAGATGCTACGCACTCTCAAATTCACTCATGTTATCAATGCTGGGAATGAGAGGTGTCTGTAAACCACAGACAAACCAATGACAACTTTAATTGTGCATAATCACTGAGGATAATTTCTCTCCTTCATATTGAAGGACAATCCGTCATGAGCAATTTTTAAATTAATATATATGCTGCATATTATTTCTGTTAGTAAAAATGTGAGATTGCAGGATGAATGGAGCTAAACTTAACCTGATCTGAACAGTCATTTTTGGATTTTAACGGAATGTAAGAAACGGTGGGTGAACAGGACAATGTTTACCAGTTCCATCACTGCACTGCGGCTTCACATGGGAAGGATATTATTAGCCTTTAGCCGCGTTTGCGTCGTGGTTTTCTTCCCCGTGTTGTTGTCTGGAAAGTTAGCGCGAGGCAGTGACTTCATTACTGGCATTACCAGACAAAGCTAGGCGGTGTGACTGGGCGTGCTAAAGCTCAAAGTCTCTCTGTGACTGCGGTACCGCGCTCCCCCTCACGCTGTTTCCTCCGCTGTAAGGTTAGCGCACGTGGCTCCGGTCGCCTTTTCCACCTCAGCAGCGCGTGCACGCTCATATGACCGTTATGCTACTGTGACCGGCTCATATGACCGTTATGCTACTGTGACCGGCTCATATGACCGTTATGCTACTGTGACCGGCTCATATGACCGTTATGCTACTGTGACCGGCTCATATGACCGTTATGCTCCTGTGACCGGCTCATATGACCGTTATGCTACTGTGACCGGCTCATATGACCGTTATGCTACTGTGACCGGCTCATATGACCGTTATGCTACTGTGACCGGCTCATATGACCGTTATGCTCCTGTGACCGGCTCATATGACCGTTATGCTACTGTGACCGGCTCATATGACCGTTATGCTACTGTGACCGGCTCATATGACCGTTATGCTACTGTGACCGGCTCATATGACCGCTATGCTACTGTGACCACCGGCTCATATGACCGTTATGCTACTGTGACCGGCTCATATGACCGTTATGCTACTGTGACCGGCTCATATGACCGTTATGCTACTGTGACCGGCTCATATGACCGCTATGCTACTGTGACCGGCTCATATGTGACCGCTATGCTACTGTGACCACCGGCTCATATGACCGTTATGCTACTGTGACCGGCTCATATGACCGTTATGCTACTGTGACCGGCTCATATGACCGTTATGCTACTGTGACCGGCTCATATGACCGTTATGCTGCTGTGACCGGCTCATATGGCCGTTATGCTACTGTGACCGGCTCATATGACCGTTATGCTACTGTGACCGGCTCATATGACCGTTATGCTGCTGTGACCGGCTCATATGGCCGTTATGCTACTGTGACCGGCTCATATGACCGTTATGCTACTGTGACCGGCTCATGTGACCGTTATGCTACTGTGACCGGCTCATATGACCGTTATGCTACTGTGACCGGCTCATATGACCGTTATGCTACTGTGACCGGCTCATATGACCGTTATGCTACTGTGACCGGCTCATATGACCGTTATGCTACTGTGACCGGCTCATATGACCGTTATGCTACTGTGACCGGCTCATATGACCGTTATGCTACTGTGACCGGCTCATATGACCGTTATGCTACTGTGACCGGCTCATATGACCGTTATGCTACTGTGACCGGCTCATATGACCGTTATGCTCCTGTGACCGGCTCATATGACCGTTATGCTACTGTGACCGGCTCATATGACCGTTATGCTACTGTGACCGGCTCATATGACCGTTATGCTACTGTGACCGGCTCATATGACCGTTATGCTACTGTGACCGGCTAACATCGCGGGTTTAGCAGCGTGAGCTTCGATTGTTTTCACGGAGAACGTAACCCATGAGAAACCCGATGTTAGCTAACGGGGGGCGATAGCTAAGCGCCCCAGTGCAGAAAATAACGCAGACTTAACCGATAATGACGTTATACCACATTTACAGAGAGTAAGTTAGCAAAGCCATGACTAATGTCTCTGCAAGTAACCAGAAAGAGCCCAACATTTCACATAATGTTTCACCAAAGGGCTAGCTTCTGCTACTCAGTCTGCTAATCGCCTAGCATCGCCTAGCATCGATCAATTCTGACAATTCGGAGCTTTAAAAAAAAACAAAAAATAAACACAGTCAAAAAACAGTGACTTTGCATAAGTTTACAGCTAAAGTTCACAGACTCACCGTTCACAGTTGTGTCCAGGACCAGGTTTGAGCTGCTGAAGCTCCTCTAACATTGACGCCGGTGCCTTTGTCTGATTCCCGCCTTCCGCCTGTTTTGAACGTCTTCTTCTTTTCTGACAATGAGACTCAACAGCGCCAGCATTTGGTGGTGGCCAAACATATACAGTGAATGGGCCAAACATTTCTAACATGTTTTTAGGGGTAGATTGACTCATACACTGCGTTAATGTTTGTGACACATAAATAATAATGTTAGATGTAGTCTATGTACGTATTTATTTATTCATTAATTATGTTTTGAGGCGTTGTGTCTCAGTTACCATTAATCTTGCCAATATTAGCTTAACCAATCATTTTTTAGGGTCTATCTAACTGTGAAGTTGACATTCTTCACTGTAAATAATATTACAGAATTGATCCGTAAAAAGTACAGTTTATGAATATTAAACCTCCTATAGTTACATATATTTACAATAATACAACAAATTGGGCGTTATTGTTGTTACAGAATATGCCATTTTAGAAACCTGCATTATCTTACATTTAACGGTGCAAAAACGTACATTTTCCTTTATCTAACTGTGAAGTTGGCATTCTTAACTGTAAATAATATTACAGAATTGACCTGTAAAAAGTACAGTTTACTCAATATTAACAGAGGAAACCTGTAATAATTACAGAAAATATATGTTGAACAATACAGTAAATGGGCGTAATTGTGGTTACAGAAAATGTCATTATAAAAACCTGCATTTCGTTAAATTTAACAGTGTAAAAATGTGTAAAACTGTACAACTTACATTATTAACGGTAAATCATTTTACAGAATTGATCTGTAAAAAGTACAGTTTACTCAGCAATAACAGAGTAAACCAGTAATATTTGCAGCACATTTATGTAAAATGTACAGTATGTCACAGTTTTCACAAAAATAGTTATACACTGTAAAATAGACAGTAATTTTCCATGAAACTATTAACATGCTTTTACTGTAGGTAAATTACAGTTTTTTACTATATAATTTACAGACTTTTTTTTTTACAGTGTGTGTTCCAGAGTAATCCGACCTGTGCCAAATGTTTTATATATACCCACATTGGTTCAACTCCATTCCATGCTACAGGAGTTAACCTCACCAGGTCAGCTTCTCCATCTGCTTCAGCTCGTGCCCAGGCCTCAACTGTGGCTCGTTCTCGTCCACCTTCAACCCAACCCCCCAGAGAAGCACATGTGCCAGAGCCAAACCCCTATGCAGGCGATGTGGGGAAGTGTGGTAGTTTTCTGCTTCAATGTTCACTAGTTTCTGATCAGAAACCCCTCACTTATAACAGACACTTCCAGAATTGCCTTCACTCTGGAGCTTCTCCAGGACTTTAGAGTGGGCCTCTGCAGTTTGGCAGAATAATACTTCAGTCCATCACTTTTGAAGATGAATTAAGAACAGCAGTCAACCATCCAATCCAGAGGAAAGAGGCTCCTTTCTTTTCATCACGGTACGCGCAGCGTTGCGGAATATTCCGTGGACTTTAGAGCTTTGGCAGCTGAGGCTGGGTGGGATGATGGAGCGCTGCAGAGTGTGTTTGTGAAAGGTTTGTAAAAGCTCTTAAAGACGACTCTGATAACCTTGATTCCCTGATTTCTGCCGCAGTTAAATTGGATAATCTGATTTGTGAGCGTCGTAGGGAGCGAGGAAGTCGCACTGTTCCCTCATCTAATCCTCACAGTTTTCCTCCTCGCAGCACAATTGTTTCCTGCTCCTACAGTCAGCCCAGTCAATTAAAGGAACAGGCCACCGTTTTTACATATTGAGATATGCTCTTACCTAACCTTAGACGAGTTAATATATCCCCGTCTGGTCTTTGTCTTTGTAACATCAGGCTAATGCTAACACCAGGCTAATGCTAACATCAGGCTAATGCTAACACCCGACTAATGGTAACACCAGGCTATTGCTAACACCAGGCTAGTGCTAACACCTGGCTAATGCCAACTCCAGGCTAATGGTAACATCAGGCTATTGCTAACATCAGGCTAGTGCTAACACCAGGCTAGTGCTAACACCAGGCTAGTGCTAACACCAGGCTATTGCTAACACCAGGCTATTGCTAACACCAGGCTATTGCTAACACCAGGCTAGTGCTAACACCAGGCTAGTGCTAACACCAGGCTATTGCTAACACCAGGCTAGTGCTAACACCAGGCTATTGCTAACACCAGGCTATTGCTAACACCAGGCTAGTGCTAACACCAGGCTATTGCGAACTTCAGGCTAGTGCTAACACCAGGCTAGTGCTAACACCAGGCTAGTGCTAACACCTGGCTAATGCCAACTCCAGGCTAATGGTAACATCAGGCTATTGCTAACACCAGGCTAGTGCTAACACCAGGCTATTGCTAACACCAGGCTATTGCGAACTTCAGGCTAGTGCTAACACCAGGCTATTGCTAACACCAGGCTAGTGCTAACACCTGGCTAATGCCAACTCCAGGCTAATGGTAACATCAGGCTATTGCTAACATCAGGCTAGTGCTAACACCAGGCTAGTGCTAACACCAGGCTAGTGCTAACACCAGGCTAGTGCTAACACCAGGCTAGTGCTAACACCAGGCTATTGCTAACACCAGGCTATTGCTAACACCAGGCTATTGCTAACACCAGGCTAGTGCTAACACCAGGCTATTGCTAACACCAGGCTAGTGCTAACACCAGGCTATTGCTAACACCAGGCTATTGCTAACACCAGGCTAGTGCTAACACCAGGCTATTGCGAACTTCAGGCTAGTGCTAACACCAGGCTAGTGCTAACACCAGGCTAGTGCTAACATCAGGCTAGTGCTAACACCAGGCTAGTGCTAACATCAGGCTAGTGCTAACACCAGGCTAGTGCTAACACCAGGCTAGTGCTAACACCAGGCTAATGCTAACACCAGGCTAGTGCAAACACCAGGCTAGTGCTAACACCAGGCTATTGCTAACATCAGGCTATTGCTAACACCAGGCTAATGCTAACACCAGGCTATTGCTAACACCAGGCTAATGCTAACACCAGGCTATTGCTAACATCAGGCTAATGCTAACACCAGGCTAATGCTAACACCAGGCTAATGCTAACACCAGGCTATTGCTAACACCAGGCTATTGCTAACACCAGGCTAATGCTAACACCAGGCTATTGCTAACATCAGGCTAATGCTAACACCAGGCTAATGCTAACACCAGGCTATTGCTAACACCAGGCTAATGCTAACACCAGGCTAGTGCTAACATCAGGCTAGTGCTAACACCAGGCTAGTGCTAACATCAGGCTAGTGCTAATACCAGGCTATTGCTAACACCAGGCTAATGCTAACACCAGGCTAGTGCTAACACCAGGCTAGTGTGAGATGTGTGAGGTCAGAGGTCAGAGATGATCCGACTCAAGCTGAAGCAGAAGAACTTTATTGATCTCCACAAAAACAGTCACTGACGACGCGGCGCTTCACGGAGAAACACCCACATGTTAATAACACGCTTATGACATGTTTGTAACACGCTTATCACATGTTTGTAACACGCTTATCACACGTTTACATCATGTTTAAATAAAACACAAGCACAACACCAATGCGGTTTGTCACGTGACCCGCTCGGGCGGCTCTGATTGGTCCATGTCTGAGTGACGGATCGGGGCTGCATGCTGATTGGACGAGCACTACACACTACACTCACACGGGGCGGGTTCTTCTTTCAACTCGGGGGGGGGGGGGGGGGGGTTCTCCACGGGTTCTGGAACAGTCCCGTCCTCATGGGAGCGACCGGGGGTGTATGAGTTCTTTGGAGCGGTCTGGGGGGGTTCATCAGGGTGGGACGGGTCTGAGGGTGTATAGGGGGTAATGTGTGGTCCTAGGGGCACACTGGGGTATATTGAGGCGGTCCCTGGGGGTGTATCGGGGGTGTATCGGGGATGTATGGGGGGTGATCGGGTTGTGTCGGGGGGATATCGGGTGGATATCGGGGGTGTATCGGGGGGATATCGGGGCTGTATCGGGGGGATATCGGGTGGATATCGGGTGGATATCGGGGGTGTATCGGGGGGATATCGGGTGGATATCGGGTTGTATCGGGGGTGTATCGGGGGGATATCGGGTGGATATCGGGGGTGTATCGGGTGGATATCGGGGCTGTATCGGGGGGATATCGGGTGGATATCGGCAGGCTGTATCGGGACACCTCCGTGGGCTCATTCGAGGCGCTGTACGAAGTTCTCGGGGAACAGTCCTCTGTGGGCGCTCACTCCCAGCGTCGACCATTCCGTGAGCTTCACACCCGTCAGCCAACCAGCCTCCTGCAAATCACAACCAGGAAGTGACATCAGCCAATGGGCGGCGCTCACGTGACATCACAACCTCCTAAAGAGAAGTTAGTATAGTATAGTTTAAAACTGAGGCGGAGCTTAAACTTCCATGGTGGTAACTATGGTAACTTCAGGTTGTTTGGTCGCCTGTCGGAGACGTCACATGGCACGTTCTGCTCTTGTACTTATAAACTATGACCAGCAGGTGGCGCTGATGTTCTGTCCTCGGGTCTCACCTGGTCCTCCAGACTGACCGTGGGAACCACGAGGACCACGTCTCCTCGGACCAGCTCCAGCTCGTCTGCGTTCGCCGCCTCGAAGTCGTGCATCGTCTCCACCTGACGAGCAGAGAGGGAGGCCGGGTTAGTCCCGGTTTAGTCCCGGTTTAGTCCCGGTTTAGTCCTGGTTTAGACCTGGTTTAGACCCGGTTTAGCCCTGGTTTAGACCTGGTTTAGTCCTGGTTTAGTCCTGGTTTAGTCTCGGTTCAGTCCAGGTTTAGTCCTGGTTTAGTCTCGGTTCAGTCCAGGTTTAGTCCTGGTTTAGTCCTGGTTTAGACCTGGTTTAGTCCTGGTTTAGTCCTGGTTTAGTCTCGGTTCAGTCCAGGTTTAGTCCTGGTTTAGTCTCGGTTCAGTCCAGGTTTAGTCCTGGTTTAGTCCTGGTTTAGACCTGGTTTAGTCCTGGTTTAGTCCTGGTTTAGTCTCGGTTCAGTCCAGGTTTAGTCCTGGTTTAGTCTCGGTTCAGTCCAGGTTTAGTCCTGGTTTAGTCCTGGTTTAGCCCTGGTTTAGCCCTGGTTTAGCCCTGGTTTAGTCCTGGTTTAGTCCAGGTTTAGTCCTGGTTTAGTCCTGGTTTAGTCTCGGTTCAGTCCAGGTTTAGTCTCGGTTTAGTCCTGGTTTAGTCCTGGTTTAGACCTGGTTTAGTCCTGGTTTAGTCCTGGTTTAGTCTCGGTTCAGTCCAGGTTTAGTCCTGGTTTAGTCCAGGTTTAGTCCTGGTTTAGTCTCGGTTCAGTCCAGGTTTAGTCTCGGTTTAGTCCTGGTTTAGTCCTGGTTTAGACCTGGTTTAGACCTGGTTTAGTCCTGGTTTAGTCTCGGTTCAGTCCAGGTTTAGTCCTGGTTTAGTCCAGGTTTAGTCCTGGTTTAGTCTCGGTTTAGTCCTGGTTTAGTCCTGGTTTAGACCTGGTTTAGTCCTGGTTTAGTCCTGGTTTAGTCTCGGTTCAGTCCAGGTTTAGTCCTGGTTTAGTCCAGGTTTAGTCCTGGTTTAGTCTCGGTTCAGTCCAGGTTTAGTCTCGGTATAGTCCTGGTTTAGTCCTGGTTTAGACCTGGTTTAGACCTGGTTTAGTCCTGGTTTAGTCCTGGTTTAGACCTGGTTTAGTCCTGGTTTAGCCCCGGTTTAGACCAGGTTTAGTCTCGGTTTAGACCTGGTTTAGTCCTGGTTTAGCCCCGGTTTAGACCTGGTTTAGTCCTGGTTTAGACCTGGTTTAGACCTGGTTTAGTCCTGGTTTAGCCCCGGTTTAGACCAGGTTTAGTCTCGGTTTAGTCCTGGTTTAGTCCTGGTTTAGACCTGGTTTAGACCTGGTTTAGTCCTGGTTTAGTCCTGGTTTAGTCCTGGTTTAGACCTGGTTTAGTCCTGGTTTAGTCCTGGTTTAGACCTGGTTTAGTCCTGGTTTAGCCCCGGTTTAGACCAGGTTTAGTCTCGGTTTAGACCTGGTTTAGTCCTGGTTTAGCCCCGGTTTAGACCTGGTTTAGTCCTGGTTTAGACCTGGTTTAGACCTGGTTTAGTCCTGGTTTAGCCCCGGTTTAGACCAGGTTTAGTCTCGGTTTAGTCCTGGTTTAGTCCTGGTTTAGACCTGGTTTAGACCTGGTTTAGTCCTGGTTTAGACCTGGTTTAGACCTGGTTTAGTCCTGGTTTAGTCCTGGTTTAGTCCTGGTTTAGTCCTGGTTTAGTCCTGGTTTAGCCCTGGTTTAGACCTGGTTTAGACCCGGTTTAGCCCTGGTTTAGTCCTGGTTTAGTCCTGGTTTAGTCCTGGTTTAGTCCTTGTTTAGTCCTGGTTTAGTCCTGGTTTAGTCTCGGTTCAGTCCAGGTTTAGTCCTGGTTCAGTCCAGGTTTAGTCCTGGTTTAGTCCTTGTTTAGCCCCAGTTTAGTCCTGGTTTAGTCCAGGTTTAGTCCTGGTTTAGACCTGGTTTAGTCCCGGTTTAGCCCTGGTTTAGCCCTGGTTTAGCCCCGGTTTAGACCAGGTTTAGTCTCGGTTTAGTCCTGGTTTAGTCCTGGTTTAGACCTGGTTTAGCCCTGGTTTAGTCCTGGTTTAGTCCTGGTTTAGTCCTGGTTTAGTCCTTGTTTAGTCCTGGTTTAGTCCTGGTTTAGTCTCGGTTCAGTCCCGGTTTAGTCCCGGTTCAGTCCCGGTTTAGCCCCGGTTCAGTCCCGGTTTAGCCCTGGTTTAGTCCTGGTTTAGTCCTGGTTTAGCCCCGGTTTAGACCTGGTTTGGTCCTGGTTTAGTCCAGGTTTAGTCCTGGTTTAGTCCCGGTTTAGTCCCGGTTCAGTCTGACCTTGAACAGGAAGTCCTGGGGCAGGGTCCCGGCGCTCGGCCCGATGTGCTGGACGGAGGCGGAGCTGTTGCCGGCGGCGACGGTGGGAGAGATGATGTCGGCGTCGCGGTCGTCGTCGCCTTCGTTACTCGACGCCGGCTCGATCACGACCGACGGGATCGACATCTTCTCCTGAGGAGCACAGAGCTTAGTCAGGAGTACCTCACAGGGAGCGCCTCAAACACACAGGGAGCGCCTCAAACACACAGGGAGCGCCTCAAACACACAGGGAGCGCCTCAAACACACAGGGAGCGCCTCAAACACACCAGAGCGCCTCAAAAACACCAGAGCGCCACAGGGAGCGCCTCTAAAACAAACAGGGAGCGCCTCAAACACACCAGAGCGCCTCTAAAACACCAGAGCGCCTGTGTCAGTTCTTCTGTGTAACAACTTATACAGAAAAAAAAGGAATAATTTCCCCACAAATTTAGATTTAATTCCAGTTTAAGGTGTTTTAATGACATTTAAGGCCTTGATTTTGGAGCTTTTTAACGACTCACCGACGACTCTTCCACAGGACTGTCCTTCCTCTGCACCGCGGCAGCAACCTGCAATCAACCAATCACAATCAACCAATCACAATCAACCAATCACAATCAACCAATCAATCAATCAATCAATCAATCACAATCAACCAATCACAATCAACCAATCACAATCAATCCTGTTCTTGCTCTGGTTCCTGTTCTGGCTCTGGTTCCTGTTCTGGCTCTGGTTCCTGGTCTGGCTCTGGTTCCTGGTCTGGCTCTGGTTCCTGGTCTGGTTCCTGGTCTGGCTCTGGTTCCTGGTCTGGCTCTGGTTCCTGGTCTGGTTCCTGGTCTGGCTCTGGTTCCTGGTCTGGCTCTGGTTCCTGGTCTGGCTCTGGTTCCTGGTCTGGCTCTGGTTCCTGGTCTGGTTTCTGTTCTCTCACTGGTTCCTGGTCTGGCTCTGGTTCCTGTTCTGGCTCTGGTTCCTGTTCTGTCACTGGTTCCTGTTCTGTCCCTGGTTCCTGTTCTGTCTCTGGTTCCTGTTCTGTCACTGGTTCCTGTTCTGTCACTGGTTCTTGTTCTGTCACTGGTTCTTGTTCTGTCACTGGTTCCTGGTCTGGCTCTGGTTTCTGGTCTCTCTCTGGTTCCTGGTGTTGGGTTAGTACCTGTTCTGTCACTGGTTCCTGTTCTGTCTCTGGTTCCTGTTCTGTCTCTGGTTCCTGTTCTGTCACTGGTTCCTGTTCTGTCACTGGTTCTTGTTCTGTCACTGGTTCCTGGTCTCTCTCTGGTTCCTGGTCTGGTTCCTGTTCTGTCTCTGGTTCCCTTTCTGTCACTGGTTCCTGTTCTGGCTCTGGTTCCTGTTCTGTCACTGGTTCCTGGTGTGGAGTCAGTACCTGGTCTGGCTCTGGTTCCTGGTCTGGGGTTAGTACCTGTTCTGTCACTGGTTCCTGGTCTGGCTCTGGTTCCTGTTCTGTCACTGGTTCCTGGTGTGGAGTCAGTACCTGTTCTGGCTCTGGTTCCTGGTCGGTCACTGGTTCCTGGTCTGTCACTGGTTCCTGGTCTGGCTCTGGTTCCTGGTCTGGTTCCTGGTCTGGCTCTGGTTTCTCCGGCTCCTCCTGGACCTCGGCCGGAGTCGGGTCTGTGGGCTGATACAGGAGTTAATCAGGGCGTAAGAGGGCGGAGCCTGAGGGTCACGTGACTCACTGGAGGCTCTTCCATTGGACAGGGCTCCGGCTCCTGCGTCTCCATTGGCTCTGCTTTAGGCTCCTCCTCCTCTGCTTTAGGCTCCTCCTCCTCTGCTTTAGGCCCCTCCTCCTCTGCTTTAGCCTGCTCCTCTTCATGCATAGGCTCCTCCTCTTCCTTCTTAGGCACCTCCTCCTGCACGTGAGGCCACTCCTCCGCTGCAGGCCCCGCCCCCTCCGTCGGGGATCTTTGGTCCGGGCCGGGACCTGTGTTTTGGTTCTTTTCAGAGACAGGTTCGGGTTTAGTTCAGATTTACCTTCAGCTCGGAGTCTCCGGTCGTCGTGGAGGAGCCTCTCTAACCCCTGAGGGAAACTCTGTCAAAGAGCCTCCGGTTCCTGTAAGTTCCTGGTCTGAGATGGAACTAACGGGACCTTCTTATTCTGCCGAGTCACTGAGTCACATTTTTGTAATTTTTGTGTCAAATTTTGTCACATTTTGTCACATTTTTGTCATTTTCGTCAATTTTTTGTCGCATTTTTTCATCAATTTTTTCGTCAATTTTTTATACATTTTTTGTCACATTTTCGTCCATTTTTTGTCAATTTTTTGTCGCATTTTTAGTCAATTTTTTGTCAATTGTTTTGTCACATTTTTGGTCATTTTCGTCAATTTTTTCGTCAATTTTTTCGTCAATTTCTTGTGACATTTTTGCCACTTTTTCATACACTTTTCGTCACTTTTTTGTCAATGTTCTCTCTCTGTTTTGTTGCTTTTTTCCAGAAGCTTTTGGATTGGGGTAAAGCCAAACTGGAGAAAATGTGCTCGGTTCAGGCGGGGGTTAAGGGGTTAAAGAATACTGGAGGAAAAGTGTCTGGTCAGCCTGAAGCTGCACATGGGACGTCCCGACATGGGAACCAGGGGCGGACTGGCCACATGTCCATTCTGGAAGAGCACAGAAGGGCCACCGGTCCCGCCTTAACCGAGCTTTACCCAAATCTAAAAGCTAAAAGGAAAAGCATCAAAATAGCGACAAAAAAGAGGATGAAAAGAAAACAAAAATGTGCCGGAAAAGCAACAAAAAAAGTGACAAAAATGTGATGAAAAGTCAACAAAAACACGACAACAAAGCAACAAAAAGGCCACAAACGCATGACAAAAACACAACAAAAAATGTGACAAAAACACAACAAAAAATGTGACAAAAACACAACAAAAAGCCGCAAAAAAGTAATGAAAAAAACAACAAAAATATGACAAAAAATGCGGCGACTTGACAAAAAGCTACAATCACTTTCGTAGGTCTCAGTTTTCAAATGAGGCGTTACACTGTCGCTCTCCAGTCGAGAAGCTTTTAGATTTGGGTAAAGCCGAACTGGAGAAAATGCGCTCCGTTAAGGCGGGGGGTAAGTGGCACATTTACGCTCATTTGGGCCAGGCTGGTCAGAGTCCAGGGCTGTTTCTCAGTCCCAGTCCGCCCCTGATGGGAACGATCCAAAGCACGAGGTCGACCTCTCACCGGCTCCAGCAGAGTAAAGTGAAGGTCCCGCTAGTTCCATCTCAGTCTGACCTCAATATCACTGAGCCACTGTGGGGAGATCTCAAACCTGTAGGAACTTACAGGAACTGGAGGCTTTTTGAGTTTTACAATCGAGGAAATAAAGAGGCTCCTCCACAACGACCACGAAGACTCAGAGCTTCACTGATGTTCAAGGGAAATCCTCAGCGTCCACAGTGAGTCTGGAAACACTGGAGAAAGAAACTCACCATTTTGTCAAAATCTGCAAAGGCTGCAAACCCTGGAGCCCCGTCGTCCTGCAAACACACGGACCCGTCAGCTTCCAGAGCACAGACAGAACACAGACCTGCTGAGGAAACATCTGAGGTGAAGCAGAGAGGACTCACCGTGGAGAACCCGTTAAAGGCGTTGGCCTGAAACAAACGAGAAAGAACACTTTAAAACAGAGACGACCCGAGCAGGAGGAGGACACGGTGGAGAGGAGCTACTGTGGGACCGAACCCGGGTCTAACGGGGTCTAACGGGTCTGTGGAGGAGCTCAGAGTCTGGATCTACGTCTGGGGCTAAGTCTGGTCTAGGCCACACCTGCTCCCGCTCGGGTTCTGGGTCCCGGTCCTGGTACAGGGAGCCGAGCCGCTGATCGGCCGCTTCGTCGTCGTCTGGACCGGACTCTGCGGGTCTGGACTCTTCTGGACCCGGAAAGGACTCGAAGGGTCTGGACTCTTCTGGACCCGGAAAGGACTCGAAGGGTCTGGACTCTGTGGGTCTGGACTCGAAGGGATCAGACTCAAACCCAAACGGGTCCGATCCAAATCCGGCCTGAGTCTCCGCGAAAGGATCGGCGTCAAAACCCGGACCGAACCCGGACTCAAACGGGTCTGAGGCCGGATCTGGAGCAGGACCTGAGCCGGGCTGTGGCTCTGATCCTTCGGTCCAGGCTCCGCCCTCGTCCTGAGGCTCCGGGAGTCGGTCGGTTTGGAGCAGTTCGGGCTGATCCAGGGTTTGGTCCTGGGTTTGGGCTAGATCTAGGTCCAGGTCTGGGTGCGGAGTCTGGTGTGGGTAGTGGTCCATGTACGGGGTTGGGTCTGGGTCCTTGTCCGGGTCCAGGGTCTGGGCCAGGTCGAGGTCCGGGTCAGGGGTCTGGGCCAGGTAAAGATCTGGGTCAGGGGTCTGGGACGGTCCTTCCTCCGCCGTCTCGTAGTCCGACCCGGACCCGTCAGGACTGGCTGGTCTCAGGAACTGGCCTGAGGTCCCGGACTCGGCGAGGACCGGGTCTGGACTGGGATCCTGGTCTGGACTGAAGGCGGCCCAGGAGCAGCTGAAGCCTGCCCCCTGCTGCACACAAACGGCTCTGCCTTTAAACCTGGAGCTCCACATGTCCACATTTAAGGAGAACAGGCTCTCAGTCGTACAGGAGCTCTGCATCGTCTGTGCTCTGTAGTTACAGTGTCGGACGTTTCGCCTCTTCAGCGCCTCCTGCTGAGGTGCAGGGGCTGAGGTCCATGAGGAGGCGAAACGTCCCACACTCTAACTACAGAGAAAAGACGAGGACTCAAGAACCTTCAGCAGAGATAATCCTGAGTGAGCTGGGACTGACCTGGTCCGGCTGAGACTCTCCCTGTAACAGAAGGAGAACAATCAGAGTCTGGTGACAGAAGACCAACTCTACAAACTCTACAACCTCTACAAACTCTACAACCTCTACAGACTCTACAATCTCTACAAACTCTACAAACTCTACAACCTCTACAACCTCTACAAACTCTACAATCTTTGAAACATGATTCAAACACTCACCGTCCACATGTCCCAGGGCACAGTGGTCTGCATTGGGTCAAAGACAGAAAACACATGAGCTTCAACAAACCGACCTCACACTTAACACGTAAATCCTTTATTATATTGTAGTTATATTGTAATTATGTTGTAATTATTTTGTAATTATATTACAATTGCACTGTAGTTGCACGTTAATAAAGAGGTGCTTCAGACCTGAGGGATCGGGGCCACGCTCTCGTCCACCTGAAACGCATCGAAGTCTAGGTCCAGCAGCGACTCTCCGGGGCGTTCGTTAGGCTGCGGACGAGAGGGTTCGGTCAGAGCGTGTGGTGCCCTCTGTCCTCGCCATAGTTACCCCAGAAACACTCTCTGCCCTCGCCATAGTTACCCCAGAAACACTCTCTGCCCTCGCCATAGTTACCCCAGAAACGCCCACTCCCCTCGCCATAGTTACCCCAGAAACACCCTGTGCCCTCGCCATAGTTACCCCAGAAACACTCTCTGCCCTCGCCATAGTTACCCCAGAAACACCCTCTGCCCTCGCCATAGTTACCCCAGAAACACCCTCTGCCCTCGCCATAGTTACCCCAGAAACACCCTCTGCCCTCGCCATAGTTACCCCTGAAACACCCTGTGCCCTCGCCATAGTTACCCCTGAAACACCCTCTGCCCTCGCCATAGTTACCCCAGAAACACCCACTGTCCTCGCCATAGTTACCCCAGAAACACCCTCTGCCCTCGCCATAGTTACCCCAGAAACACCCTGTGCCCTCGCCATAGTTACCCCAGAAACACCCTCTGCCCTCGCCATAGTTACCCCAGAAACACCCTCTGCCCTCGCCATAGTTACCCCAGAAACACCCTCTGCCCTCGCCATAGTTACCCCAGAAACACCCACTGCCCTCGCCATAGTTACCCCAGAAACACCCTCTGCCCTCGCCATAGTTACCCCAGAAACACCCACTGCCCTCGCCATAGTTACCCCAGAAACACCCTCTGCCCTCGCCATAGTTACCCCAGAAACGTCCTCTGCCCTCGCCATAGTTACCCCAGAAACGCCCTCTGCCCTCGCCATAGTTACCCCAGAAACACCCTCTGCCCTCGCCATAGTTACCCCAGAAACACCCTGTGCCCTCGCCATAGTTACCCCAGAAACACCCTCTGCCCTCGCCATAGTTACCCCAGAAACGTCCTCTGCCCTCGCCATAGTTACCCCAGAAACACCCTCTGCCCTCGTCATAGTTACCCCAGAAACACCCACTGCCCTCGCCATAGTTACCCCAGAAACACCCTCTGTCCTCGCCATAGTTACCCCAGAAACACCCTCTGTCCTCGCCATAGTTACCCCAGAAACACCCACTGTCCTCGCCATAGTTACCCCAGAAACGCCCTCTGCCCTCGCCATAGTTACCCCAGAAACACCCACTGTCCTCGCCATAGTTACCCCAGAAACACCCACTGCCCTCGCCATAGTTACCCCAGAAACACCCACTGTCCTCGCCATAGTTACCCCAGAAACACCCTGTGCCCTCGCCATAGTTACCCCAGAAACACCCTGTGCCCTCGCCATAGTTACCCCAGAAACACCCTCTGCCCTCGCCATAGTTACCCCAGAAACACTCTCTGCCCTCGCCATAGTTACCCCTGAAACACCCTCTGCCCTCGCCATAGTTACCCCTGAAACACCCTGTGCCCTCGCCCTAGTTACCCCAGAAACACCCTCTGTCCTCGCCATAGTTACCCCAGAAACACCCTCTGCCCTCGCCATAGTTACCCCAGAAACACTCTCTGCCCTCGCCATAGTTACCCCAGAAACACCCACTGCCCTCGCCATAGTTACCCCAGAAACACCCACTGTCCTCGCCATAGTTACCCCAGAAACACCCACTGCCCTCGCCATAGTTACCCCAGAAACACCCACTGTCCTCGCCATAGTTACCCCAGAAACACCCACTGCCCTCGCCATAGTTACCCCAGAAACACCCACTGTCCTCGCCATAGTTACCCCAGAAACACCCTGTGCCCTCGCCATAGTTACCCCAGAAACGCCCACTGCCCTCGCCATAGTTACCCCAGAAACGCCCTCTGCCCTCGCCATAGTTACCCCAGAAACACCCTCTGCCCTCGCCATAGTTACCCCAGAAACACCCTGTGCCCTCGCCATAGTTACCCCAGAAACACCCTCTGCCCTCGCCATAGTTACCCCAGAAACGTCCTCTGCCCTCGCCATAGTTACCCCAGAAACACCCTCTGCCCTCGTCATAGTTACCCCAGAAACACCCACTGCCCTCGCCATAGTTACCCCAGAAACACCCTCTGTCCTCGCCATAGTTACCCCAGAAACACCCTCTGTCCTCGCCATAGTTACCCCAGAAACACCCACTGTCCTCGCCATAGTTACCCCAGAAACGCCCTCTGCCCTCGCCATAGTTACCCCAGAAACACCCACTGTCCTCGCCATAGTTACCCCAGAAACACCCACTGCCCTCGCCATAGTTACCCCAGAAACACCCACTGTCCTCGCCATAGTTACCCCAGAAACACCCTGTGCCCTCGCCATAGTTACCCCAGAAACACCCTGTGCCCTCGCCATAGTTACCCCAGAAACACCCTCTGCCCTCGCCATAGTTACCCCAGAAACACTCTCTGCCCTCGCCATAGTTACCCCTGAAACACCCTCTGCCCTCGCCATAGTTACCCCTGAAACACCCTGTGCCCTCGCCCTAGTTACCCCAGAAACACCCTCTGTCCTCGCCATAGTTACCCCAGAAACACCCTCTGCCCTCGCCATAGTTACCCCAGAAACACTCTCTGCCCTCGCCATAGTTACCCCAGAAACACCCACTGCCCTCGCCATAGTTACCCCAGAAACGCCCTCTGCCCTCGCCATAGTTACCCCAGAAACACCCTCTGCCCTCGCCATAGTTACCCCAGAAACACCCTCTGCCCTCGCCATAGTTACCCCAGAAACACCCACTGTCCTCGCCATAGTTACCCCAGAAACACTCTCTGCCCTCGCCATAGTTACCCCAGAAACACCCTCTGCCCTCGCCATAGTTACCCCAGAAACACCCTCTGCCCTCGCCATAGTTACCCCAGAAACACCCACTGCCCTCGCCATAGTTACCCCAGAAACACTCTCTGTCCTCGCCATAGTAACCCCAGAAACACCCTCTGCCCTCGCCATAGTTACCCCAGAAACACCCTCTGCCCTCGCCATAGTTACCCCAGAAACACCCACTGCCCTCGCCATAGTTACCCCAGAAACACCCACTGTCCTTGCCATAGTTACCCCAGAAACACCCTGTGCCCTCGCCATAGTTACCCCAGAAACGCCCACTGCCCTCGCCATAGTTACCCCAGAAACGCCCTCTGCCCTCGCCATAGTTACCCCAGAAACACCCTCTGCCCTCGCCATAGTTACCCCAGAAACACCCTCTGCCCTCGCCATAGTTACCCCAGAAACACCCTCTGCCCTCGCCATAGTTACCCCAGAAACACCCTCTGTCCTCGCCATAGTTACCACAGAAACACCCTCTGCCCTCGCCATAGTTACCCCAGAAACACCCACTGCCCTCGCCATAGTTACCCCAGAAACACCCTCTGCCCTCGCCATAGTCACCCCAGAAACACCCACTGTCCTCGCCATAGTTACCCCAGAAACACCCTGTGCCCTCGCCATAGTTACCCCAGAAACACCCTCTGTCCTCGCCATAGTTACCCCAGAAACACCCTGTGCCCTCGCCATAGTTACCCCAGAAACACCCACTGCCCTCGCCATAGTCACCCCAGAAACACCCACTGTCCTCGCCATAGTTACCCCAGAAACACCCACTGCCCTCGCCATAGTTACCCCAGAAACACCCACTGCCCTCGCCATAGTTACCCCAGAAACACCCTCTGCCCTCGCCATAGTTACCCCAGAAACACCCTCTGCCCTCGCCATAGTTACCCCAGAAACACCCTCTGTCCTCGCCATAGTTACCCCAGAAACACCCTCTGCCCTCGCCATAGTTACCCCAGAAACACCCTATGCCCTCGCCATAGTTACCCCAGAAACACCCACTGCCCTCGCCATAGTTACCCCAGAAACACCCACTGCCCTCGCCATAGTTACCCCAGAAACACCCTGTGCCCTCGCCATAGTTACCCCAGAAACACCCTCTGTCCTCGCCATAGTTACCCCAGAAACACCCTCTGCCCTCGCCATAGTTACCCCAGAAACACCCTCTGCCCTCGCCATAGTTACCCCAGAAACACCCACTGCCCTCGCCATAGTTACCCCAGAAACACCCTGTGCCCTCGCCATAGTTACCCCAGAAACACTCTCTGCCCTCGCCATAGTTACCCCAGAAACACCCTCTGCCCTCGCCATAGTTACCCCAGAAACACCCTCTGCCCTCGCCATAGTTACCCCAGAAACACCCTGTGCCCTCGCCATAGTTACCCCAGAGAGGGAGGACCCACCTGAGAGGGCGAGGGCGCGGGCAGGAACTCCCCCCCGAACAGGTCGATGATGGGCTCTTCCTTTGGAGGAGACACTTTGGGCGGAGGAGGAACAGGAGGACCCTTTCTCACCTGCACAAAGACATGACCTTTAGTGCCTACAGGAAACCAGTCTGACCACGACTGCACTAACCAGCCTAATCCACCCACAACACCACACTTAACTAACCACACACACTTTACTAACCACACACTTTACTAACCACACACACTTAACTAACCACACCCTTAACTAACCACACAGACTTAACTAACCACACACACTTTACTAACCACACAGACTTAACTAACCACCCTAATGCACCCACAACACCACACTTAACTAACCACACACACTTTACTAACCACACAGACTTTACTAACCACACACTTAACTAACCACCCTAATGCACCCACAACACCACACTTTACTAACCACACACACTTTACTAACCACACAGACTTAACTAACCACACACACTTTACTAACCACACAGACTTAACTAACCACACACACTTTACTAACCACACAGACTTAACTAACCACACACACTTTACTAACCACACAGACTTAACTAACCACACACACTTAGCGTGTGTCGCCTTCGCTGTCATGTTCCGGGCATTTGGACACAAGGTGACACCAGGGGGCGCCCTTCAACCTTCTCAGTGTAAACGTGACTTTCTTCAGAGAGACTTTAGGTCAGACATGAGTGACAGTAACATGAGGCTAAACACAGTGAGCTCTTTGTTTGCAGTAAAAAGGCTGAGGCCTCATTGTTCTTCAGTCACAGACTGAGAAGTGAAGAAGGAAGTCATGGAGCTTCTGCTTTAGACACAACTTCAGACTCTGCTGCAGGTAAGAGTCATATCATATTCTGAAACTCAAATATGTAGTAAAAACATAATATATGGAAAGTTATTATTACAATTACAAAAAGAAAAATAGTTGAAAATCATGGATCTAATCAAAAAAATGTGTTTGTTTTTTTAATTAACTCAGTCATTCGTATCTGCTGTAGGTCATGTTTGTCCAGTTCCTCTGAGTCGTGGTGCAGCAGGACTGATGTGGACAGATGTTACAGAAGAAGCTCGTTAGGTTCATTTCTTCAACAGTTACTATAGTAACTATTTTCTCCAAAGTAAAAGTAGATCTACCACAGTCCTGTCCACATTTTTTTTTAGAATGAGAGAAAATAAAAATGTTCAAAATATTTTTCTTTTTGTAATTGTAATAATAATTTTCCATATATTATGTTTTTACTACATATTTGAGTTTCAGAATATGATGTGACTCTTACCTGCAGCAGAGTCTGAAGTTCTGTCTAAAGCAGAAGCTCCACGACTTCCTTCTTCACTTCTCAGTCTGTGACTAAAGAGCAATGAGGCCTCAGCCTTTTTACTGAAAAACAAAGAGCTCACTGTATTTAGCCTCATGTTACTGTCACTCATGTCTGACCTAAAGTCTCACTGAAGAAAGAACATTTACACTGAGGAGGTTGAAGGGCGCCCCCTGGTGTCACCTGCATCCAAATGCCTGGAACATAACAGCGGTTCAAAATGACCCACGAAGGCGACACAACTACACACTTTACTAACCACAGACGTAACTAACTACACACTTAACTAACCACAGTAACAAACGACTACACCATGTTCTGAGGAGAACACTGGTCTACAGGATGAGGAGAACACTGGTCTACAGGATGAGGAGAACACTGGTCTACAGGATGAGGAGAACACTGGTCTACAGGATGAGGAGAACACTGGTCTACAGGATGAGGAGAACACTGGTCTACAGGATGAGGAGCAGCTGCTGATGAAGTCTCTGCTCCATATTTGTCCGGACAAACATGTGACTGAAACATCAGCAGCGTCTCAAACTGTGGTCCTCGGGCAAGGAGGTCCAGGGTCTGGAGGAGTTTGGATCATGTGGAGATGATCTGCTGAGTCTGGGGGAGTCTGGATCATGTGAAGATGATCTGCAGAGTCTGGGGGAGTTTGGATCATGTGGAGATGATCTGCAGAGTCTGGAGGGGTTTGGATCATGTGGAGATGATCTGCAGAGTCTGGAGGGGTTTGGATCATGTGGAGATGATCTGCAGAGTCTGGAGGGGTTTGGATCATGTGGAGATGATCTGCTGAGTCTGGGGGAGTCTGGATCATGTGAAGATGATCTGCAGAGTCTGGGGGAGTTTGGATCATGTGGAGATGATCTGCAGAGTCTGGAGGGGTTTGGATCATGTGGAGATGATCTGCAGAGTCTGGAGGGGTTTGGATCATGTGGAGATGATCTGCAGAGTCTGGAGGGGTTTGGATCATGTGGAGATGATCTGCAGAGTCTGGAGGGGTTTGGATCATGTGGAGATGATCTGCAGAGTCTGGAGGGGTTTGGATCATGTGGAGATGATCTGCAGAGTCTGGAGGGGTTTGGATCATGTGGAGATGATCTGCAGAGTCTGGAGGAGTTTGGGTCATGTGGAGATGATCTGCAGAGTCTGGAGGGGTTTGGATCATGTGGAGATGATCTGCAGAGTCTGGAGGGGTTTGGGTCATGTGGAGATGATCTGCAGAGTCTGGAGGAGTCTGGGTCATGTGGAGATGATCTGCAGAGTCTGGAGGGGTTTGGGTCATGTGGAGATGATCTGCAGAGTCTGGAGGAGTTTGGATCATGTGGAGATGATCTGCAGAGTCTGGGGGAGTTTGGATCATGTGGAGATGATCTGCAGAGTCTGGAGGAGTTTGGATCATGTGGAGATGATCTGCAGAGTCTGGAGGAGTTTGGGTCATGTGGAGATGATCTGCAGAGTCTGGAGGGGTTTGGATCATGTGGAGATGATCTGCAGAGTCTGGAGGAGTTTGGATCATGTGGAGATGATCTGCAGAGTCTGGAGGGGTTTGGATCATGTGGAGATGATCTGCAGAGTCTGGATCATGTGGAGATGATCTGCAGAGTCTGGAGGGGTTTGGATCATGTGGAGATGATCTGCAGAGTCTGGATCATGTGGAGATGATCTGCAGAGTCTGGAGGGGTTTGGGTCATGTGGAGATGATCTGCAGAGGGGTTTGGACTCTGCAGATCATGGGGGGAGTGTGGAGATGTGACCCGTCTGGCCCTTGGCCCCTGAACCACAGTTTGAGAATCACTGATCCACAGACGGGTTAGCGTTAGTAGAAGCACGTCTACACATCGATGGAGTCACAGGAACGTCAGGAGCGTCGGCGTCGCTGCACAGTCGGAGGCAGAAGCTCCATCTGTGTGAAATCTGCGTTCAGACGACGGGGAACTGGGACCTTTCCTGTAGAAACACCTAAACCTGCCTTTCCAATGACGTCACACATACTCCCGGCGGCCATTTTGAATACCGCAGTAGAATTATGCTGAGCTGCTGAAGCTAAATGCTAACTGGTAGCATGCTAACGTGAGCAGCTTAAAGGGGGGGTTATTTCCATCCTGTTATTCTGTCACTCCCTCATTAAAAACATGGCTGAAGTGTTGCCTTGGCACATTCACGTATTTCTGAGTAATCTGTAAAAACTCTGATGGCGGCCATTTTAGGGATAGGTTTGCCTGAGTCCTCCTAGGAACGCCCCCACCTCCTGGAGACGCCTCCGAGCTTTGGTCACCAGCCGAGTAACCAACCACTGCTCCTCAGCAGAACCCCCTCCCCACTGATGCCACAGACAGCGTGTGGAGGGGGCGTGTCTAAAGGCTCAGAGGTTCTTAAAGAGACAGACGCCTATTTTGTCACTTTTTTGTCATTTTTTTGGTCATTTTCTTGTCATATTTTGTCACATTTTAGTCATTTTTGTGTCATTTTTTTGTCACATTTTTGTCATTTTTTTGTCATATTTTTGTCACTTTTTTGTCATTTTTTTGTCATTTTTTTGTCATATTTTTGTCATTTTTTTGTCATTTTTTTGTCATATTTTTGTCATTTTTTTGTCATTTTTTTGTCATATTTTTGTCACTTTTTTGTCATTTTTTTGTCACATTTTTGTCACTTTTTTGTCATTTTTTTGTCATTTTTTTGTCATATTTTTGTCATTTTTTTGTCATTTTTTTGTCACATTTTAGTCATTTTTTTGTCATTTTTTTGTCATTTTTTTGGCAAATGTTTGTATTTTTTTTTGTTTCATTTTTAGCCCATTTTTGTCACATTTTGTCATTTTTTCCTCCATTTTTCATAAAATTTTCGTCACTTTTTTGCCACATTTCCATCATTGTTTTCGTCTCATTTTATACAAGGCAGTTATTCTGATTTACTGCATTTACAGACCAACAGAAGGTTTGTCATCATTGTAGTGTGATATAGACTGGTGCTATGGGACTGACAAAAGCAGAATACCCCCTCTTTAAAGCAGAACACCCCCTCTTTAAAGCAGAACACCCCCTCTTTAAAGCAGAACACCCCCTCTTTAAAGCAGAACACCCCCTCTTTAAACACTGACTCATGCTGGTTTGTTAAACACTGGTGACTGGTGGGTCGGGGCCCTAAAGTGGGTCACGGAACCATTTTCAGTGGGTCGCGAGTCTATATTCAGTATTTTCCATCTGAAACTGCACAGAAACACTAACCGTGTTCAAATGAACGTTATTGGGTTGTTTTGATCATAATTTCAGTCTTAAAGAAACAGGCCACTGTTTTTCCAAACTGAGATGTGTTCTTCCCGTCTGGTCTCAGTCACGCAAAAAGACCAAAGATGTTGTTAGCATTTGGCCTCTCCCAGTATATTCCTATGGCTCCAAACGGGGGGGAAGTTGGAAGTTCTTCCACGGACACAAAGACCAGACAGGTACGGATCAACTCGTCTAAGCTCAGGTAAAACTGTGGTCTGTTCCTTTAAGGGGAAATGTACGGCTTGTTCAACGAAAACTTGGACGGAAAATACAATTTTTATACGATATATGACAATCTGGTCTCATCCGAGGGTAATGGTTCGTCCCAAACCCCTAAAATCATTGGAATTTGCAGAAAATAGTTCTTTACTTTAGGCGACAATGTTGAATTTGGGCCCTTGGGTGTTTGGTGGCATAAAACATAAACCGCCTTCCTTGGATTGTCTGAAGCGTCACCTCCATTTTCAATTTGTGTAATAATAAAAACCTTTAAATTTGTGTTGTTTTTAAAATAAAAGCCCTAAATTTGTGTCATTTTCAAAATAAAAGCCTTAAATTTGTGGCGTTTTCAAAATAAAAGCCTTAAATTTGTGACGTTTTCAAAATAAAAGCCTTAAATTTTTGACGTTTTCAAAATAAAAGCCTTAAATTTGTGACGTTTTCAAAATAAAAGCCTTAAATTTGTGTCGTTTTCAAAATAAAAGCCTTAAATTTGTGGCGTTTTCAAAATAAAAGCCCTAAATTTGTGTCATTTTCAAAATAAAAGCCTTAAATTTGTGTCATTTTCAAAATAAAAGCCCTAAATTTTTGACGTTTTCAAAATAAAAGCCCTAAATTTGTGACGTTTTCAAAACAAAAGCCTTAAATTTGTGGCATCTTCCTTTTCACATTCGATAAATAAATAACAAATCAGTTCTCCGACGATCGCCCACAGGAGGCGCTAACCTTCACCTTCTAACTCCAGCATCGTATTATCTGACCTTTGACCTTTGTGTTTGTGAGGAGGCGCTCGTGTTGTAAGAATCCCAGTCCCAGTGTCTGAGCCTGGGAAGTGCACGGACCAAACTGTGCAGCAACGGTCGACGTCCCATCACAGGTCACAGAGGGGTCAGAGAGGGGTCAGAGAGGGGTCAGAGAGGGGTCAGAGAGGGGTCAGAGAGGGGTCACAGAGGGGTCAGAGAGGGGTCAGAGAGGGGTCAGAGAGGGGTCAGAGAGGGGTCAGAGAGGGGTCACAGAGGGGTCAGAGAGGGGTCAGAGAGGGGTCAGAGAGGGGTCAGAGAGGGGTCACAGAGGGGTCAGAGAGGGGTCAGAGAGGGGTCAGAGAGGGGTCAGAGAGGGGTCACAGAGGGGTCACAGAGGGGTCACAGAGGGGTCAGAGAGGGGTCAGAGAGGGGTCAGAGAGGGGTCACAGAGGGGTCAGAGAGGGGTCACAGAGAGGTCACGGAGAGGTCACGGAGAGGTCACAGAGAGGACGTAGAAAACTCACCGCAGACAGAGAGAAGCAGAGTTTGAACAGAAGCAGCAGAAAGAGACAGTTATAACCCGGGACCTCACTCACAGTTTATACACGTCTTATTTACCCCTCATTTTCCTAAAGGGCCTGTCTCACCGGCCCGGAGACTCGGCGGAGACTCGGCGGAGACTCGGTGGAGACTCGGTGGAGACTCAGTGGAGACTCGAGACTCGACTCCTGGAGATAAGGTGAGTTAAGGCTGCACGATTATTGTAAAAATAATGATCACAATTATTTTTGTCATAATTGTAATCACAAATATTTGTTCCCTATAAAAAAAAGGTCTTTATTTTATTTATATATTTATTAATAAAAAAAACTATGCTGAATATTTTCTGTTTTCTGAGTCTTAAAGGGGAAATAATCCCAGCGAAAAAACAACAACTTTTTTCCCCGATTATGCTAATTTTGTAATTGTTTAGTGGAATAATTGAAATTGTAATGGAATTTCGATTAACTGCACAGCCTTAAGGTGAGTCTCTGGTTCTTTTCCCAAGTCCCCACGTTCTTTAAGAGGCCACAGGGTGGTATGGAGTCTCTCTGAGTCTCCCCGGTCTCTGACAGGTCTCGGAGACATCTCAGAGACGTCTCCCAGGTTTAGGACAACAGTGACAAACCTGCTTAAGGCCACGCCCACCGGAGACTTCCAGTGTCTGTGGAGACTCTGTGAGACTAGTCTCCGATCATCTCCAGGTCGGTGAGAAAGGCCCTGAATCTTAACCCCTCCTCCCACAGCGTTAAACCTTCAGTCACTGTGGGACTAGAACCTGTGCCTAAAGACCGGGCTCTGGTCCGGTGTCACGACCCGTCACGACCCGACCTGCTGGACCTGCTCCTCCCTTCCCCTGAACATGTATAAATATATGTCTGACTGTAGAACGTGATGTTTTCCAGCAGATCGAGTCGCCGGAGGAGAGAAGCGTCACCTGGACGACGGGGGACTTGGGCCGGGGGGGTCCGGGCGACACGGGTCTCAGTCTGTGGTTCGGTTCTGGAGAGTCCGGGGACGAGTCGTAATCGGGGGGAGACGGAGTCCGAGCCAGACGCAGCGGCCCCGAGTCACTGTGGAGACAAAGAGGAACATCTAAAACATGTACAACATCTACAACGACCAGACGCAGCGGCCCCGAGTCACTGTGGAGACAAAGGGGAACACCTAAAACATGTACAACATCTACAACGACCAGACGCAGCGGCCCCGAGTCACTGTGGAGACAAAGAGGAACATCTAAAACATCTAAAACATGTACAACATCTACAACGACCAGACGCAGCGGCCCCGAGTCACTGTGGGGACAAAGAGGAACATCTAAAACATGTACAACATCTACAACGACCAGACGCAGCGGCCCCGAGTCACTGTGGAGACAAAGAGGACACTTAAAACATGTACAACGTCTACAACGACCAGACGCAGCGGCCCCGAGTCACTGTGGAGACAATGAGGACACTTAAAACATGTACAATGTCTACAACGACCAGACGCAGCGGCCCCGAGTCACTGTGGAGACAAAGAGGACACTTAAAACATGTACAACGACCAGACGCAGCGGCCCCGAGTCACTGTGGAGACAAAGAGGAACATCTGAAACATCTGAAACATGTACAACGACCAGACGCAGCGGCCCCGAGTCACTGTGGAGACAAAGAGGAACATCTGAAACATCTACAACATCTACAACATCTAAAACATGTACAATGTCTACAACGACCAGACGCAGCGGCCCCGAGTCACTGTGGAGACAAAGAGGAACATCTAAAACATGTACAACATCTACAACGACCAGACGCAGCGGCCCCGAGTCACTGTGGAGACAAAGAGGACACCTAAAACATGTACAACATCTACAACGACCAGACGCAGCGGCCCCGAGTCACTGTGGAGACAAAGAGGAACACCTAAAACATGTACAACGTCTACAATGACCAGACGCAGCGGCCCCGAGTCACTGTGGAGACAAAGAGGACACTTAAAACATGTACAACGACCAGACGCAGCGGCCCCGAGTCACTGTGGAGACAAAGAGGAACATCTAAAACATGTACAACGTCTACAACGACCAGACGCAGCGGCCCCGAGTCACTGTGGAGACAAAGAGGAACACCTAAAACATGTACAACGTCTACAACGACCAGACGCAGCGGCCCCGAGTCACTGTGGAGACAAAGAGGAACATCTAAAACATGTACAACGTCTACAACGACCAGACGCAGCGGCCCCGAGTCACTGTGGAGACAAAGAGGAACATCTAAAACATGTACAACGTCTACAACGACCAGACGCAGCGGCCCCGAGTCACTGTGGGGACAAAGAGGACACTTAAAACATGTACAACATCTACAACGACCAGACGCAGCGGCCCCGAGTCACTGTGGAGACAAAGAGGAACATCTAAAACATGTACAACGTCTACAACGACCAGACGCAGCGGCCCCGAGTCACTGTGGAGACAAAGAGGAACATCTAAAACATGTACAACGTCTACAACGACCAGACGCAGCGGCCCCGAGTCACTGTGGAGACAAAGAGGAACATCTAAAACATGTACAACGTCTACAACGACCAGACGCAGCGGCCCCGAGTCACTGTGGAGACAAAGAGGAACATCTAAAACATGTACAACGTCTACAACGACCAGACGCAGCGGCCCCGAGTCACTGTGGGGACAAAGAGGAACATCTAAAACATGTACAATGTCTACAACGACCAGACGCAGCGGCCCCGAGTCACTGTGGAGACAAAGGAGACACTTAAAACATGTACAACATCTACAACGACCAGACGCAGCGGCCCCGAGTCACCAAGAGTGAGTCTGTGGTGGAACAGTTTTGAGGTGGAACAGTTTTGTGGTGGAACAGTTTTGAGGTGAAACAGTTTTGTGGTGGAACAGTTTTGTGGTGGAACAGTTTTTGAGGTGGAACAGTTTTGTGGTGGAACAGTGTTTGAGGTGGAACAGTTTTGCGGTGGAACAGTGTTTGTGGTGGAACAGTTTTGTGGTGGAACAGTGTTTGAGGTGAAACAGTTTTGTGGTGGAACAGTGTTTGTGGTGGAACAGTTTTGTGGTGGAACAGTTTTGTGGTGGAACAGTGTTTGAGGTGGAACAGTTTTGTGGTGGAACAGTTTTGAGGTGGAACAGTTTTGTGGTGGAACAGTTTTGTGGTGGAACAGTTTTGAGGTGGAACAGTTTTGTGGTGGAACAGTTTTGAGGTGGAACAGTTTTGAGGTGGAACAGTTTTGAGGTGGAACAGTTTTGAGGTGGAACAGTTTTGTGGTGGAACAGTTTTGAGGTGGAACAGTTTTGAGGTGGAACAGTTTTGAGGTGGAACAGTTTTGAGGTGGAACAGTTTTGCGGTGGAACAGTGTTTGTGGTGGAACAGTTTTGAGGTGGAACAGTTTTGAGGTGGAACAGTTTTGAGGTGGAACAGTTTTTGAGGTGGAACAGTTTTGCGGTGGAACAGTGTTTGTGGTGGAACAGTTTTTGCGGTGGAACAGTGTTTGTGGTGGAACAGTTTTTGCGGTGGAACAGTGTTTGTGGTGGAACAGTTTTGTGGTGGAACAGTTTTTGTGGTGGAACAGTTTTGAGGTGGAACAGTGTTTGTGGTGGAACAGTGTTTGTGGTGGAACAGTTTTGAGGTGGAACAGTTTTGTGGTGGAACAGTTTTTGCGGTGGAACAGTGTTTGTGGTGGAACAGTGTTTGTGGTGGAACAGTTTTGAGGTGGAACAGTTTTGCGGTGGAACAGTTTTGTGGTGGAACAGTTTTTGCGGTGGAACAGTTTTTGTGGTGGAACAGTTTTGAGGTGGAACAGTTTTGCGGTGGAACAGTTTTGTGGTGGAACAGTTTTTGTGGTGGAACAGTTTTGTGGTGGAACAGTGTTTGTGGTGGAACAGTTTTGTGGTGGAACAGTGTTTGTGGTGGAACAGTTTTTGTGGTGGAACAGTTTTGTGGTGGAACAGTGTTTGTGGTGGAACAGTTTTGTGGTGGAACAGTGTTTGTGGTGGAACAGTTTTTGCGGTGGAACAGTTTTTGTGGTGGAACAGTGTTTGGACATGTTTGACTGTTCGTTACCTTGGCGCCCCCTGGATGTTGAACATTTTATCAGGATGTTGTTCGGCCAGTTTCGTCATGATTTCGTACAGCTGCCGACACACCTGCGGAAACACCATCAAGCACAGCGGTCACTGATGCACACTTTTTAAAAAACTTTATCTCTTTTTCCCCCCAATGTTTCCTTTTTTACGTTTCCCCCTATACTCCAGAGTGGTGTGTGTCATAGCGCCCCCTGCAGGACTCACCAGTGAAATCTCGCGGTGGAACTTTGCCTCCAGATGTGTGACGCTTTTGAATGTGTCGATGTAAAACTGAACTCGACTGAAACAGACGGACATGGACAGTTTACACACAGGGTCATGTGATCACTGGATCATGTGACCGGGTCATGTGATCAGTGGATCATGTGACCGGGTCATGTGATACCTGTCCCACAGCGCCGGCAGCTCGTCCTGAAGTCCCACGTTCAGATCCTCGAAGACTCTCTGAGCTTTCTTCAACTCATCCTCCGCCTGCAACGACCATCACATCGTTACACCAAAATAAAAGCCTTAAGTTTGTGCTGTTTTCACCATAAAAGCCTTAAGTTTGTGTTGTTTTCAAAATAAAAGCCTTACATTTGTAGCGTTTTCAAAATAAAAGCCTTAAGTATGTAGCGTTTTCACAATAAAAGCCTTACATTTGTGGCGTTTTCACCATAAAAGCCTTAACTTTTTGATATTTTCAAAGTAAAAGTCCAAAACTTGTGGCGTTTTCAAAATAAAAGCCTTAAATTTGTGACGTTTTCAAAATAAAAGCCTTGCATTTGTGTTATTTTCCAAAAATTTTTTTTAAATTTGTGTCATTTTCAAAATAAAAGCCTTAAATTTGTGGCGTTTTCACAATAAAAGCCTTAAATTTGCGTCAGTTTCAAAATAAAAGACTTAAATTGAAAATGACACAAATTGACATTTTCAATTTGTGGAACAATAAAAGCTTTAAATTTGTGGCGTTTTCAAAATAAAAGCCTTCCACCTCCAGTCATTATTTTGACTGTTGTGTTAGCCCCTGTCTGTTTAGTGTGAGACACAGAGACCTCACTGTGTCTGAAACAGTCTGGCCCGGGGGCCCTCCGGGGACTGACCTTCATCATTTTGCGGTCGCTCTTCAGTCCTTGTGCCTGAAGCGTCTCCACGTGATGGCGAGCGCTGTCGTAGTCGATCAGTTTGCGGCTGCGCTTCGACACTCGGCCCTGAAGCAGAGAAACATCACAGACGCTTCAGCTTCACCTCCACCTCCAGCTACAGCTTCACCTCCAGCTTTAGCTTTAGCTTCAGCTTTAGCTCCAGCTTTAGCTTTAGCTCCAGCTCCAGCTTTAGCTTTAGCTCCAGCTTTAGCTTTAGCTCCAGCTTTAGCTCCAGCTTTAGCTCCAGCTCCAGCTTTAGCTCCAGCTCCAGCTTTAGCTTCACCTCCAGCTTTAGCTCCAGCTCCAGCTTTAGCTTCAGCTTCACCTCCAGCTTTAGCTCCAGCTCCAGCTTTAGCTTTAGCTTTAGCTCCAGCTTTAGCTTTAGCTCCAGCTTTAGCTCCAGCTTTAGCTTTAGCTCCAGCTTTAGCTCCAGCTTTAGCTCCAGCTCCAGCTTTAGCTCCAGCTCCAGCTTTAGCTTCACCTCCAGCTTTAGCTCCAGCTCCAGCTTTAGCTTCAGCTTCACCTCCAGCTTTAGCTCCAGCTCCAGCTTTAGCTTTAGCTTTAGCTCCAGCTTTAGCTCCACCTCCAGCTTTAGCTCCACCTCCAGCTTTAGCTCCACCTCCAGCTTTAGCTCCACCTCCAGCTTTAGCTTCACCTCCAGCTTTAGCTCCAGCTCCAGCTTTAGCTTTAGCTTTAGCTCCAGCTTTAGCTCCACCTCCAGCTTTAGCTCCACCTCCAGCTTTAGCTCCACCTCCAGCTTTAGCTCCACCTCCAGCTTCAGCTTCACCTCCAGCTTTAGCTTTAGCTTTAGCTCCAGCTTTAGCTTTAGCTTTAGCTCCAGCTTTAGCTTTAGCTTCACCTCCAGCTTCACCTTCACCTCCAGCTTTAGCTCCAGCTCCAGCTTTAGCTTTAGCTCCAGCTTTAGCTTTAGCTCCAGCTTTAGCTCCAGCTTTAGCTCCAGCTCCAGCTTTAGCTTTAGCTCCAGCTTTAGCTCCAGCTTTAGCTTTAGCTTTAGCTTTAGCTCCAGCTTTAGCTCCAGCTCCAGCTTTAGCTTTAGCTCCAGCTTTAGCTCCAGCTCCAGCTTTAGCTTTAGCTTCACCTCCAGCTTCACCTTCACCTCCAGCTTTAGCTCCAGCTCCAGCTCCAGCTTTAGCTTTAGCTCCAGCTTTAGCTCCAGCTCCAGCTTTAGCTCCAGCTCCAGCTTTAGCTTTAGCTCCAGCTCCAGCTTCACCTTCACCTCCAGCTTTAGCTCCAGCTCCAGCTTCACCTTCACCTCCAGCTTTAGCCGCAGCTCCAGCTTTAGCTCCAGCTTTAGCTTTAGCTCCAGCTCCAGCTTTAGCTCCAACTTAGTAAAGCCCCCTGCTGTCCCTAACACACACTCTCCCCACAGCGCCCCCTGTTGTCCCTAACACACACTCTCCCCACAGCGCCCCCTGCTGCCTCTAACACACACTGTCCCCACAGCGCCCCCTGTTGTCCCTAACACACACTCTCCCCACAGCGCCCTCTACCTTCAGGTCGGGGAACTGCGTCAGATATGCGTCCAGGTTCAGCAGCGTCGAGTCGACCACTTTGTTATGGAAGTCCTCCCAGAGAGCATCACAGTCCTGCAACAGAGGGAGCACCCGGGTTACAGCGAGGAGAGGGAGGGGGAGGGGGGGAGACCCGGGTTACAGCGAGGAGAGGGAGGACCCGGGTTACAGCGAGGAGAGGGAGCACCCGGGTTACAGCGAGGAGAGGGAGGACCCGGGTTACAGCGAGGAGAGGGAGGACCCGGGTTACAGCGAGGAGAGGGAGCACCCGGGTTACAGCGAGGAGAGGGAGCACCCGGGTTACAGCGAGGAGAGGGAGGAGCCGGGATACAGCGAGGAGAGGGAGGACCCGGGTTACAGCGAGGAGAGGGAGGGGGAGGACCCGGGTTACAGCGAGGAGAGGGAGGGCCCGGGTTACAGCGAGGAGAGGGAGGGGGAGGACCCGGGTTACAGTGAGGAGAGGGAGGACCCGGGTTACAGCGAGGAGAGGGAGGGCCCGGGTTACAGCGAGGAGAGGGAGGGCCCGGGTTACAGCGAGGAGAGGGAGGAGCCGGGATACAGCGAGGAGAGGGAGGGCCCGGGTTACAGCGAGGAGAGGGAGGGCCCGGGTTACAGCGAGGAGAGGGAGGGCCCGGGTTACAGCGAGGAGAGGGAGGGCCCGGGTTACAGCGAGGAGAGGGAGGGCCCGGGTTACAGCGAGGAGAGGGAGGGGCCGGGTTACAGCGAGGAGAGGGAGGACCCGGGTTACAGCGAGGAGAGGGAGGGCCCGGGTTACAGCGAGGAGAGGGAGGACCCGGGTTACAGCGAGGAGAGGGAGGACCCGGGTTACAGCGAGGAGAGGGAGGGGGAGGAGAGGGAGGACCCGGGATACAGCGAGGAGAGGGAGGGGGAGGGGGGGGAAACAATGAACAAACTAAAGAACATTTAAATATTCCAGTGAGGGGAGTACCAGGTGTGGGGAGTACCCGGTGTGAGGAGTACCCGGTGTAGGGAGTACCCGGTGTGAGGAGTACCCGGTGTGGGGAGATGTGGGGAGTACCCGGTGTGGGGAGTACCAGGTGTGGGGAGTACCCGGTGTGGGGAGTACCCGGTGTGGGGAGTACCCGGTGTGGGGAGTACCCGGTGTGGGGAGTACCCGGTGTGAGGAGTACCCGGTGTGGGGAGTACCAGGTGTGGGGAGTACCAGGTGTGGGGAGTACCAGGTGTGGGGAGTACCCGGTGTGGGGAGTACCCGGTGTGAGGAGTACCCGGTGTGGGGAGTACCAGGTGTGGGGAGTACCAGGTGTGGGGAGTACCCGGTGTGGGGAGTACCAGGTGTGGGGAGTACCCGGTGTGGGGAGTACCCGGTGTGGGGAGTACCCGATGTGAGGAGATGTGGGGAGTACCCGGTGTGGGGAGTACCAGGTGTGGGGAGTACCAGGTGTGGGGAGTACCCGATGTGAGGAGATGTGGGGAGTACCCGGTGTGGGGAGTACCAGGTGTGGGGAGTACCAGGTGTGGGGAGTACCCGATGTGAGGAGATGTGGGGAGTACCCGGTGTGGGGAGTACCAGATGTGGGGAGTACCAGGTGTGGGGAGTACCAGGTGTGGGGAGTACCAGGTGTGGGGAGTACCCGGTGTGGGGAGTACCAGGTGTGGGGAGTACCAGGTGTGGGGAGTACCAGATGTGAGGAGATGTGGGGAGTACCCGGTGTGGGGAGTACCAGGTGTGGGGAGTACCAGATGTGAGGAGATGTGGGGAGTACCAGGTGTGGGGAGTACCAGGTGTGGGGAGTACCAGGTGTGGGGAGTACCCGGTGTGGGGAGTACCCGGTGTGGGGAGTACCAGGTGTGGGGAGTACCAGGTGTGGGGAGTACCCGGTGTGTGGGGAGTACCAGGTGTGAGGAGTACCAGGTGTGGGAAGTACCCGGTGTGGGGAGTACCCGGTGAGAGGAGTACCCGGTGTGGGGAGTACCCGGTGTGGGGAGTACCCGGTGTGGGGAGTACCAGGTGTGGGGAGTACCCGGTGTGGGGAGTACCAGGTGTGGGGAGTACCCGGTGTGGGGAGTACCCGGTGTGGGGAGTACCAGGTGTGGGGAGTACCAGGTGTGAGGAGTACCAGGTGTGAGGAGTACCCGGTGTGGGGAGTACCCGGTGTGGGGAGTACCCGGTGTGGGGAGTACCCGGTGTGGGGAGTACCAGGTGTGGGGAGTACCAGGTGTGGGGAGTACCCGGTGTGGGGAGTACCAGGTGTGGGGAGTACCCGGTGTGGGGAGTACCCGGTGTGGGGAGTACCCGGTGTGGGGAGTACCAGGTGTGGGGAGTACCAGGTGTGAGGAGTACCCGGTGTGGGGAGTACCCGGTGTGGGGAGTACCCGGTGTGGGGAGTACCCGGTGTGGGGAGTACCAGGTGTGGGGAGTACCCGGTGTGGGGAGTACCCGGTGTGGGGAGTACCCGGTGTGGGGAGTACCAGGTGTGAGGAGTACCCGGTGTGGGGAGTACCAGGTGTGGGGAGTACCCGGTGTGAGGAGTACCAGGTGTGGGGAGTACCAGGTGTGGGGAGTACCAGGTGTGAGGAGTACCCGGTGTGGGGAGTACCAGGTGTGGGGAGTACCAGGTGTGGGGAGTACCAGGTGTGAGGAGTACCCGGTGTGGGGAGTACCAGGTGTGGGGAGTACCAGGTGTGGGGAGATGTGGGGAGTACCAGGTGTGGGGAGTACCAGGTGTGGGGAGTACCCGGTGTGGGGAGTATCAGGTGTGGGGAGTACCAGGTGTGGGGAGTACCAGGTGTGGGGAGTACCAGGTGTGGGGAGTACCAGGTGTGGGGAGTACCAGGTGTGGGGAGTACCCGGTGTGGGGAGTATCAGGTGTGGGGAGTACCCGGTGTGGGGAGTACCCGGTGTGAGGAGTACCTTGCCGATCAGCACCACGTCCTCTTTGCCGTGCCAGTCGGGCTCGTAGACCTCGTGCAGACTCTGGGTCAGGTTTATCGACGCCTGCTGCATCCCTGGAACATGTATAAAAACATATATCAAACCCGAGCTGCTCTACAGGGTGAGCTGCTCTACAGGGTGAGCTGCTCTACAGGGCGAGCTGCTCTACAGGGTGAGCTGCTCTACAGGGCGAGCTGCTCTACAGGGTGAGCTGCTCTACAGGGTGAGCTACTCTACAGAGATGATTGTAGATAT
This sequence comes from Gobius niger, assembly GCF_951799975.1. NCBI lineage: Eukaryota > Metazoa > Chordata > Actinopteri > Gobiiformes > Gobiidae > Gobius > Gobius niger. The sequence continues at coordinate 97,429 of NC_136859.1, forward strand.
AAAGGACTCACCTTTAATGGCCGCCATGTAGTTCTTCATCTCCCTTTGCAGCCGCGAGCCCTCGGACTGAAC
>NC_136859.1:105000-584435 GCF_951799975.1 Gobius niger
TACTACTACTACTACTACTACTACTGACTACTACTACTACTACTACCACTACTACTACTACTACTACTACTACCAGTACTGCGAATACTACTACCACTACTACTACTACTACTGCTACTACTAATACTACTACCACTACTACTACTACTACTGCTACTACTACTACGGCTACTACTACTACTACTACTACTACAACTGCGAATACTACTACTGCTGCTACTACTACTACTACTGCGAATACTACTACTACTACTACTACTGTTACTACTACTGACTACTGCTACTACTACTATTATAACTACTACTACTACTACTACTACTACTACTGTTACTACTACTGCTACTGCAAATACTACTACTACTACTGCTACTACTACTACTACTACTACTACTACTACTACTGCGAATACTACTACTACTACTACGACAGAGGAGGGAAAGACCATAAAAACAAACAATAAAAACAAACCGTGAGCTTTGATTTCAAACATTTTATTTTTACAGAATAAACCACCTGATGATGTCACAAAGTGAAAAACAATCAAATCTCCTCGTGATCTCACAAAAATATGTATTTGTCTAAAATCCTCCCTCTGTTCCAGCAGGGGACGAGTGAGAACCCAGGAGGAGCACCCAGGAGGAGAAACCAGGAGGAGAAACCAGGAGGAGAAACCAGGAGGAGAAACCAGGCTTGTGTCCGAACACTATTCCCTATATAGTGACTATATAGTGGTCACATGTCCGAATGTCCAGAGAGAAAAAAGTAGTGCACTCGAAATTTCCCACAATGCATCTGGAAAAGTAGTGAGCGTCGATGGTCACTAAACGGGTCAATATTTCCCACAATGCACTGGGAAAGTGGGAGAAGAGCCTGACAGAGACAGGTCTGTGAACTAAACACGACTGAAGTAAATCAGCTGTTTCAGTCGAGTGTTTGTGTTTCTCAGGAATAAACGACCTAAATATAAACGGTTACGGTGAAAAGATGCTAACGTTAGCTGCTAACCTTTAGCTTGAGCTGTTAAATGACCGAGAGCTTCCTCTGGAATAATCCAAGACGTTCATGTAAAATCCATGTTAAATATAAAGTATCTGACTCGTATTTATCATAAATATTCCACTGTCTCTGAGTTTGGTTTTATCACAGAAATACTTTATTCCCGGAGTTTATTGAACTTTTATCAGATGTCGTCGCTCAATCTGTTGGTGTTCGGACTCCGGGCTCTGACCAATTTTTTTTTTTTGTGATGATAGTTTTAATTTTAATTTAAATGTCAAATAAAACGCCTGTAAAAGTGCCAAAACAGTCGTTCTGTTTCATAAAATAAACGTTTGTAACAATAAATAAATTCAGATTAAAAGCAAAACAAAACAAAAAAAAATACAGAATGGTGCAATATGGGTCAGTGCAATATCAGGTCTGTCAGGGCATGTGCATTATTGAGGTTTGTGCAATACAGTCGATGCATTTACTATTTTCTATATTCTCCTCTGTTGTCCACTCTTGTTATTGTTATTTGTTTTAACATGATGTGATCACTGTTCTCATTCCTTTCTCTCTGTACATAGTCTGTATATCGTGTCTCTGTATGTTTTTACTAACTCGTGTGTAACATCAACCTGCCAGGGGGTCTGCAGATGGAAATTAGCCTAAGGCTATAATCTGGCATATTTACATTGTTTACAATGTTCATTAATATGTATTGTCCCTCTTTTTCAAAAAAAAAAAAAAACATCTGCAGTTGCAGCGCGTGACGTCACGCAGCGCGGAGAAAGTAGAGGCTTGTGTCCGAATCGCCAACAGAATCAGGGACTATATAGGCACTATATAGTCGACTATATAGTGACTATATATAGTCACTATATAGTGCGGGCCTGTGTAGTGAATGAGGGGCTAGGGGATAGTGTGGACATTCGGATACAGCCCAGGAGGAGAACCCAGGAAAAAAAACAAGGAAGAGGTTTATGTTAATTTAAAATAGTGCGGTTCATGTGAGGTCATGTGAGGTCATGTGGGGTCATGTGAGGTCACGTGGGGTCATTGGGGCGCTCCGTCCTGCGCTCCATCGGGCGCTCCGTGGTCGTCCCTCTCGGGCCGGTAAACGTCCAGCTGCTCGATGATTCTCGTGGCGATGGTTTTGTTGTTCGCGGCGACGATTCTGCGCGACATCAGGTCCACGGCGCCTCCTGCAGGACACAGTTGAGTCACTCAGAGTCACACGGGGGCGTTCTCTTCAGGGAGGGGGGTGTGAGGTACTCACCTGTAGTGTCGAACAGAACCCCCCCGGCCTCGGTGACGATCACAGACGCCGCCGCCACGTCCCACACGTGGATCCCGGTCTCATAATAAACTTCAACAGCGCCGGACGCCACCGCACACATGTTCAGGGCGGCCGAGCCGGCGCCGCGGACACTACAGGGAGAGACACATCTGTAACACGTCTGTAACACGTCTGTAACACGTCTGTAACACGTCTGTAACACGTCTGTAACACGTCTACCACATCTGTAACACATGTACTACAGGGAGAGACACATCTTTAACACGTCTAACGCATCCGTAACGCGTCTGTAACGCGTCTGTAACGCGTCTGTAACGCGTCTGTAACGCGTCTGTAACACGTCTGTAACACGTCTGTAACACGAGTACTACAGGGAGAGACACATCTGTAACACGTCTGTAACACGTCTGTAACGCGTCTGTAACACGTCTGTAACACGTCTGTAACACGTCTGTAACACGTCTAACGCATCCGTAACGCGTCTGTAACGCGTCTGTAACGCGTCTGTAACGCGTCTGTAACGCGTCTGTAACACGTCTGTAACACGTCTGTAACACGTCTAACACGTCTGTAACACGTCTGTAACACGTCTAACACGTCTGTAACACGTCTGTAACACGTCTGTAACACGTCTGTAACACTCCTGTAACACGTCTGTAACACTCCTGTAACACGTCTGTAACACGTCTAACACGTCTGTAACACGTCTGTAACACGTCTAACACGTCTGTAACACGTCTGTAACACGTCTGTAACACGTCTGTAACACGTCTAACACGTCTGTAACGCGTCTGTAACACGTCTGTAACACGTCTAACACGTCTGTAACACGTCTGTAACACGTCTAACACGTCTGTAACACGTCTGTAACACGTCTGTAACACGTCTAACACGTCTAACACGTCTGTAACACGTCTGTAACACGTCTAACACGTCTGTAACGCGTCTGTAACACGTCTGTAACACGTCTAACACGTCTGTAACACGTCTGTAACACGTCTAACACGTCTGTAACACGTCTGTAACACGTCTGTAACACGTCTGTAACACGTCTGTAACACGTCTGTAACACGTCTGTAACACGTCTGTAACACGTCTGTAACACGTCTAACACGTCTGTAACACGTCTGAAACACGTCTGTAACGCGTCTGTAACACGTCTGTAACACGTCTGTAACACGTCTGTAACACGTCTGTAACACGTCTGTAACACGTCTGTAACACGTCTAACACGTCTGTAACACGTCTGTAACACATCTGTAACACGTCTGTAACACGTCTAACACGTCTGTAACACGTCTGTAACACGTCTGTAACACGTCTGTAACACGTCTGTAACACGTCTAACACGTCTGTAACACGTCTGAAACGCGTCTGAAACGCGTCTGTAACACGTCTGTAACACGTCTGTAACACGTCTGTAACACGTCTGTAACACGTCTGTAACACGTCTGTAACACGTCTGTAACACGTCTAACACGTCTGTAACACGTCTGTAACACGTCTGTAACACGTCTAACACGTCTGTAACACATCTGTAACACGTCTAACACGTCTGTAACACGTCTGTAACACGTCTGTAACACGTCTGTAACACGTCTGTAACACGTCTAACACGTCTGTAACACGTCTGTAACACGTCTGTAACACGTCTGTAACACGTCTGTAACACGTCTAACACGTCTGTAACACGTCTAACACGTCTGTAACACGTCTGTAACGCGTCTGTAACACGTCTGTAACACGTCTGTAACACGTCTGTAACACGTCTAACACGTCTGTAACACGTCTGTAACACGTCTGTAACACGTCTGTAACACGTCTGTAACACGTCTAACACGTCTGTAACACGTCTGTAACACGTCTGTAACGCGTCTGTAACGCGTCTGTAACGCGTCTGTAACACGTCTGTAACACGTCTGTAACACGTCTGTAACACGTCTGGAACGCGTCTGTAACACGTCTGTAACACGTCTAACACGTCTGTAACACGTCTGTAACACGTCTGTAACACGTCTGTAACACGTCTAACACGTCTGTAACACGTCTGAAACACGTCTGAAACACGTCTGTAACACGTCTGTAACACGTCTAACACGTCTGTAACACGTCTGTAACACGTCTGTAACACGTCTGTAACACGTCTGTAACGCGTCTGTAACACGTCTGTAACGCGTCTGTAACACGTCTGTAACACGTCTGTAACACGTCTGTAACACGTCTAACACGTCTGTAACACGTCTGTAACACGTCTAACACGTCTAACACGTCTGTAACACGTCTGTAACACGTCTAACACGTCTGTAACACGTCTGTAACACGTCTGTAACACGTCTAACACGTCTGTAACACGTCTGTAACACGTCTGTAACACGTCTAACACGTCTGTAACACGTCTGTAACACGTCTGTAACACGTCTGTAACACGTCTGTAACGCGTCTGTAACACGTCTGTAACACGTCTGTAACGCGTCTGTAACACGTCTGTAACACGTCTGTAACACGTCTGTAACACGTCTGTAACACGTCTGTAACGCGTCTGTAACACGTCTGTAACACGTCTGTAACACGTCTAACACGTCTGTAACACGTCTGTAACACGTCTGTAACACGTCTGTAACACGTCTGTAACACGTCTAACACGTCTGTAACACGTCTGTAACACGTCTGTAACACGTCTGTAACACGTCTGTAACGCGTCTGTAACACGTCTGTAACACGTCTGTAACACGTCTGTAACACGTCTGTAACACGTCTGTAACACGTCTGTAACACGTCTAACACGTCTGTAACACGTCTGTAACACGTCTAACACGTCTAACACGTCTGTAACACGTCTGTAACACGTCTAACACGTCTGTAACACGTCTGTAACACGTCTGTAACACGTCTAACACGTCTGTAACACGTCTGTAACACGTCTGTAACACGTCTAACACGTCTGTAACACGTCTGTAACACGTCTAACACGTCTAACACGTCTGTAACGCGTCTGTAACACGTCTAACACGTCTGTAACACGTCTGTAACACGTCTAACACGTCTGTAACACGTCTGTAACGCGTCTGTAACACGTCTAACACGTCTGTAACACGTCTAACACGTCTGTAACACGTCTAACACGTCTGTAACACGTCTGTAACACGTCTGTAACACGTCTGTAACACGTCTAACACGTCTGTAACACGTCTGAAACACATCTGTAACACGTCTGTAACACGTCTGTAACACATCTGAAACACGTCTGAAACACGTATAGAGTGAGTATAGAGTGAGTATAGAGTGAGTATAGAGTGAGTATAGAGTGAGTATAGAGTGAGTATAGAGTGAGTATAGAGTGAGTATAGAGTGAGTATAGAGTGAGTATAGAGTGAGTACAGAGTGAGTACAGAGTGAGTACAGAGTGAGTACAGAGTGAGTACAGAGTGAGTATAGAGTGAGTATAGAGTGAGTATAGAGTGAGTATAGAGTGAGTATAGAGTGAGTATAGAGTGAGTATAGAGTGAGTATAGAGTGAGTATATAGTGAGTATATAGTGAGTATAGAGTGAGTATATAGTGAGTATAGAGTGAGTATAGAGTGAGTATATAGTGAGTATATAGTGAGTATAGAGTGAGTATAGAGTGAGTATAGAGTGAGTATAGAGTGAGTATATAGTGAGTATAGAGTGAGTATAGAGTGAGTATAGAGTGAGTATATAGTGAGTATAGAGTGAGTATAGAGTGAGTATAGAGTGAGTATAGAGTGAGTATATAGTGAGTATAGAGTGAGTATAGAGTGAGTATATAGTGAGTATAGAGTGAGTATAGAGTGAGTATATAGTGAGTATATAGTGAGTATAGAGTGAGTATAGAGTGAGTATAGAGTGAGTATATAGTGAGTATAGAGTGAGTATAGAGTGAGTATAGAGTGAGTATATAGTGAGTATAGAGTGAGTATAGAGTGAGTATATAGTGAGTATATAGTGAGTATAGAGTGAGTATAGAGTGAGTATAGAGTGAGTATAGAGTGAGTATAGAGTGAGTATATAGTGAGTATAGAGTGAGTATAGAGTGAGTATATAGTGAGTATAGAGTGAGTATAGAGTGAGTATATAGTGAGTATAGAGTGAGTATATAGTGAGTATATAGTGAGTATAGAGTGAGTATAGAGTGAGTATAGAGTGAGTATAGAGTGAGTATATAGTGAGTATATAGTGAGTATATAGTGAGTATAGAGTGAGTATAGAGTGAGTATATAGTGAGTATATAGTGAGTATATAGTGAGTATAGAGTGAGTATAGAGTGAGTATAGAGTGAGTATAGAGTGAGTATAGAGTGAGTATATAGTGAGTATATAGTGAGTATATAGTGAGTATAGAGTGAGTATATAGTGAGTATATAGTGAGTATAGAGTGAGTATAGAGTGAGTATAGAGTGAGTATATAGTGAGTATAGAGTGAGTATAGAGTGAGTATAGAGTGAGTATATAGTGAGTATAGAGTGAGTATATAGTGAGTATAGAGTGAGTATAGAGTGAGTATATAGTGAGTATAGAGTGAGTATAGAGTGAGTATAGAGTGAGTATAGAGTGAGTATATAGTGAGTATAGAGTGAGTATAGAGTGAGTATATAGTGAGTATAGAGTGAGTATAGAGTGAGTATAGAGTGAGTACATAGTGAGTATATAGTGAGTATAGAGTGAGTATATAGTGAGTATAGAGTGAGTATATAGTGAGTATAGAGTGAGTATAGAGTGAGTATATAGTGAGTATATAGTGAGTATAGAGTGAGTATAGAGTGAGTATAGAGTGAGTATAGAGTGAGTATAGAGTGAGTATATAGTGAGTATAGAGTGAGTATAGAGTGAGTATAGAGTGAGTACATAGTGAGTATATAGTGAGTATATAGTGAGTATATAGTGGGTATATAGTGAGTATATAGTGAGTATAGAGTGAGTATAGAGTGAGTATATAGTGAGTATATAGTGAGTATAGAGTGAGTATAGAGTGAGTATAGAGTGAGTACATAGTGAGTATATAGTGAGTATATAGTGAGTATATAGTGGGTATATAGTGAGTATATAGTGAGTATAGAGTGAGTATAGAGTGAGTATATAGTGAGTATATAGTGAGTATAGAGTGAGTATAGAGTGAGTATAGAGTGAGTACATAGTGAGTATATAGTGAGTATATAGTGAGTATATAGTGGGTATATAGTGAGTATATAGTGAGTATAGAGTGAGTATAGAGTGAGTATATAGTGAGTATATAGTGAGTATATAGTGAGTATATAGTGGGTATATAGTGAGTATGTAGTGAGTATATAGTGAGTATATAGTGAGTATATAGTGGGTATATAGTGACTATATAGTGAGTATATAACGTTACCCGTGCACCGGCAGGGACAGCACTTTCCGGAGGCTGCTGAAGATTTTGTCCACGACGTCTGGATCTCGGTTGGAGCCGAACTCTGTGGCCGCCATCGCCCTGTGCACGTCTGCGGGACACGAGGGGTTAACGCGGGTGCTCATCGGGCACATCAGGCTCTCTCACCTGTCTGTGGGGACACCTGTAGGGCTCTCTCTCACCTGTCTGTGGGGACACCTGTAGGGGGCGCTCTCTCTCACCTGTCTGTGGGGACACCTGTAGGGGGCTCTCTCTCTCACCTGTCTGTGGGGACACCTGTAGGGGGCGCTCTCTCTCTCACCTGTCTGTGGGGACACCTGTAGGGGGCGCTCTCTCTCTCACCTGTCTGTGGGGACACCTGTAGGGGGCGCTCTCTCTCTCACCTGTCTGTGGGGACACCTGTAGGGGGCGCTCTCTCTCTCTCACCTGTCTGTGGGGACACCTGTAGGGGGCTCTCTCTCACCTGTCTGTGGGGACACCTGTAGGGGGCTCTCTCTCACCTGTCTGTGGGGACACCTGTAGGGGGCGCTCTCTCTCTCACCTGTCTGTGGGGACACCTGTAGGGGGCGCTCTCTCTCTCTCACCTGTCTGTGGGGACACCTGTAGGGGGCTCTCTCTCTCTCACCTGTCTGTGGGGACACCTGTAGGGGGCGCTCTCTCTCTCACCTGTCTGTGGGGACACCTGTAGGGGGCTCTCTCTCACCTGTCTGTGGGGACACCTGTAGGGGGCGCTCTCTCTCACCTGTCTGTGGGGACACCTGTAGGGGGCGCTCTCTCTCTCTCTCACCTGTCTGTGGGGACACCTGTAGGGGGCTCTCTCTCTCTCTGACCTGTCTGTGGGGACACCTGTAGGGGGCGCTCTCTCTCTCTCACCTGTCTGTGGGGACACCTGTAGGGGGCTCTCTCTCTCTCACCTGTCTGTGGGGACACCTGTAGAGGGCGCTCTCTCTCTCTCACCTGTCTGTGGGGACACCTGTAGGGGGCGCTCTCTCTCTCACCTGTCTGTGGGGACACCTGTAGGGGGCTCTCTCTCTCACCTGTCTGTGGGGACACCTGTAGGGGGCTCTCTCTCTCACCTGTCTGTGGGGACACCTGTAGGGGGCGCTCTCTCTCACCTGTCTGTGGGGACACCTGTAGGGGGCTCTCTCTCACCTGTCTGTGGGGACACCTGTAGGGGGCGCTCTCTCTCTCACCTGTCTGTGGGGACACCTGTAGGGGGCTCTCTCTCTCTCACCTGTCTGTGGGGACACCTGTAGGGGGCGCTCTCTCTCTCACCTGTCTGTGGGGACACCTGTAGGGGGCTCTCTCTCACCTGTCTGTGGGGACACCTGTAGGGGGCGCTCTCTCTCACCTGTCTGTGGGGACACCTGTAGGGGGCGCTCTCTCTCTCTCTCACCTGTCTGTGGGGACACCTGTAGGGGGCTCTCTCTCTCTCTGACCTGTCTGTGGGGACACCTGTAGGGGGCGCTCTCTCTCTCTCACCTGTCTGTGGGGACACCTGTAGGGGGCTCTCTCTCTCTCACCTGTCTGTGGGGACACCTGTAGAGGGCGCTCTCTCTCTCTCACCTGTCTGTGGGGACACCTGTAGGGGGCGCTCTCTCTCTCACCTGTCTGTGGGGACACCTGTAGGGGGCTCTCTCTCTCACCTGTCTGTGGGGACACCTGTAGGGGGCGCTCTCTCTCTCACCTGTCTGTGGGGACACCTGTAGGGGGCTCTCTCTCTCACCTGTCTGTGGGGACACCTGTAGGGGGCGCTCTCTCTCTCTCACCTGTCTGTGGGGACACCTGTAGGGGGCGCTCTCTCTCACCTGTCTGTGGGGACACCTGTAGGGGGCGCTCTCTCTCTCACCTGTCTGTGGGGACACCTGTAGGGGGCGCTCTCTCTCACCTGTCTGTGGGGACACCTGTAGGGCTCTCTCTCTCACCTGTCTGTGGGGACACCTGTAGGGGGCGCTCTCTCTCTCACCTGTCTGTGGGGACACCTGTAGGGGGCGCTCTCTCTCACACCTGTCTGTGGGGACACCTGTAGGGGGCGCTCTCTCTCTGACCTGTCTGTGGGGACACCTGTAGGGGGCTCTCTCTCTCTCTGACCTGTCTGTGGGGACACCTGTAGGGGGCTCTCTCTCTCACCTGTCTGTGGGGACACCTGTAGGGGGCGCTCTCTCTCACCTGTCTGTGGGGACACCTGTAGGGGGCGCTCTCTCTCTCACCTGTCTGTGGGGACACCTGTAGGGGGCTCTCTCTCTCACCTGTCTGTGGGGACACCTGTAGGGGGCTCTCTCTCTCTGACCTGTCTGTGGGGACACCTGTAGGGGGCTCTCTCTCTCACCTGTCTGTGGGGACACCTGTAGGGGGCTCTCTCTCTCTGACCTGTCTGTGGGGACACCTGTAGGGGGCTCTCTCTCTCACCTGTCTGTGGGGACACCTGTAGGGGGCTCTCTCTCACCTGTCTGTGGGGACACCTGTAGGGGGCGCTCTCTCTCACCTGTCTGTGGGGACACCTGTAGGGGGCTCTCTCTCACCTGTCTGTGGGGACACCTGTAGGGGGCGCTCTCTCTCTCTCACCTGTCTGTGGGGACACCTGTAGGGCGCGCTCTCTCTCACCTGTCTGTGGGGACACCTGTAGGGGGCGCTCTCTCTCTCACCTGTCTGTGGGGACACCTGTAGGGGGCGCTCTCTCTCTCACCTGTCTGTGGGGACACCTGTAGGGGGCGCTCTCTCTCTCACCTGTCTGTGGGGACACCTGTAGGGGGCGCTCTCTCTCTCACCTGTCTGTGGGGACACCTGTAGGAGGCGCTCTCTCTCTCTCACCTGTCTGTGGGGACACCTGTAGGGCGCTCTCTCTCTCTCACCTGTCTGTGGGGACACCTGTAGGGGGCGCTCTCTCTCACCTGTCTGTGGGGACACCTGTAGGGGGCGCTCTCTCTCTCTCACCTGTCTGTGGGGACACCTGTAGGGCGCTCTCTCTCTCTCACCTGTCTGTGGGGACACCTGTAGGGGGCGCTCTCTCTCACCTGTCTGTGGGGACACCTGTAGGGGGCGCTCTCTCTCTCACCTGTCTGTGGGGACACCTGTAGGGGGCGCTCTCTCTCTCTGACCTGTCTGTGGGGACACCTGTAGGGCGCTCTCTCTCTCTGACCTGTCTGTGGGGACACCTGTAGGGGGCGCTCTCTCTCTCTCACCTGTCTGTGGGGACACCTGTAGGGGGCTCTCTCTCTCACCTGTCTGTGGGGACACCTGTAGGGGGCGCTCTCTCTCTCACCTGTCTGTGGGGACACCTGTAGGGGGCGCTCTCTCTCTCACCTGTCTGTGGGGACACCTGTAGGGGGCGCTCTCTCTCTCTCACCTGTCTGTGGGGACACCTGTAGGGCGCTCTCTCTCTCTCTCACCTGTCTGTGGGGACACCTGTAGGGGGCGCTCTCTCTCTCACCTGTCTGTGGGGACACCTGTAGGGGGCGCTCTCTCTCTCACCTGTCTGTGGGGACACCTGTAGGGCGCTCTCTCTCTCTGACCTGTCTGTGGGGACACCTGTAGGGCGCTCTCTCTCTCTGACCTGTCTGTGGGGACACCTGTAGGGGGCGCTCTCTCTCTCACCTGTCTGTGGGGACACCTGTAGGGGGCGCTCTCTCTCTCACCTGTCTGTGGGGACACCTGTAGGGGGCTCTCTCTCTCTGACCTGTCTGTGGGGACACCTGTAGGGGGCGCTCTCTCTCTCACCTGTCTGTGGGGACACCTGTAGGGGGCGCTCTCTCTCTGACCTGTCTGTGGGGACACCTGTAGGGGGCGCTCTCTCTCTCACCTGTCTGTGGGGACACCTGTAGGGGGCGCTCTCTCTCTGACCTGTCTGTGGGGACACCTGTAGGGCGCTCTCTCTCTCTCACCTGTCTGTGGGGACACCTGTAGGGCGCTCTCTCTCTCTGACCTGTCTGTGGGGACACCTGTAGGGGGCTCTCTCTCTCTGACCTGTCTGTGGGGACACCTGTAGGGGGCGCTCTCTCTCTCACCTGTCTGTGGGGACACCTGTAGGGGGCGCTCTCTCTCTGACCTGTCTGTGGGGACACCTGTAGGGCGCTCTCTCTCTCTCACCTGTCTGTGGGGACACCTGTAGGGCGCTCTCTCTCTCTGACCTGTCTGTGGGGACACCTGTAGGAGGCGCTCTCTCTCTCACCTGTCTGTGGGGACACCTGTAGGGGGCGCTCTCTCTCTGACCTGTCTGTGGGGACACCTGTAGGGGGCGCCCGTTGCAGAAAGCTCCGCCTCCTCTTCGGGCCGTGTACATCTTGTCTTCGATGGCGCTGTAGACCACGCCCCACTCCACCTGCACAGAGGAACACACTACGTTTCCCACAATGCATCAGGGCGAGGAAGGAGGCGGGGCTTTACCTGTTGATTGACAGCGAAGCCGATGCACACGCCCACGAACGGGTACCTTTAACGACAAGCGACTTTATTTAGTTTAGGAACAAAGATCCGAGTCTGTGAAGTATCCGTGACTCACCCGTGCACGAAGTTGGTGGTGCCGTCGATGGGGTCGATGATCCAGGTGGGGGCAGTAGTGAGCACACAGGGCTCTCCTGACGACACAGACTCCTCCCCGATGAACCTGCACAGGAAACATGACCGCCTGATGCTCTCAGGCTGTATCCGAATGTCCACACTATTCCCTATATAGTGACTATACAGCGACTATATAGTCACTGTATAGTGGTCACATGTTGTAGGGGTGTCCGAATGTCCAGAGAGAAAAAAGTTTGAGCTGTTAAATGACCGATAGCTTCATGCTAACGTTAGCTGCTAACCTTTAGCTTGAGCTGTTAAATGACCGATAGCTTCATGCTAACGTTAGCTGCTAACCTTTAGCTTGAGCTGTTAAATGACCGATAGCTTCATGCTAACGTTAGCTGCTAACCTTTAGCTTGAGCTGTTAAATGACCGATAGCTTCATGCTAACGTTAGCTGCTAACCTTTAGCTTGAGCTGTTAAATGACCGATAGCTTCATGCTAACGTTAGCTGCTAACCTTTAGCTTGAGCTGTTAAATGACCGACAGCTTCATGCTAACGTTAGCTGCTAACCTTTAGCTTGAGCTGTTAAATGACCGATAGCTTCATGCTAACATTAGCTGCTAACCTTTAGCTTGAGCTGTTAAATGACCGACAGCTTCATGCTAACATTAGCAGCTAACCTTTAGCTTGAGCTGTTAAATGACCGACAGCTTCATGCTAACGTTAGCTGCTAACCTTTAGCTTGAGCTGTTAAATGACCGACAGCTTCATGCTAACATTAGCTGCTAACCTTTAGCTTGAGCTGTTAAATGACCGATAGCTTCATGCTAGTCCAGGGGTCGACAACCTTTAACACCGAAAGAGCCATTTGATCCGGTTTCCACGGAAAAGAAAACACTGGGAGCCGCAACTTTTTGACATCTGGGTTTACACATAACGACGACAAGTCACGAATTCCACGAATCCACATTCGTGGCCGAGGATGTGAGTGATTGGGGGCAGAGGTTTCACGCGCCGCCACGAACTGTTGCGACCTGTTACTGCGTGTTACGATTAATGGCACGAATTATTGCGCACGGTCACGAATATGCGCCCGCACTGCTGCGAGCTGTTACGAGTTATTGGGAATTGTGGCGTTCTGTCAAAATCTGTCAAGAATTGGGCGAATGTGGACAAGATCTCCTGCCGCGCACACCGGGCTGGAGGCGGAGCAGAGACGTCTCGCTCCGCCGTGCGCCCCTGACCCGTTGGGCTCTTCATGTCAGATAAGTCCGTGCAACAGCCGCACATTAAGGGCTGACTTTACTCCACAGAATAAGCATAAAAACACTACACTCACTGTGCACTCGATCTTCTGGGGATCCGTCGTAGAACTTGCTCAATTTGGAAAACTTTATAATCCACAAACACAGGCCTGTCTCCACCTGCCCCGCGCCCATCGCCACTTGTTTTACGTGTCTAAGGTTGTAAATAAGCCTTAATTTCTCCATGGTGAAGCTGCTGGAACCACGCGCTGTTGTTTTGGTCAGTGGAGGCAGCGTGCGAGATGCATTCAGGGACCGCGGGAAAGGCGCACTTCTTACTGTCCCTTTTATCCACAAACGCGGGGAAAATCGTGACAAATATAGGCCTACAACAGTGGGGTTCTCCAGTGGGGGGGCAATAGGGGTGGCAGGAACTGGCTCCCAAACATCAGGAGGAACGACCGCAGGAGGAGGAAAAGCACCTGAGGAGCGGCGGCAGGTGCTGCTGTCCCGGGCCTGGAGCGCGGACTGGAAAATAACTTTTCGGCGTAGCTTGTGTTTCCATCAATTTTATGCGTGGAAAACAGTTATTCTGCTGTGCGAATGCTGTACGAATGCTGTACGAATGTTAAAGATTTTTTACCTTTACATGTTTCAGATGCAGATGGCGCTGAAACATGTAAAGGTAAAAGATCTTTAACAAATACTTTATTCCCAGAGTTTATTGAACTTTTATCAGATGTAGTGACTCCGTCTGCTGGTGTTCGGACACCGGGCTCTGACCGACTGTCGGCGTCTCTGAGCTCACGCTGGGGTGATATTATTTGTTTTCCTTTTTTTGTGATGATGTAACGCCTGTAAAAGTGACAAAACAGTCGTTCTGTTTCATACAATAAACGTTTGTAACAATAAATAAATTCAGATTAAAAAATAAAAAAAACACATCTGTAGCCGCAGCGCGGAGAAAGTAGTTGTGTCCGAATCGCCAACAGAATCAGTGACTATATAGTGACTATATAGTGACTATATAGTGACTATATAGTGACTATATAGTGACTATATAGTGACTATATAGTGACTATATAGTGACTATATAGTGACTATATAGTGACTATATAGTGACTATATAGTGACTATATAGTGACTATATAGTGACTATATAGTGACTATATAGTGACTATATAGTCACTATATAGTCACTATATAGTGCGGCCTGTGTAGTGAATGAGGGGTTAGGGACGAGGGTGGACATTCGGATACAGCCTCGGTATCTTTAACCTAAAGCCATGTTTTAACCTGACGCCATGTTGCTCTTCACTGATTGGCTGACTCACCTGTGGGAGGGGAACTTGCTCTTCACTGATTGGATGATGAGCCGCTCCACTTCCTGATCCGTTTCTGTGACGAGATCCACCGCCGAGGACTTCGTCTGGACCGGGCTGCACCCGTCCTTCACCTGCAGGGCCGCCCGCACCATCTGAGGGTCAGAGGTCAGAGGTCAGATCCACACATCGTTAGATATTCGGGACGAGCCGAGAGTTTGATTGTAACAAAATGAACAAACTGTTAAACGTATAAATATCGCTGTTATCGGTCGGGCTGCACGATATATCGGATGTGTCGTCATGGAGATGTTTGAGCCGCACGATAGAGGATCAAACAATACCTGACAATTACGCACAAACACCTGAAAGCACCTGAAAGAACCTGAAAAACCTGAAAGCACCTGAAAAACTTGAAAGCACCTGAAAAACTTGAAAGCACCTGAAAAACCTGAAAGCACCTGAAAAACCTGAAAGCACCTGAAAAACTTGAAAGCACCTGAAAAACTTGAAAGCACCTGAAAAACCTGAAAGCACCTGAAAAACCTGAAAGCACCTGAAAAACTTGAAAGCACCTGAAAGAACCTGAAAGACCTGAAAGCACCTGAAAGAACCTGAAAGCACCTGAAAGAACCTGAAAGCACCTGAAAGAACCTGAAAAACCTGAAAGAACCTGAAAGAACCTGAAAGCACTGACCTCTCCTGCTTTCCGAGCCACGGCGACGGCGTGGTCCATGGCGCTCTGCCAGGGGTCATGTGACTTCTCCGCCATTTCACCTGAAACAGAAAAACTAAAGTCACGGCTGTGTTTTACTGGAGATTTGTTCATTTCACTCCAGTTTGGCTTTACCCAAATCCAAAAGCTTCTGGAAAAAAAGTGTGAAAATAGCGACAAAACTGAGACGAAAACAATGATGAAAAAATGACAAAAAATGACCCAAAAAATGATTAAAAAAATGCAAAAAAAAAGACAAAAAAATGATAAAAAAAAATATTTGACAAAAAATGACGAAAAAAACTGATAAAAATGACCCAAAAATGACAAAAAAAAAGACAGAAAATTGATTAAAAAAATGACAAAAAAGCTACAAAATTAGTTGAACCCCCCCAAAAAAAGATGGAAAAAAATCTGATGATGTGAGGAAAAAGATCCATTTACATTAGTTTTGTAGGTCTTAGCTTTCAAATGAGGCGTTACACTGGCCTACAGGATTTGGGTGAAGCTGAACTGGAGAAAATGCTCTCGGTTCAGGCGGGAGTTAAGAGGTTAACTCCAGTTTGGCTTTACCCAAATCTTAAAGGTACAGGTACAGAGTAACGCCTCAGTTCAAAGCTACAAAATGGATCTAAACGGATCTTTCTCCTCGTGTTGCTGTCACTTGTTTTATCATCGTTCTTCTGTCACTTGTGTAGGAGCCATACAGAGGTTTGGTGGTTTCTCCTATGAGTGAGTATCATCACTCTTCTGTCACTTGTGTAGGAGCCATACAGAGGTTTGGTGGTTTCTCTTATGAGTGAGTATGTGCACGTGCTTAGTGTGACGCGCTTCTGCACCGCGGTGATTGGTGGCACCGTGGGAGTGGTTTACTCTTAGTGCGCGCTAGGGCTGCTCGATTATAGAAAAAATAATAATCACGATTATTTTAGTAATAATTGAAATCACGATTATTCAAACGATTATTTGTTGCCTTAAAAAAAAATCTTTATTTTATTTATTCATTTTTATTATTATTTTAAAAAACAACTATGGACTACAGACTATATTTTCTTTGGACAATAAAAACATTTTTTTTTTTTTTTTAAATATGTTCACGTAATCCTATAGGGACACCTGCCCCCTGCTGGCCAGCCCTCACACCTGTCCAACAGAGCGGCGCGGCCTGATGACATCATCACACGGCGCTGATGTTTTTATGTCAAACCAAAGCCTGAGCCTTTAGTGAAATGCGAAGGGAACAGAAACATCATCATCACAGCAGCTGAAGTAATAAGAGTTTGCTTTGAGCTCCTTGATCTGCTCCTGAAGAAGAGTTTTAGACTTTTCTACTAAACAAAACCAGTGTCTGAGCAAAGGATGTCGAGGCTTCTGAACAGCTGTTCTCCTTCAGCACAGGGTGAGCTCTTAACAGTGGCGTTATCTCAAGTGTTAGGTATAAAAAAACATTAGTACGATATTAGTTCTGTCTCGCTGCGCTGGTGTTTCAGCTGATCAGACGCGTCACACAAACCGCGCAGGACGAGCGGGAGAGCATCCTTAATAATCGCTTTTTTCTCGATTATGCTATTTTTGTGATCGTCTAGTGTAATAATCGAAATCGTAATCGAATTTCGATTAATTGCACAGCCCTAGTGCGCGCGCTCTCCTCCCCTGACCTCAGCCATATTGAGAACCTTTGGAGCCTCAACAAGCAGAACTTCTCTGAGGGTGGGAGGCAGTTTTCATCCAAACAGCAGCTCTGGGAGGTTATTCTAACATCCTGCAAAGAAATCCAAGCAGAAACTGTCCAAAAACCCACAAGTTTAATGGATTTAAGAATTTTGAAGCTGCTTCAAGTTCACACAAGGGCTCCTATGTTAAAATATAACTTGACCTGTTGATACTTTTTTGATTGAAATAGCTTTTGATTTCAGTAAATATGATGCTAACAAATGCTAATGCTACAAATACAACAAATGACCATTTTCAGTTAATTACAAGCTTTAAAATGTATTGAAACGATGAGTTGCAGAATAATTTGGAACAGTGGATTTTGAGGTTTTTACTATTTTTATTTTTAAATAAATACTGTTATCACTAGGAATTTTTTCCACCACATTTAAATGATCCTTTACCAGTTAAAGACTTGAAAATGATGCTGACTCTCATTTGAGTTGATGATTTAGAAAATCTTAGAAAAATGTC
Organism: Gobius niger; assembly: GCF_951799975.1. NCBI lineage: Eukaryota > Metazoa > Chordata > Actinopteri > Gobiiformes > Gobiidae > Gobius > Gobius niger. The sequence continues at coordinate 122,641 of NC_136859.1, forward strand.
ATTTGCATAATGATTTGGAACGCAGTGTACATTTGGGTAAAGCCAAACGGGAGAAAAAGTGGTCGGTCCAGGCGGGGGTTAAAACCTCTTACCACCCGCCAAAACAGAATGCACTCTCTCCTCTTTGCCAGTGTCGTCACTTTTTATTTCCCTTTTGTGTTTTTGTCACTTTTTTGCTGGATTTTTGTCACTTTTTTTGCTGGATTTTTGTCTTTTTTCTGCTGGATTTTTGTCTTTTTTTTGCTGGATTTTTGTCTTTTTTTTGCTGGATTTTTGTCATTTTTTTGCTGGATTTTTGTCTCTTTTTTTGCTGGATTTTTGTCTTTTTTTTGCTGGATTTTTGTCTTTTTTTGCTGGATTTTTGTCTTTTTTCTGCTGGATTTTTGTCTTTTTTCTGCTGGATTTTTGTCTATTTTCTGCTGGATTTTTGTCTTTTTTTTGCTGGATTTTTGTCATTTTTTTGCTGGATTTTTGTCATTTTTCTGCTGGATTTTTGTCTTTTTTCTGCTGGATTTTTGTCATTTTTTTGCTGGATTTTTGTCATTTTTTTGCTGGATTTTTGTCATTTTTCTGCTGGATTTTTGTCTTTTTTCTGCTGGATTTTTGTCTTTTTTCTGCTGGATTTTTGTCTTTTTTCTGCTGGATTTTTGTCTTTTTTCTGCTGGATTTTTGTCTTTTTTCTGCTGGATTTTTGTCATTTTTCTGCTGGATTTTTGTCACTTTTTTGCTGCTCTTTTGTCACCTTTTTGTTGAGTTTTTGTCATTTTTGTTGCTGTATTTGGTCACTTTTTAGCGCGTTTTTGTTGTGTTTACATCCTCATTTTCTTTTTTATGGCTGTTTTGAAGAAGCTTTTACATTTGGAGACCTTGGAGAACAGGAGAAAACATGTTCAGGCGGGAGTTCAGAGGTTAATGTGACTTTCAGTGATGCTGCCCTTCACTACAGAGTCCAGACGAAGACTCAACAACCTTCACCGGACTGAGAGCCTCCACACAGGAGCTGCTACAGAGCGAAGTCTGACTGAGAACCGAGAGAATCAGGTCCAACGTCACACTTTTAACAACAGTGACGTCCGTGTTGTGGCTCCACTCACGCCAACGGCTCAGTTTTAGGACCAAACATGGAGAAAACCCGGGTCACCCCCCCCGGCCCGGACCCGGGTCAGCCCCCCCCCGGCCCGGACCCGGGTCAGTCCAGGAAAACCGAACTTTAATCACATTTATGTAAAACCAGACGAAACACCGAAGCTCAAACTGACCTGCTCCGCGCACTTCCGGGTCCGTCTTCTTCTTCAGGTGAACGCGCTGACGTCAGGCGCACACTGCCGCCTACCGTCCAGGCTCTGGAACGACACAGTGGGAGAAGATGCTTTTTACTTTGGTGGTTGTTCTGGAGAAACGGTCTGAAATAAAACCAACATTTGACTTTAAACACGTTTAAATAGAAACATTTAATCATGATTTCATTTTATTATTTTTGTGTTTTATTGTTTTGGGCTGAACACAAAGGGTGTAGTAGTCTCTTTAGCTACCGTTGTATGTTGTGCATCGTGGTGAGTGTAAGGATGACACCAGGTTAGTTTGCGTGCTCTTTTAATAGATGCCGTTCAGGCAACCGGCTTCAGGCAACAACTGGCTTCATATCAGAATCACTCCGCATATAGGCGGGCACTATTTAACATCAGTATACGTGCGCGGCACTATATACTACATCCTCCTTTCTCATTTAATAAAACAAAAGTTTATCCTTAGCAATAAAGATATAAAATGTATTAAACAATATTTCAATGTATATCACTCAGGGATACATTAAACATTAAGCTATTAAACTTAGCAGAACATACCATCGCAGATCTATCAATTCCTTTTTCTTTTTTTTTTTTTTTTAACACAACAGTCTTTAGATGTATGCTCTTATTGACTTAACACATAGTCTTTGAATCTCACTGGTGGCTTAATAGCTCGGCCGCTTCTAGTATGAGCCATCTGTAGAGGAGAGGAAGGCTCCACACATGCAGCCTCATCAGCATCAGTAGGGGCGTCATCAGGAGCGTCCTGGGTGCTGTCTAGCTCATCCTCAAGACTATCCGGCTCAGCGTACACCTGAATGTTGCTGGGTGTCTTCCGCAGGTGTCTCCTGTTGCGTCTGTACTGCTGTCCAGATGATGTCACTATGTCGTAGGACCGTGGTTCGGCACGTGTCGCCGTGACAACAGCAGGACGCCATCCTCTATCAGTTTGCATGTGAACCGTCCCACCAGGCAGCAGCACAGGAAGTGTCTTAGTCCCTCTGTTGTAATAGGTGCGCTGTCTTCGCTGGAGGCTCTGAAGAGTAGAATGTGCGTTAGCTGGCACTGCAGGTTGCAGCACTGTGCTTGAGCTGGGTAAAGTGCTTCTCAGGACCCTGCCCATAAGCAGTTGTGCCGGAGAATAGTCCATTCCTGTGACAGGCGTGTTCCTCAGAGTTAGAAGCGCCAGAAACGGGTCAGTGTTGGTTTGTTTGGCCTTCTTCAACAGGTATTTAACAGTCTTCACAGTTCTCTCGGCCAGGCCATTAGACTGCGCATAGCCAGGGCTGGAGTGAGTGAGCTTAATGCCCCATGCTGCTGCAAACTGTCTCATTTCTTGGCTTGCAAATGGCACATGGTCGCACACAATCTCTTTTGGTATTCCCACCCTGGCAAATACTGATTTCATCTTGTTAATGACTGTGTGTGCTGTCTTGTCTCTGATGTTTAGTACTTCCGGGTATTTGGAGAAATAATCCACAACCAGAAGAAATGACTGTCCACTGATTTCAAATATATCAGCTCCTACTTTCAGCCAAGGAAGCTCTGGGATTTCATGAGAGATCATTGGCTCCCTCTGGTGGCGCGGTTGGAACTGCTGGCAAGTTGCACACGACTCGATCATTTTTTCAATGTCTCGTGTCATACCTGGCCAATACCAGTGTACTCTGGCCAGAGCTTTGGTGCGCTGCATACCTTGGTGCGCTACATGCAGCCTCTGTAACATGTTTGACCTCATTGTGCTTGGAAGAATAATTCTGTCTTCTGCAAACATTATTCCTTCTCTTATTGACACTGCGTGCCTAATAGGCCAGTACTGTATCACCCTTTTGTCAACTTGTTTTCTGTGCTGTGGCCAGCCGTGCTGATGAATGTCCTGCAATGTTTGTAATATGTTGTCTTTTTGTGTCTCAGACTTCAACTGTGCCAGAGTCTCAGGGCTCAGGGCATCTGTAGGCTCAAGAGCATAGATTACTTTTTCGTCAAAATTGTCACACTGTTTCTGTTGCTCTTGTGTAGTCGCTCTTGAGAGTGTGTCAGCAATCAGTAACTCTTTACCTGGCGTGTAGATTACATTCAGGTCATAGCGTTGCAGCTGAAGTAGCATCCGCTGTAGTCTGGACGGAGCTGTTCCCAGTGGCTTTCTCAAGATTGTTTCCAAAGGTTTGTGATCTGACTGCACATTAACCTTGACTCCATAGGCGTACTGATGAAAGCGCTTGACTGAAAACACGATAGCCAGAAGCTCCTTCTCTATCTGTGCATAGTTTTTCTCTGTGTCTGTTAGAGCTCTGGATGCGTAGGCGATAGGATGTCCATCTTGCATTAGACATGCACCTAACCCATCCTTTGATGCGTCTGCTTGTATCACAACAGCTTTCTTTGGGTCGAAGAATTTGAGAACAGGGGCTGTTACGAGTGCATTCTTTAGGTTTGTTACAGCTTCCTCATGTTCGTGTTGCCACTGCCATACACTGTCCTTTCTCAGCAGTTGTCTTAATGGCGCTGTGGCTGTCGCTTCGCCAGGTATGTACTGTGCAAGATACTTGATCATCCCAAGCATGCGTTGCAGTGCAGGTCTGTCTGTGGGTGAAGGCATGTCGACTATTGCCTTAACTTTTGCATTGTCCACTTTGACACCCTCCGAGGTCACAACATGACCCATGTATTTGACACTGTTCACCTTGTATTGGATCTTGTCTTTATTGAATTTGACGTTGGCCTCCTTTGCTCTAGTCATCACTTTTTGCAGTATTTCGTCGTGTTCCTTGTCTGTGGATGCAGCAATAATCATGTCATCAGCGATTATGTGAACACCCGTGATGTTCCCAAATGTTTCACAGTTGCGCTGCTGGAAAACTTCACTCGCCGACTTAATTCCAAATGGTAGGCGCTTAAACCTATAGCGCCCCCATGGTGTATTGAAAGTGCACAGTAGCGACGACTCCGTGTCCAGCTTTATTTGCCAATAGCCGTCCTTCTCATCCAGCACAGTGAAGATTTTCTTGCCTGCAAGTTTGCACAACACCTCATCTGCTGTGGGTATTGAGTAATGCTGTCTCAGAATTGCTTTATTTAAGTCTGTAGGATCTAGGCAAACCCTCAACTTCTTCTTGTCTTTCTTTTCAGTGACTACAAGGCTATTGACCCACGTTGTTGGCTCGGTCACTTGCTCAATAACATCTGCCTTTAACAGGTCACCCAGCGTGTCTCTCAGTCTATCCAGAACTGCCAGTGGTATTTTCCTGCAGCCATGTATGACAGGAGTGACTGTAGGGTCAATGTGGATGTGATGTTCACCCGAGAACTCACCAAGACCTTCAAAGACACTTGCATGTTGCTTGAGCAGCTCCTCTTTTGTAGTTGGGAACTCGACTGCTAGCGTGTCAACGTCCATCCTCTTTATCAGACCTAATACTTCACATGCATCCTTGCCTAGGATAGCTGTGCCTGAGTGGTTTGATACGTAGAACAGCAGGTTGGATTTGGTGTGGGCAGTGGAGCATTCCAGTGAAACTGTACCTTCCGGTTTCAGCCGAACTCCACCATACGCCACTAACACAGTCTTTGTCGGTTTCAGTTGCAAGCTTAGTCGCTTTTCGCGTCTGGCTTTCTGGTTCATTGTATTGTACACAGCCTGGGGTAGTACATTTGTTTCTGCTCCTGTGTCCAACTTAAACTTAACTGACATGTCACCAGCATTTACGTTAGCATACCAGGAGTTGTCTCTTTTAGTGCTTATGTGGTCAATGTTCACTGTCCCAATGAAAAGTGTGTCTATTTCCGGACTCAAATCATGCACTTTCATATTATGTGTTGCTTTAGACTCACACATCTTTGCGTAGTGATTGAGCTTACCACACTTTCGGCACGAGACTCCAAATGCTGGACAAAGTCTCGGTTGATGTGACTTTCCACATTTCCTGCACACGGGATCTTTTATTTTCTTGCCGTCTCTTTGGACTTGTGGTTTTCTTCCTTGTTTCCAATACTGGTTGTCTTTGCCTTTGGTCTTGTTCACTGCATGTATTGCGCTTTCTTGTGTTGTTGCGCTCATTGCTTGTATTTGAGCTTTGGCCGTCTCCGCTGCTCTGCAGATGTCAATCGCTCTCTCCAGCGTGAGATCAGACTCTCTTAACAGCCTTTCTTTGAGCCGTGGATCATTCAAACTGAACACAATCTTGTCCCTGATCATGTCGTTTTCTGATGCGCCAAATTCACAGTCCTTGCTTTTCTGTCTCAACTCAGTCAGATATTTCTCAATGGTAACTGACTCTGCCATGGGATGAGCCCAAAACTGATGTCTTTCGAACACTGTGTTTTTCTTTGGCTGGCAATATGCTCTGAACGCATATAAAATATCATCCACGGTTAGCTCTGCTTCATCCACTTGTACAACGTCAAGTGTGTTGTATACTTCAAGAGCGTCTTCTCCTAGGGCATGCAGTAAGATGGCTACCTGTACTTTAGCTTCTTTACCTTCAGCACCACTTGCAGTCATGTATATTTGAAAGCGTTGTTCCCATCTTCTCCAGTTTTCGCTTATATTGCCAGTTAGCACCAGCGGGGACGGTAGTTTAAACTGCTCCATTTCTCTTCCGCTCCCGAGCGTAGCTGCCTGCTCGCTCACGCTAGCTTAGTTGTTAGCAAAAGTCCGTGTCTAACTTCGGCAAAAAAATACTGGACCAGCTTCTGACACCATGTAGTAGTCTCTTTAGCTACCGTTGTATGTTGTGCATCGTGGTGAGTGTAAGGATGACACCAGGTTAGTTTGCGTGCTCTTTTAATAGATGCCGTTCAGGCAACCGGCTTCAGGCAACAACTGGCTTCATATCAGAATCACTCCGCATATAGGCGGGCACTATTTAACATCAGTATACGTGCGCGGCACTATATACTACAAAGGGGAGGGGCCGGTCACGTGGCTGCAGCTGTGGCGTCTGCAGGTCGAGGTGAGTTTGTTGTGTTTAAATAGGTGTGTTTAAGATGCTGTTGCGGCTCGCCTGGATGATCGGCGAGAGTAGCCGGCGCAGCGGGGGGCGGAGAAAAAAAGTCTGAAGCCAATCCGACCCTCCACATGCAGAGAACAACGAGAGCGGCCTCAGATCACGCAGCGTCTCGTTCAGATATCGCGTTCATTTAAAGTTTATCCTAAATAAAAGTCATTCACCTCCTGCTCGGTTTCCTTTACTCCAGAGACATCATTCTTCATCAGAGAAAACTTTCCCATTTGTTTGTTTGTTCAAGTTTGTGAGATAAAACACGTCCTTTTAAATCATTAGTTTGTTCTGAAAAGCATCAAACATGAGCTCGATTTTAGGGGCGATGCATAACTTTAATAGTTTCAGTCATAGTTTATTTGTTCAGATCTAAACAGGAGAGGGGAGGGGGCGAGGAGCACGTTTCTGATCACAGCAGACTCGTATCCAATCACCTGCGCGTGAGCCGCAGACAGGTGGGCGTTTTCCTGTCATGCACGCGGCCGTGGAGCCGCTGCAGTTGCCTCTGGAGAGATGCAGCGGCTGATCAAGTCGGCTGCTCTCGTTGGGGTCTCACGATCTTTCCGTGCCCCACGTGCCCGTGACATCAGAGCCCGTCTGGAGCAAGTCGGACAGAAATCTAACCGGCATGCACCGTGCGTCTGCAGTCGGCTGTAAAAACTGCGTCCGTCTGGCTCATCTCAAACACACCTAACGTGTCTAAAAGTGGAGTCAGAGCCCAGTTTCAGACAAAAAATGACAAAAAATTGACAAAAAATTGACAAAAAATGTGACAAAAATGTGAAAAAAATGTGAAAAAAATGTGAAAAAAATGTGAAAAAAATGTGGAAAAAATGTGAAAAAAATGACAAAAAATGACAAAAAATTGCCACAAAATGACAAAAAATTGACAAAAAATTGACAAAAAATGGACAAAAAATTGACAAAAAATGACAAAAAATGACAAAAAATTGACAAAAAATGTGACAAAAATTGACAAAAAATAGACAAAAAATTGACAAAAAATGACAAAAAATTTACAAAAAATTTACAAAAAATTGACAGAAAATGTGAAAAAAATGTGACAAAAAATGTGAAAAAAATGTGAAAAAAATGTGAAAAAAATGTGAAAAAAATGTGAAAAAAATTGACAAAAAATGACAAAAAATTGACAAAAAATTGACAAAAAATTGACAAAAAAATGACAAAAAATTGACAAAAAATGACAAAAAATTGATTAAAAAAGTTACAAAAATGAGTTGAATACCCAACAAAAAAATGATGGAAAAAAATGTGATGACGTGAGGACAAAGATCCTCTCGGTTCAGGTGGGAGTTAAGAGGTTAATATAAACTGTCCCTATGATAAAATAACACATATATGTGAGTGGTGGGACTGGATTAGAATGTTGAACATGAGTTAATGACACTGTGTCTGTGACGAATGAATCACATGTGAATCTCAGACCAAAAACAAGCCTCGTAAAAAGTACTGTCTGAAAAAAGTACTTTGAAAAGTGAGTAAATGTACTGGAGTAAATGTACTGGAGTAAATGTAAAAAGCTGTGGCGTCTGCAGATCCAGCTGAGTTTGATCCTCTGTATGTTTAAACTCAGTCTGTGCAGGAGCTGCTGCTGCGGATGGTCCAATCAGAGTGGGTTATTTGCGGTCACGTGTTCTCCGTGAGCAGCGTCACGCTCGGGATGCGGAAGTCCCTGGATCACGATCTCCGGGCGGCGCCGGGGGGGCCCAGGCTTTGGTCGAGCCCGCGGTCAATGAGCAGAAACACATCTGCAGAAGGTGAGTCTGGAATATTAACGTCAAATCCCACTGACGGCCCTTCGCTGATTGGTTCCCTCTGCTTCCTGTTTGCTGACGTCATGACGCTGCTTCAGGTGAGGCTGCAGTTTACGGGGTGACGGTGGCGCAGGTGGAGCGGCTCGAATCCCAGCTCCCACAAATGCGCACTGTTGTTGTGTCCTCGGGCAAGACGCTGCCTTGAAATGCATTTCTAATGTGTTTATTGGAGCTTTTATTTTGTCATCTCTAATATCGACTCCATTTAGGAAAAGTGGAGCTAAACCTGTGAGTTTGGGCTTTTGTTTGGCCCTTTCATGAACTCTTTGATTCCTGTGGGGAAACTTTGGACACGTGAGTATATTGTTGTTGTGATTTATAATGATGCTCCAGGCTCTGCTACACTGGAGTCCATTTAACATTTAAAGTGTGTGAAAGTGGAGTCAAAGCAGAAACAGCTTTAATGTGTTTGTGACGCAGGAAAAGACAGACGGACTTTGACTTAAAGCACTGTTTGCTCACAGCTCTGTGGGTCATTCCGCCATTTATGCTCCAGGAAAGAAACAGGCACAAAATGGCGGCACAGCTGGAGCTGTTACAGAACTTTATTTACATTATTTTTTAATAGTTTTGAAACAATTTCAACATAAGATAAAATAAGAAGAACTTTATTGTCTGTCCCCAAAGGCGACAGAAATTCGTCTTTGACTCAAAACATGCACACACTTCCATAAAAACACAGGCACATTTAAAATCAATATAACAATAATGAACAGCAGGACTATGGTCTGTGATCATTCAAAGTGGAGCCTTTGGAACAAATGACTTTTTATAGACGTCTTTGTGGCCAGGGGGACTTTAGAACGCCTGCCTGATGGGAGCAACGTGAAGCAGCTGTAGAGTGGATGGGAGGGGTCTTCAGTGATCTGGGGGGGGCCTTCCTCAGCACTGAGCGACTGTAAAGTTCAGGCAGAGGGGTTTGATCATTTATATATATATATATATATATATATATATATATATATATATATATATATATATATATATATATACTTTTTTGGACCTCCTGATGCACTCACTTTTTTCTGTTTTTCAAACATGAGCTTCGTCTAAACTGGGCTGAATCCTGTGGATCTGAGTCGGAGTCACTTTAAACTGTTGAGTCATGTTTAAACAAACACTTGTGTGACTCTCCAGCAGGTGGAGCCGGAGCCGCACAAATGGCTGAAGACAGAACCTCAGGTTTCACCTCAGAAGAACCTCCAGGGGGCAGCACTGGGACAAGGTCAGGCATTTCTCTTTTAAACTTTATTTTCCAAAAGGATTCAGGCTGAAGTGAAAACTTCCTCTGGGCTCATTCAGTTTCAGCCACAGCCTCCAGGTCAGCTCACATTTAGAGGAGTTTCTAACATGTTTAATGAAAGAAATGCTCCGTTATTTGCTCTCACTCCCAAAACATCCAAAATAATGAAAACACTCTTTACAAAACACAGAGTTGTGACCAGCTTTTCTGCTCGTGGGTGATTTTAGTGTTTGTGAGCACTTTTAAAGAGCTTTAACTCAGCCATGGAAACATGTAAAGGACTAAACTTTGGTCTGTGTCATTTCCACTGAAAATGTTTCCAGGAACAATTATCAAAACTGTTCTAGATCATAAAGCTTTGGATTTACAGGCTGCTCAAAATGACAATGTTCTATTTTGGATGTTTCCCCCAAATGTCAGCGGCTCCTCATAAGAAGTGCTGAGTGATCCTCTTCATGTTGGAGACTGTAGTTTATTAGGATCTCACTTTGCTGCAGTAGAAGCAGGATGTTGATCTGATGAAGAGTCTTTGAGCTTCACAGAGATGGTCCTACTCAGAACATCTCCAACATGGACCTAGACTCTGCAGGACTGGACCATGTAGTCACGGGGACAAAGATCTAAATGTGTGCAGTGTGAGCGACAGAGAGACAGGTGTCGCTCTAGAGCAGAACAACAATAGAACATGAGATCTGTAATCACTAATGGAGACGGGACTGAAGAACAGCCCTGGACTCTGACCAGCCTGGCCCAAATCAGCGTAAATGTGACACTTCCACAAGTACATATTTTAACCTCTTACCCCCCGCCTTAACCACCCTTTTGGCTGTGTAACGCCTCATTTGAAAGCTAAGACCCACAAAACTGACCTTTTTCCTCACGTTGTTGCTGTGTTGTGTCACCTTTTGTATGTTTGTTTTGTTTTTTTCATTTTTGTTGAATTTTGTTGAATTTTTGTCACATTTTTGTCACATTTTTGTCACATTTTTGTCACATTTTTGTCACATTTTTGTCACATTTTTGTTGAATTTTGTTGAGTTTTTGTTGAATTTTTGTCAAATTTTTGTTGAATTTTGTTGAATTTTTGTTGAATTTTGTTGAATTTTTGTTGAATTTTGTTGAATTTTGGTCACATTTTTGTCACATTTTTGTTGAATTTTTGTCACTTTTTTGTTGAATTTTTGTTGAATTTTTGTTGAATTTTTGTCACTTTTTTGTTGAATTTTTGTTGAATTTTTGTTGAATTTTTGTTGAATTTTCGTTGAATTTTTGTTGAATTTTTGTTGAATTTTTGTTGAATTTTCGTTGAATTTTCGTTGAATTTTTGTTGAATTTTTGTTGAATTTTTGTTGAATTTTTGTCACTTTTTGGTTTAATTTTTGTCACTTTTTGTTGAATTTTTGTCACTTTTTTGTTGCGTTTACATCCTTGTTTTCTTCTCATTTTTCGTGTTTTTTTTGGTGCTTTTTCCCCCAAGAATCTTTTTGATTAGGGTAAAGCCAAACTGGAGAAAATGTGCTTGTTCAGGTGGGAGTTATGAGGTTAACCTCTGACCCCCCGCCTTAACAATAACGAGTGCATTTTCCCCAGTTCGGCTTTTTATTATTATTTTTATGATCGGCATCATCAGCACAAAGAGCGGGAAATGCGGTCGCAGAAACAGAAGCAAAATCATATAAATAATAATGGTCCCAAAACTGACCCTTGTGGTGCACCAAACTCCACGGAATTCCTTTTAGATTCATGTTTTTTTACACTGGGCTTTACCCAAATCTAAAAGCTTCTCGACTGGAGAGCAACAATGTGACGCCTCATTTGAAAGCTAAGACCTACAAAAGTGATGGAGACTTTTCGTCACGTCGCCACTTTTTTGTTGAATTTTTGTCACTTTTTTGTTGCATTTACATCCTTGTTTTCTTCTCATTTTTCATATTTTTGTTGTTTTTTTAAATTATTTTTTCTATCATTTTTTGTCCGTGTTTTCCTCATGTTTTCATCCTCTTTTTCTCGCTATTTTGATGCTTTTCTTTGTAGCTTTTAGATTTGGGTAAAGCTCGGTTGAGGCGGGACTGGTGGCCCTTCTGTGCTCTTCCAGATGTGGCCGGTCCGTCCTGTAATGGAGTCATTCATGAGCCGAGTCTCTGTGGGAACAGTTTGATAAATGTGGTGAAATGTTGTGTCCACAGAGAAAAGCGTCTCCAGGATGAAGAGGCTGAGCAGCTCCTTCGCTCCACTGCAGGTCAGTTTATGAGGAAACTGAAGCCGACAAACACCTTTCCCTCAGAGCCACAAACAACTTCAACACAATATTAGACAGAACTCATTTAGCATCAGAGGTCCCTATGCTAAAGTGGCTATGATAGTTAGCATCAGAGGTCCCTATGCTAAAGTGGCTATGATAGTTAGCATCAGAGGTCCCTATGCTAAAGTGGCTATGATAGTTAGCATCAGAGGTCCCTATGCTAAAGTGGCTATGATAGTTAGCATCAGAGGTCCCTATGCTAAAGTGGCTATGATAGTTAGCATCAGAGGTCCCTATGCTAAAGTGGCTATGATAGTTAGCATCAGAGGTCCCTATGCTAAAGTGGCTATGATAGTTAGCACCAGAGGTCCCTATGCTAAAGTGGCTATGATAGTTAGCATCAGAGGTCCCTATGCTAAAGTGGCTATGATAGTTAGCACCAGAGGTCCCTATGCTAAAGTGGCTATGATAGTTAGCACCAGAGGTCCCTATGCTAAAGTGGCTATGATAGTTAGCATCAGAGGTCCCTATGCTAAAGTGGCTATGATAGTTAGCACCAGAGGTCCCTATGCTAAAGTGGCTATGATACTTAGCATCAGAGGTCCCTATGCTAAAGTGGCTATGATAGTTAGCATCAGAGGTCCCTATGCTAAAGTGGCTATGACAGTTAGCATCAGAGGTCCCTATGCTAAAGTGGCTATGATAGTTAGCATCAGAGGTCCCTATGCTAAAGTGGCTATGATAGTTAGCATCAGAGGTCCCTATGCTACAGTGGCTATGATAGTTAGCATCAGAGGTCCCTATGCTACAGTGGCTATGATAGTTAGCATCAGAGGTCCCTATGCTAAAGTGGCTATGATAGTTAGCATCAGAGGTCCCTATGCTACAGTGGCTATGATAGTTAGCACCAGAGGTCCCTATGCTAAAGTGGCTATGATAGTTAGCATCAGAGGTCCCTATGCTAAAGTGGCTATGATAGTTAGCATCAGAGGTCACTATGCTAAAGTGGCTATGATAGTTAGCATCAGAGGTCCCTATGCTAAAGTGGCTATGATAGTTAGCATCAGAGGTCACTATGCTAAAGTGGCTATGATAGTTAGCACCAGAGGTCACTATGCTAAAGTGGCTATGTTAGTTAGCATCAGAGGTCTCTATGCTAAAGTGGCTATGATAGTTAGCATCAGAGGTCCCTATGCTAAAGTGGCTATGATAGTTAGCACCAGAGGTCACTATGCTAAAGTGGCTATGATAGTTAGCATCAGAGGTCCCTATGCTAAAGTGGCTATGATAGTTAGCACCAGAGGTCACTATGCTAAAGTGGCTATGTTAGTTAGCATCAGAGGTCCCTATGCTAAAGTGGCTATGATAGTTAGCATCGGAGGTCCCTATGCTAAAGTGGCTATGATAGTTAGCACCAGAGGTCACTATGCTAAAGTGGCTATGATAGTTAGCATCAGAGGTCCCTATGCTAAAGTGGCTATGATAGTTAGCATCAGAGGTCCCTATGCTAAAGTGGCTATGATAGTTAGCACCAGAGGTCACTATGCTAAAGTGGCTATGATAGTTAGCATCAGAGGTCCCTATGCTAAAGTGGCTATGATAGTTAGCACCAGAGGTCACTATGCTAAAGTGGCTATGATAGTTAGCATCAGAGCTCCCTATGCTAAAGTGGCTATGATAGTTAGCACCAGAGGTCACTATGCTAAAGTGGCTATGATAGTTAGCATCGGAGGTCCCTATGCTAAAGTGGCTATGATAGTTAGCACCAGAGGTCACTATGCTAAAGTGGCTATGATAGTTAGCATCAGAGGTCCCTATGCTAAAGTGGCTATGATAGTTAGCACCAGAGGTCACTATGCTAAAGTGGCTATGTTAGTTAGCATCAGAGGTCCCTATGCTAAAGTGGCTATGATAGTTAGCATCGGAGGTCCCTATGCTAAAGTGGCTATGATAGTTAGCACCAGAGGTCACTATGCTAAAGTGGCTATGTTAGTTAGCATCAGAGGTCCCTATGCTAAAGTGGCTATGATAGTTAGCATCAGAGGTCCCTATGCTAAAGTGGCTATGATAGTTAGCATCAGAGGTCACTATGCTAAAGTGGCCATGATAGTTAGCACCAGAGGTCCCTATGCTAAAGTGGCTATGATAGTTAGCATCGGAGGTCCCTATGCTAAAGTGGCTATGATAGTTAGCACCAGAGGTCCCTATGCTAAAGTGGCTATGATAGTTAGCACCAGAGGTCCCTATGCTAAAGTGGCTATGATAGTTAGCATCAGAGGTCCCTATGCTAAAGTGGCTATGATAGTTAGCATCAGAGGTCCCTATGCTAAAGTGGCTATGATAGTTAGCATCAGAGGTCCCTATGCTAAAGTGGCTATGATAGTTAGCATCAAGGCTCCTTTTCCTAACTACGTCCTAACTGACAGACCAATTCGGAAGCATCTTGTCATGGCGGATGCTGACGCACATCCGGTTTGGCGTAAGAGCTCTGACCAGTCTGACCATTTCGGACGCAGCAAATCTTTATAAAAGTGTGACGAACTCAAGAGCTCATCACTCCCTCGGCCTGTCTGTTTACTCACATGGGGGAGGGGCTTTACTCACATGGGGGAGGGGCTTTACTCTAATGGGGGAGGGACTTTACTCTGACCACTTTGTCCACACACGTGCTACAAACCGTATCTTCAAACCGCTCTAACCTGCTCCATCTGTGTCCAGGTGAAGGTCTGCAGAAGGTCCTGGAGGAGCATAAGCAGAGTCTGAGCAGCAGATGTGAGAGAGTGACAGGAGATGGAACTCTTCTGAACAGCATCTTCACTGAGATGTACATCACAAACTGCCCCAGTGAAGAACGCAGAGCCCAGCCTCAGAGGAGGAGTCTGTGGAGACAAGAGGTCCACATCAGGTTTCAGGACTTCTTTAGAACTCTGGCTCTGGAACCGCAGGAGGAACCACAGGAGGAACCACAGGAGGAACCACAGGAGGAGGAACCACAGGAGGAGGAACCACAGGAGGAACCACAGGAGGAGGAACCACAGGAGGAGGAACCACAGGAGGAGGAACCACAGGAGGAGCCACAGGAGGAACCACAGGAGCAGCAGGAGGAGGAGCCACAGGAGGAACCACAGGAGGAGGAGGAACCACAGGAACAGGAGGAACCACAGGAGGAGCCACAGGAGGAACCACAGGAGCAGCAGGAGGAGGAACCACAGGAGGAGCCACAGGAGTGGGTGGTACCACAGGAGCAGCAGTGGGTGGTACCACAGCAGTGGGAGGAACCACAGGAGGAGGAGGAACCCATCAGAATGGTGCTGACTCTGGGCGTGGCTGGAGTGGGGAAGACCTTCTCCGTCCTGAAGTTCTGTCTGGACTGGGCCCAGGGCTCAGAGAACCAGGAGCTGCAGCTGGTGGTGCCACTGTCCTTCAGAGAGATGAACCTGGTCAGAAGGGGGCGCTACAGTCTGACGGAGCTGATCCAAGCGTTCCATCCAGCGCTGACTCCACAGGTGAGACTTGAGGACCAGGCAGAGCCGTGGCTCAGTGGGAGGAGCTTTTTAATGTTCATCAGAACAACACAAACGTCCCACAGAGGATTCACTTTAAAACATTATTATCTGACTTTATTGCCTTTAAACACAGAAACAGGAACTTTACATTAGAACAAACCTAAATAATAATGCAGACATGTATAAAACAGGTACAATAGGGGTTTTAAACGGGCCGTGGTTTGAGCTCAGGCCTGGTCTTTTCATGTTGTCAATACTTGGATCTGTTTGTTCTGCTCATTGTCGTCTTTGTGTATTTTTAAACACACAGTGAACTGTCACTCAAATAGTTGTGACTGCGGGTCAGAAGTGCCGTCATGCACCAGCTTCATAAACTGGACAAACTGTCCTTAAACCTGAGCAAAACAAAACTAATGATCTTTGGAAACTGTAAAGAAATACCCCAAGTAAATGTAAAAATCAATAATACAATAATTGAGCAAGTATGTTTGAATACATTTCTGGGTGTGATTGTCGACAGCAGAATCTGCTGGAAGCCACATATCAACTATATTAAAACACAAATCGCTAAAAGTATTGGAATTTTAAGTAAAACAACAAGTATACTGGATCAAAGAACTCTGCTCACCCTGTATAATACAATGATTCTTCCATATCTGACCTATTGTTGTGAGATTTGGGGAAACACGTATAAGAGTACTTTACTACCTTTATTCATCTTACAAAAAAAGGCACTAAGAATAGTGCACAAGGTTGGCTATAGAGAGCAAACAAACCCTTTATTTCATAAAAGCCACATCTTGAAACTTGAGGATTTAGTCAAATTTAGGACAAGTCATTTTTAAAGCAAGACAAAAAGCGCTCCCAGAAAATGTTCAAATAAGGTTCAAAGATAGAGACGGTGCATATTATTTAAAAGGTAAATGGAAATTTAAATACCCAAAAGTAGATTCAACAAAAAAGAGTATGTGTATAACAGTCTGTGGTGTAAAACTATGGAATAAACTGGATGAAAAGCTAAAAGAATGTGCGACTATTAAGCACTTTAAATGTATGTACAAAAACCTACTTGTTCAAGAATACACTAAGAATGTAAAGTGTCAGGGCTGCAGTTGTTATCGCCTCGTGTCTGCTTTTCCATGTGACCGTCCTTGTTACTTTCCACTCTCCTACCTAAATAAATATATCAAATACATACAGCAAAATACTAGGGCGAGCGAGAGGTACCGGGTGCTCGAGTGGGACCACCCTGGTACCCGGTGCTCGAGTGGGACCACCCTGGTACCGGGTCGCCAAAGCTCTTTTAATGCACAGACCAGGACACCCAAAGGCTCCTCCAAATGTACCATGAAGAACAGGCTGAGCAGGAGGTGGGCTGGTGCTCGAAGGGCGCCCCCTTTTGGCAACAGCTTCCCAAATCTTGCTTCTTTTAACGCATAGACCAGGACACACTGAAATGTCCTCACAGATGACAAATATTTAAGACACACAAGAAGGAAACCATATGTTTATATATGCACGTACTGTCCATGTACAGGTGTATATAAATATAGCAATGATGGTTCTATATGGGGCAGCATCAGACGGCAGCAATAACCTGTCACCATTCCATTCCATATTTAAGAATGTAAGACAGTATTCCAAACCTGTTACTGGACCAAAGACAATATAAACTTATTTCCTATGTTTGTACCTTAATTGTACCATAATGAGCTGGTCTCAGAGAACAAACCGGAATGTGAAAGAACGGCAGTTGTAAAGTTTGTAAATACGTTTAAAGGGGTCGGCATAAATAAGCATCGTTTGCTTCAGCCGACTCCCTTTTGAGCATGATTGTGTTTCTTTTCTTTTGTAAAAACTTGGAACTTGAAATTGCTCAAATAAACTAAACTAAAAAAAAAACTAATATAGAACCTGCAGTTACGCATAAGACCTGAGGTGGCAGTAGTGAGCATAAAATGCATCTCGTCTCTTTAAATAAAGAACACAAGAAGTACATATTAGAACTTATAGCCGATTTTTATAGCATTGACAAGAGAAACGATAAAGAACCGAATCAATAAGATAAATTATCAATGGTTTTAATATCGCAAAAAAGTTTTGCATAAAACAAACAAAACATAATTAATCATTTCAATCAATATTGTGAAGGAATTTGTGTTTTTAAAAAACATATCATATACATATATCATCAGTTTGTCGGTGGGTTGAGCGTTAACATGATTGTGGCTCTTTGAGACTTTGGTTTGGTTTGAAATGGTCCCAAATGCCTCCTTTGATGTTGTGGGTTGTCGACCCCTGAGTTACACCATCTGAGTAAAGTCACACAAGACTCAAAATGTGGATTTTCTAAGCAGATGAAAGTGGGCACTATATTATAAGGCGTAATAATACCTCAGGAGCACTTGGACAGTCAAAGACTGATTTAGGCCGCCTGTATCCCTGATCTTTCAGTCAGTCCCAGATCTCATGACCAAAGGTGAGGGTCAGAACTTAGATGGACTCAGCTCCGTCTTCACCACGACAGGTCGATACAGCGACGCATCACTGCTGACGCCGCGCCCATCTATCCATCTCACGCTCCATCCAAACCGCCCAAAGCAGAACAACATCATCTGCAAACAGCAGAGCTGATCCTGGAGCCTCCAGAATGATCTCATTATACACGGTCTGGGCAGGACGCCCTCGTTTTCTGCTCCTGCCAACGGATCCATGAATCAGATTAGTTTATTTGCGTCACATGTTGGTCGTGAGCAGCGTCTCTCTGTTTGGAAGAAGTCCCTCAGTAACAATCGACAGGCCCACGAGAGTGTAGGGTAGGAGGGTTTATTAATCAATTAATTTGTTTATTAATTAATTAATAGGTTGTAGATTAGCCTTAAAATTTAACTGGGCACCAGTTCGAAAAGCTAACAAAATCAAAGTAAGAATATGAGGCTAAACCACAGATTTATCTGAAGGAAGTGAGGTCTTGAACATACAAATTGACCCTTAGTCTGAAAAGATAAACACAGACATTACCAAAGCAAACTGTGGTTTATGGAGGTTTAATGATCAAAATCAATTAACAGACGGCATTAAATATTAAAGTGCAAACAGGATAACCTAGAACCCTAACAGGATGAATAATCAGATCAAATGTTCTAAAATTGTATCTGAAAGTCAGTAAGGTGGTTTGCATAGACATTATGTGAGTCTTATTGAGCCAGGTCTGTGAGATGCGCTTACGACCGTGAGAAAGGTTTTCCAACTGTGGTCCGGCGTTCCAAAGTCCTGGTGTCCGACGGCCTGTGGTCGTGGTCTCTCGGGTGGCGATCTCGAGCTGATGAGGCGAGACGGGGGGGGCGGGGTCTCTCTCCAGCTCCTCTGGGCCTTGGGCGTTTAGCTTGACAAGCTAATATGGTTGCGCTGAAAGCTCAGCGATCAAAATGTTGTCTTGTAGGAAAAATGCAAATGTTCTTAAAAGAAGTAACAGATAGTTACAAATCACGTCAAATGACGGGCTCAGACTTAAAATCCGAGTGGTCCATCTGAGACAAAGAGAGGTCAGAGTTCAGCGGGGGATGTGCCATGTGCTCTCTTCTGGCTTTCTCTCCTTCTCCTTCTGTCCAACTCCAACTCTCACAAGAAGCTGTTTTTTTTAGAAGCGCCTCTCTCTCCATGCACTCTTCCTTTATACCGGGGGCGGCCCCTTTGTCTCCGCGGGACTCGACCCATCGATTCAGTCCGTAACTCGATATGACCGGGACCCAAGTCACGGTGGGAGGAAGGCTTTTCTTAGGAGAGAATTCAGGAAATACATTTCTATTGCGACAAAACACATTAACAACTTCACAAACTTTCCAAATGCATTACCGACATTTGGACAGTATGTATGAACATGGCATCTTTGTTGACCTGGGAAATTTATCATTAGAACAGATCGGTTGAGTTCATTTTCACTGCTCATGAATTAAAGAATTGGCTTATTACTCAAATTGGATGTTTGAGATTCAGTCTTTAGTCCAATTCGAAGGTCAATAAAAGGTTCTCGTCTCTGGTTGTGAAGTCTAAAGGATTAGATCATCACAGTCTTCATTTGTCCTGAACTGTGTTCGATCTGATCAGCCATTCACAAGACAGGAAGTGAAGACATTCCAAAACCATAAAATGGTCTGGGGGTTTTGAAGTGGGGGTTTTGCTCATCTCTGGAATGCGGTAACCATGGCGAAGGGCATAGGTCACCCTTACACGCAACAAGAGCGAGACCTTTCTTCTAAACAGCGACAAATGACCAAAAACACAGACACAGTGGGTGAGTTTGAGATCCATAATCCTGTCTGAATATAAACACAGAACCGCTAATGCTGCTAATGCTGCTAATGCTGCCCTTTGCTGATTGGTTCTCTCTGCTTCCTGTTTCCGCTCTGGAAATGTAGTTGATTCTCAGTCTGAACAGACTCTATCGCTGCTGCGGCCGTGAGTCTGGACATTTCCAGGCGAGAAGAAGAAGAAGATCTTTATTTATACAGCGCCTTTCACAGACATGGTCACAAAGGGCTTTACATGAGACACTTGTACATTCACTCCATACTCAGTGGTGTAAACTACGTTTGTAGCTTCAGTTTCCCCTGGGGGAGACTGACGGAAGTGCTTCTGGTCCCTGTGACCACCTCCATACACACATCATTCATCCTGGCCTATTGTACATGTTTTTAGTGGTAGGGGAAACCGGAGTACCCGGAGGAAACCTACGCAGACACGGGGAGAACATGCAAACTCCACAGAAAGGCCCCGTCCAGGTGGGAATGGAACCCTGGACCTTCTAGTTGTGAAGCGAGAGCACTAACCGCTGCGCCACCGTGCCGCCCAGAGATCCTGAGGTTCTCAAACCGGGCACCGTGCGGCCCCAGGCAGCCCAGAAATCCTGTCCAGTTATTGAATCCAGTCTGATGCTCTCAGATACCTGTGTCAGTTCTTAATACTGAATATCAGATCGTGACATCCAGACTTTACAAACTAATGATGTTTGAAATAATCTGAGTATTTAGTGGGATAAATCCAGAGACTGTGGAGACACAATGATGTAACTGAAATATATTGTTCTTAATCCTCTTCTGTGTCGTTGTCACAGACTCTGTCCGTCTGTAAACTCCTGTTCATCTTTGACGGCCTCCACGAGAGCAGACTGTCTCTGGACTTCAGCTGTGAGCTCATCTCTGAGGTCACACAGAGGTCAGAGGTGGGCGTACTGTTGGTGAACCTCATCAGAGGCGCTCTGCTTCCTCACGCCCTTATATGGATCACCTCCCGCCCAGCGGCGGCCCATCAGATCCCAGAGCAGTGCGTGCACAGGGTCACGGAGGTCAGGGGCTTCATCACTGACCCACAGAAGGAGCAGTACTTCAGGAAGAGGTTCTCAGATGAAGAGCAGCTTCAAACAGTCCTGTCCCACCTCAGAACCTCCCGCCGCCTCCACAACATGAGCCAGATCCCAGTCTTCTGCTGGATCACCTCCACAATCCTGGACCACGTGTTGAGAAGCCATCAGAGCGGACCACTGCCCCAGACCCTCACAGACATGTACGCACACTTCCTGTTGGTGCAGACGCACAGGAAGAGGAAGTACAAACAGACACAAACAGAGGTCAGGTCTGAGACCTGGGGGCTGACAGAGGCCGACACAGAGCTGCTCCTGAAGCTGGGGAGACTGGCCTTTGAGCATCTGCAGACAGGAAACATCATGTTCTACCAAGAAGACCTGGAGCAGGTGGGTCTGGACCTGAGCGAGGCCTCGGTCTACTCCGGACTCTGCACTGAGATCTTCAAACGAGAGAGTGTCTTCAACCAGTCAGTCTACTGCTTCATCCACCTGAGCGTGCAGGAGTTTCTGGCAGCCGTTTACCTTCACCACTGCTTTCAGAACAAACAGGAGGTGGTCAGGGAGTTTCTCCGCTTCAGCAACAGCAGCGAGGAAGACCATGAGGAGGAAGAGTGTCCTGGTGCAGGTGAAGAAACCATCTCGAGTCCAAGCGAGTTCCTCAGGCGATGTCTTCTAAAGTCCCTGCAGAGTCCAACCGGCCGTCTGGACCTGTTTGTGCGGTTCCTTCATGGCCTCAGTCTGGAGTCCAACCACAGACTTTTAGGAGCTCTGCTGAGTCCAATCCACCAATCAGAAATCACCAAAGTCATTCAAAAACTTAAAGAGATGAACACATATGATTCCTCTCCTGACAGAAGCATCAACATCTTCCACTGTCTGACGGAGCTGAAGGACCAGACCGTGCAGCAGCAGATCCAGGACTTCCTGAAGTCTGGATTTGAATATAGGGAGGAACTGTCTGAGATCCAGTGCTCGGCTGTGGCCGACATGATGCAGATGTCAGAGCAGGTTCTGGAGGAGATGGAGTTTTACAAGTACAACACGTATCGTCACGGTAACAAAAGACTGGTCCCAGCTGTGAGGAACTGCAGGAAGGCTGTGTGAGTCCTCAGACACAGACCGATCACAGTTAAGGTTTATGAAGCTTCTAACACATGTGACTCTGTTACAGGATTGAAAACTGTGACCTCTCAGAGATTCAGTGTGAAATGGTGGCTTCAGCGCTGAGCTCCAGCCCCTCCCATCTCAGAGAGCTGGAGATAATTGTCAGTGATCTCAGCGAAGAATCAGTGTCTGTGCTGTGTGACGGCCTGAAGAGTCTGAACTGTCAACTCTCCTCTCTCAGGTCAGAGTCTGTAAACTCTCCTCTCTCAGGTCAGAGTCTGTAAACTCTCCTCTCTCAGGTCAGAGTCTGTAAACTCTCCTCTCAGGTCAGAGTCTGTAAACTCTCCTCTCAGGTCAGAGTCTGTAAACTCTCCTCTCTCAGGTCAGAGTCTGTAAACTCTCCTCTCAGGTCAGAGTCTGTAAACTCTCCTCTCAGGTCAGAGTCTGTAAACTCTCCTCTCAGGTCAGAGTCTGTAAACTCTCCTCTCTCAGGTCAGAGTCTGTAAACTCTCCTCTCTCAGGTCAGAGTCTGTAAACTCTCCTCTCTCAGGTCAGAGTCTGTAAACTCTCCTCTCAGGTCAGAGTCTGTAAACTCTCCTCTCAGGTCAGAGTCTGTAAACTCTCCTCTCTCAGGTCAGAGGCTGTAAACTCTCCTCTCTCAGGTCAGAGTCTGTAAACTCTCCTCTCTCAGGTCAGAGTCTGTAAACTCTCCTCTCAGGTCAGAGGCTGTAAACTCTCCTCTCTCAGGTCAGAGTCTGTAAACTCTCCTCTCTCAGGTCAGAGTCTGTAAACTCTCTCCTCTCAGGTCAGAGTCTGTAAACTCTCCTCTCTCAGGTCAGAGTCTGTAAACTCTCCTCTCTCAGGTCAGAGTCTGTAAACTCTCCTCTCTCAGGTCAGAGGCTGTAAACTCTCCTCTCTCAGGTCAGAGGCTGTAAACTCTCCTCTCTCAGGTCAGAGTCTGTAAACTCTCCTCTCTCAGGTCAGAGTCTGTAAACTCTCCTCTCAGGTCAGAGTCTGTAAACTCTCCTCTCTCAGGTCAGAGTCTGTAAACTCTCCTCTCTCAGGTCAGAGTCTGTAAACTCTCCTCTCAGGTCAGAGTCTGTAAACTCTCCTCTCTCAGGTCAGAGTCTGTAAACTCTCCTCTCTCAGGTCAGAGTCTGTAAACTCTCTCAGGTCAGAGTCTGTAAACTCTCCTCTCTCAGGTCAGAGTCTGTAAACTCTCCTCTCAGGTCAGAGTCTGTAAACTCTCCTCTCTCAGGTCAGAGTCTGTAAACTCTCCTCTCTCAGGTCAGAGTCTGTAAACTCTCCTCTCTCAGGTCAGAGTCTGTAAACTCTCTCAGGTCAGAGTCTGTAAACTCTCCTCTCTCAGGTCAGAGTCTGTAAACTCTCCTCTCAGGTCAGAGTCTGTAAACTCTCCTCTCTCAGGTCAGAGTCTGTAAACTCTCCTCTCTCAGGTCAGAGTCTGTAAACTCTCCTCTCTCAGGTCAGAGTCTGTAAACTCTCCTCTCTCAGGTCAGAGTCTGTAAACTCTCCTCTCTCAGGTCAGAGTCTGTAAACTCTCCTCTCTCAGGTCAGAGTCTGTAAACTCTCCCATAAAAATGACCAAACGTCCTGCTGTGTTTTCAGTTTTACCCCTAGGTAATCCTAATCCTGTTTGAAATGGCTTTTGTCAGTATTATCTATGGACTTTAATTGCATTATTTTTTTTTTCAGTTTGACACTGTTTTTTCAGTCCGAGTTCGACTTTTCCTCTCTGGTCTCAGCTCTGAAGTCCAACCCCTCACATCTCACTGAACTGACTCTTGAGCATACGAATCTGTCTGAGTTGGGAGTGACTCAGCTGTGTGGTTTTCTGGAAGGAACAGACTGTCGCCTGCAGACTCTCAGGTCAGTTCACTGTCTCTGTGTGAGATCAGCTCAAACACGGCTCAGGCTGCTCACGATCTGACAGTCCTGAATGATAAGATATAGGATATAGATAAAGGAAGCAAACAAATAGAGCCAAGTGTTGAGTTAGACTGGCCTTTACTGTGCCGTCACACTGAACACGATGCACCTAGTTTCCTCATTGAACGGTGCAGCTCGTGTTTAGAAAACTGAAGAAGAAAAAACAGTCATAATGTGAATCTGGCCTTTCCCTGCAGATCAGGGGGTAGTAATTGATTCAACCTTTTCTTGGTCACCACATATTAAAAACAGTTACAAACATGAGTAGAGTCATCTCTAATATAAGAAGATGTGCATATTTATTAACTATTCCAGTTACCAAGTTGGTTCTTCAGTCACTTGCACGTTCACATCTTGACTACTGCTCCATTATCTGGTCAAGTGCTTCTAAAGAGGACCTTGTAAAACTACAATGAATCCAGAACAGAGCAGCTGGTCTCGCACTGCGATGCCCATTCAGGACCAGTGTCAGTGCCATGCACGAGAGGCTATCCTGGTTTAAAGTAGAGGAAAGAGTGGCCTGCAGTCTTATATTGTTCTGCATAAATGTTTACACTCTTCAAAAACCCTGAGGTCTGTTCTCCCAAGTACGACCGACCAGTGAAAGGCACAGTTTAAATCCTCGTCAGGCTTCACGGTGTCGTTTTACACGTCCACAGCCGAGGACCGATGCTCCGAAGAGAACAGTTCTGTGCAGAGCGATGCTTCTGTGGAACAAGCTCCTCATTCTTTAACAGCCTTAGTGTTTAAAAACTGTTTTAAAAGAATGGTTAAAAAACACGTCCTAAATCATGGGATATAATGTAGTGAACAATGATCTCCCAGTATTGTAATATTGTATTAGCATGTTCTTGTGGTGCTCAGAATCTGGATTTTTAAGGATTTTAATGATGATTTGTAATATTTTAAATTTCATGGACCCCAGGAGGAATAGTTTTTACTATTGTAAAGTAAATACTAATGGGAACCATTAATAAACGAACAAACAATAATGTTCTTTCACTCTTTTTCATAGCTACTTTCAGTGAAATGATTATTAGCTTTGCACTATCATATAGTTATTTTTACATGTCTTGTCTTGTTCTTCTTCATCTTTTCGTTTATTCTTTTTGTAGATTGGAGGGCTGTGGTTTGACAGAGATCAGCTGTTCCTCTCTGGCCTCAGCTCTGAAGTCCAACCCCTCACATCTCACTAAACTGGACCTGAGTCAGAACAGAGACCTGTCTGGACAAGGAGTGTCTCATCTGTGTAGTTTTCTGGAGAGTCCGGACTGTCTCCTGCAGACCCTCAGGTCAGTTCACTGTCTGTGTGAAATCAGCTTAAACACGGCCTTTACACTTTGTCACGAGTCGCTCTGGTCTTTGTCACGAGTCGCTCTGGTGTGACCTGTGTGTAGTAATGTAGTAGTGTATAGTGTACTTTGAGGCTGTGTCCTGTTCCATCTCCATAAACCACACATTTCACCAGCGTTCATTGGGCAGGCTCATTTATTGGTCAAACTAATAAAGGTAAACACTGTTGTAGTAGAAAACAAGTCAAATAAAATAAAAGAGTTTGTTTTGTAAAATGCAGAGGTTTTCTGCTTCGTAAAGAATCTAATTTTAGCTTGTTGCGTAAGAGCGCGATAATCCTGATAACATTAAGTGCTTAGGCAACAGGTCTGGGCTCATTCTACACGTGAGGACATGGCTGAAACATGTAGGGCTGGAAATACATCATTTTAACATTTTTAAACTCTGTATTGTCCCTTTAATAAAAGAATGATTTGACACAAACCCTGGTGGCCGTGCAAGTTATGTAAAAATGTTGAAGAGCCCAGGTAGATACAGTGTCCTAAAACATGTCGACCCTTCGAGTTTGCACTTTGTTTCGTATACGGTGTTAAAGGGACTAGACAGAGTTAAAATTATGTATTTTGGGAATAGAGATAAATGTGTGTGAAACAACACTAATAGGCTCTTTGTTGAAAGTGCTATTTTGTTTTTCATCAGTGTGACTTGAATAACATTTTTCTTCAGATTGTGTGACTGTGGTTTGTTGGGGGACAGCTGTTCCTCTCTGGCCTCAGCTCTGAAGTCCAACCCCTCACATCTCACTAAACTGGAGCTGGATTCTAACAGTGTGTCTGACCCGGGAGTGTTTCATCTGTGTGGTTTTCTGGAAAGGCCAGAATGTCGGCTGCAGACTCTCAGGTCAGTTCACTGTCTCTGTGTGAGATCCACTCATACGCGACTTTAATCTCACTTTGGCACGAGTCGCTCTGGTGCGACTTTAATCTCACTTTGGCTCGAGTCTCTGTGTGAGATCAGCTCAAACACAGCTCTACACTTTCTCACGGGTCACTCTGGTTTGACCTCTTTAGTCATTGGGTCACTTAGACAGTTCACTCAAACACTGACAGTCAGACGGGCCTTCACGGTAAAGTCACACTGGGTCATTACAGTAAGAAGCTGCTGCCATAACCCAGCACTGGAGACGAGCTTCATTTCATCCACAAACTATGACCCAAAGACGGGGGAAATGTCGAAGATCAGTTGTGAATAAGTGAGTGCTCGCTCTGTGTGAGATTTATGGGACAGAGGTCCTTCAAGACATAAACATCTCACTATTATTGTTTCATAGAGCAAATGCACATGTTGAGCATTAGTGTCAGTATAGACACATTTACCCAAATGATCGTGGTCTAAAAGATCTACAAGCTATAAAGGAACTTCTGTGATTAGAAGCGAAACATGCTCAACTTTACCAAAGCCAAAATTCCAGTCAATCATTTAACCTTTACTATGATGGAAACTCCCTGGATGAATGAGAGCCTTCACACACACACACACACACACACATATATATATATATACTAGTAGCTCAGTGTTCCAACATCCACATACGGCAACTGCTATCACAACTCGAGCTGGACGAGGTACAAAACCAATGCTCCGGCAACGGGGAGCCAGGTCACCAGGTCAGAGGGGAGTTAACACCAGCCCTCCCAATAGAGATTGGGTACGAAGCCCCAATAAGTGCCATCACGCTGAACGAGGCAGTGACTGACCTGAAAAATAAGATCATGGCAAAAATGTCCAGCAGGCAACCCCGAAGCCAATTACTGAGGCTAAGAGAAGTACTGTCAGAAAGTCTCCTTGAAGATGTGAATGCAGCTCTGAGAGCAATTCCTTCATCAACCATCACTGAAACCAATGAGCTGATCTCCTCCACAGCAGCAGTGATCCTAGAGACGCTTGGCTATCGGAAGAGCAACCATGAGATGAAATACCCACCATGGAAAAGAAGGCTGGAGGAAAACATCAAGGCAGCACGGAGGGAAGTGAGTCAATTGACAGAGGCCTTGAAAGGTGCAATCCAATCCAATCCAATCCAATCCACTTTATTTATATAGCACATTTAAACAACAAAACGTTTCCAAAGTGCTGCACATGCAACAAAATCAATAAAACCAAAACAATGCAAATGAGCTCTACCGCTATGAGTGTAAAACAATAGATATAAATAAAACAGGTTAAAAGAATAAATATAAATAAAAACACATTAAAAACTATAAATAAGAATAAAACTCAATAAAAAAAATAAAATATAAAAATAAATAAAAAGACACAGAGGACCACACAACTTACGCGGTGCTAAAAGCCAGAGAATAAAAGTGAGTCTTAAGACGAGATTTAAAACACTCCAGGGTGGGGGCCGTACGGACGTGGGGGGGCAGAGCGTTCCACAGCTTAGGGCCGACAACGGCGAACGCTCTGTCCCCTCTGGTTTTTCGGTTCGTCTTCGGAACAACGAGCTGGAGCTGGCCCTCAGACCTCAAAGCGCGTGGGGGGCGGTAAATTTGGATGAGGTCTGTGATGTACTGCAATGAAAAAGCAAGCGCCCAAAAGGTACAGCCAGATGCCCATACCTGAAGCATTGGAAACTGCCAAACAAAGGCTCCAAGCCTTGGCCTAAAGAGGACCACAGAGAGGACCACAGAGAGGACCACAGAGAGGACCACAGAGAGGACCACAGAGAGGACCACAGAGAGGACCACAGAGAGGACCACAGCAACCTCCCTGAACAGAATCCAGTTACCATCACAGTGGCAGACGTCCAAGAAAGAGCTTCAGGTGTGAAAAACTGGACAGCACCAGGCCCTGACATGATACACGCCTACTGGCTTAAGAAGCTCACGTCTCCATGAGCGCTTGGCAGCGCAAATGAACCAGCTGCTGAACCCCCTCAGCCAAATAATCAACAAGACTGGCTATGGATACCGACTCAGAAACGGGGCCACCATCAGTCACCTCCTCTACATGGACGACATCAAGCTGTAGCTAAGAATGAGCGAGACATCGACTCACTGATCCACCCGGATATACAGTGCAGACACTGGGATGTCATTGGGACTAGAGAAGTGTGGTCGGATGGTGACTCAGAGAGAGAAGGTCGTCCACACAGAAGGTCTCACTCCCAGAAGGAACAATAGCAGACATTGAGGACAGTTACAAGTACCTCGGAATCCCACAAGCAAATGGCAACCTCGAAGAGGTGACAAGGAAAGCGGCTACGGCCAAATTTATTTCTTTTATTTAGTTTTAAGTGGGACAATGTACATTAATGAACATTAGGACAATGTAAATGTACCCGAATTAGCCAAAAGGCTACTTTTCACCGGTAGTCCCCTGCCAGATCTCATAAGGCAACCTAAAAAGAGTAATTAAAAAAAATAAAAAATACCTCCAACGAGTAAGGCAGGTCCTAAGAAGCAGCTCAATGGCAAGAACAAGTCCCTCCGCCCTGCCAGTAATCAGATGCCCTGCAGGAATAATAAGCTGCCAAAGGAGGAGATACAGACCACAGATGTTAAGGCGTGAAAGCTCCTAAACATGCACGGAGGGTTCCACCCCAAATCCAGCACCCTGAGACTGTACGCTCGCCGTAAGGAAGGAGGGTTCACCCCAAATCCAGCACTCTGAGACTGTACGCTCGCCGTAAGGAAGGAGGGTCCACCCCAAATCCAGCACCCTGAGACTGTACGCTCGCCGTAAGGAAGGAGGCCGAGGACTAGTGAGTGTGAGAGCCACTATCCAGGATGAAACATCTAAGATCCATAAGTACATCAAGGACAAGGCTCCGACAGATGACGTGCTCAGTGAATGTGTCAGACAATGGGGAACAGAAGATGAGGTGCTGGAGGTCCTGTCATGGGAGGACAAGCCCCTACACGGCAGGTACCACCCAAACATAACTGAAGTGGCCCCTACACGGCAGGTACCACCCAAACATAACTGAAGCCCCTACACGGCAGGTACCACCCAAACATAACTGAAGAGGCGGATATTCAGACAGAGCCGGACTAAAGGACAGCACAGAGGCTCATCATGGCTGCACAGGAGCCTTGAGCACCAGAGCAATAGAGGCCCAGATCTACCACACCAGACAAGACCCCAGGTGTAAGAACATAACTGCAGGTGTAAGAACATAACTGCAGGTGTAAGAACATAACTGCAGGTGTAAGAACATAACTGCAGGTGTAAGAACATAACTGCAGGTGTAAGAACATAACTGCAGGTGTAAGAACATAACTGCAGGTGTAAGAACATAACTGCAGGGTGTAAGATGCTGCAGGGAAAGCTTACATGGAGTGTCATAACCAAGTGGCTGGTATAGTGTACAGGAACATCTGGGCACTATACCAGCCAAGAGTTTTTTTTATATAAAAAAAACTCTTCCTCACCCTCCGCGGGCGGTCTCTCTTTCTCCTCCTGCTCGGGTCCTCTCCCGTCGGCCTGGGAGCTTGAGGGTTCAGTATCTTTGCTGTTCCTAGAACTGCACTTTTCTGGACCGAGATGTCTGATGTATTTCCTGGGATCTGCTGGAGCCGCTCCTCCAGTTTGAGGGTCACTGCCCCGAGTGGCTCCACTGATGCTTCACCCTCCAGGTTTTCTCCAGCTCTTCTTATATAATGCACATGTTGTAATCATGGCTGGGACTTTAATAAGTTAATTCAGATTTTGAAACAAATACTCGCATTTTCCCTGATCCCCTCGCGCCCAAGACCCAGAGGCCCAGACGTCCGATCCAGGCACAGCCTGTCCTGGGTCTCCTCCCAACAGGACATGCCTGGAACACCTCCTGAGGGAGGCGACCTGGAGGCATCTGGAAAAGATGCCCGAACCACCTCAGCTGCTCCTTTAGATGAAGGAGCAGCGACTCTACTCCGATTCTCTTCCTGGGTAACTGAGCTCTTCACCCAATCTCGAAAGGTGCACACCCAGCCACCCTGCGAAGGAAACTAATTTCAGCCTCCTGTATTCGCGACCTGGTCCTTTCAGTCTTTACCCAGCTCTCATGGCCATAGGTGTTGGTAAAAACGTAGATGGTAAATTGAAAGCTTTGTAACCCAGCGCAGCTCCCTCTTCACCACCACAGTCTGATACAGCGACCGCATCACTGCTGCACAGATCCATCTATCGATCTCACGCTTCATCCGTCCCTCACTCGTGAACACGACCCCAAAACAATCGATCTCCACTTAAGGCAAGGACTCTCCACCGATATGGAGAGGGGAAGCACCTTTTTCTGGTGGAGAACCATGGCCTTGGATTTGGAGGTGCTGATCCTCATCCCGGCCCCTTCACACTCGGCTGCAAACCACCCCAGATCTGCTGAAGTTCCAACAGAACATCATCATCTGCAAACACCAGAGATGAGATCCTGAGGTTCTCAATCCAATCCCTGTTCAAGTCGGAACTAACCCTCCACTGTTAACTTACCCGAACCCTTGCTCCCTGATGAGGGGGTACGGCAAGTAGCAGGTGAACTCAGCACAGATCTCATCCTCCCCCGGAGACACTGAGGAGCTTTCCAACAACCTTGGGCTTGAGGAGATCTTTGAAGTACTCCTTCCACCGCCCGACAGCCTTCCCAGTTGAGGTCAGCATCTCCCCACCCGCACTGTGAACAGTGTTGGTGAAGCACTTCGAGCGACCCTCATTCACTGGGGTGAACTCGAACACATGGCGACTGAGCTCAGGCTCCTTGACCCCAGTGAGGCAACGATCCATGTCCCAACTGCAGTGACCTCCTTTGCTGTGTAAGGAGGTCACAGCTTTTACAAAGGTAGAAACTATGCAAACCAGGTCATCGAGACGCCTGCCTTCGACTGCCACCCAGTCCTTTCTGCACTGCCCCTACGGATCCCTCTGCGGGTGGTGGGTCTGTCCATGTCCGGGCTGAGCACGGCTCGTATATGAGCTCAAACCCCAGGCCTGGCTCTAGGGTGGGGCCCTGCCTGTGCCACACTGGGCGACGTCACAGTCATGACGCCTCCACTGTTCTGCAGGTGGAGCATCTTCAGTGTTTCAGAAGAAGACATCAGTGGATGTCTACGAGTCACAAATATAATATTATGTATAAACACACTAAAGAACATGAATAAATAACGCTGATTGTTTACTTTTTTAGTTTATTGGTTTATTTTTATTGTGTTATTCATCTCTGTGATTTTTTTTGTTCAGTTTGGTGGAGTGTGAGCTGACACAGATAAGCTGTTCCTCGCTGGCCTCAGCTCTGAAGTCCAACCCCTCACATTTTACTGGCCTGAACCTGACTGGAAACAATGTGACTGACACAGGAGTGTCTCATCTGTGTGGTTTTCTAGAAAGCACAGACTGTCGCCTTCAGACTCTCCGGTGAGTTCACTGTCTCTATGTGAGATCAGCTCAAACACACCTTTACACTTTGTTTCTAGTCTGGGCCAGACTCTGGTGGCAGCACCTCCCGCTCTCTCCATGAAGAATATTGATATAAAGATGTGTAAAATGTTAAGAATATTTTGTTTACAGTGCAGTTATTATTCTGTTCCTCATTTGTGTTATTGTAATATTTTTGTGAATTCAGTTTGAGCAACTGTGACTTGTCCGACATCAGCTGTTCCTCACTGGCCTCAGCTCTGAAGTCCAACCCCTCACATCTCACTGAACTGGACGTGAGCTGGAACGACGACGTGTCTGAAACAGGAGTGTGTCATCTTTGTAGTTTTCTGGAGATGCCAGATTGTCGCATTCAGACTCTCGGGTCAGTTCACTGTCTGAGATCGGCTCAAAAACCTCTTTAATCACTCTTATGTTTGCTCAAAATCTGAGTCAAAATTAGAAAAAAACAACAACTATCCTTTTTGGTACAATCACATTTCATCTCTCACCTCCTCTTGTTTCTCTGCTTTCTTTTTCTCCCAAAAATGTCATCGAGGATATTTCAGTGAACAAACATATAAGTTACTTTAAAGGGGGTCATTTACCATCAGCAGCAGAGTAATTTATAACATTTCTTCTCACGCAGCTTTGTCTTCTTTATTTACATTTAAGAATAGGGGTCCTGATGCTGTAATGGAGTTACCATTTCAGGGTTAATTACATGTAACATTTCAAGCAAATAACATTTTATATTTTCAGCTCTCATTCGCTTATTAACACCTGCCTTGATAAAAAACCCTAATACTTTGGTTTACACAGTTAATCCTCTCTCATTCATGTGTGTGCCATTAATCTTTTTTTTTTTTTTATCCAGTTTGAAAGATTGTGGTTTGTCAGAGGTCGGCTGGTCCACTCTGGCCTCAGCTCTGAAGTCCAACCCCTCACATCTCACTAAACTGGAGCTGGACTTTAACAGTGTGTCTGACTCAGGAGTGTCTCATCTGTGTGGTTTCCTGGAGATTCCAGACTGTCGACTGCAAACTCTTAGGTCAGTTCACTGTCTCTGTGTGAGATCAGCTCAAACACAGCTCTACACTTTCTCACGGGTCACTCTGGTTCGACCTCTTTTGTCATTGGGTCACTTTGACAGTTTGCTCGAACACTGACAGTCCGAGACGGGCCCTTACGGTGCAGTCACATTGGGTCATTACAGTCAGAAGCTGCTGCCATGACCCAGCCCTGGAGACGAGCTTCATTTCATCCACAAACTATGAGCCCCACACGTGCTGCCACTTGCGACCACCCCCGCTCGCTCTCGACCCCTGCGAGCCCCACACGTGCTGCCACTTGCGACCACCCCCGCTCGCTCTCGACCCCTGCGAGCCCCACACGTGCTGCCCCTTGAGACCACCCCCACTCTCTCTCGCCTAAACCTGCTCTCGCCTCTGCCTCACACCCAGCCTGGCCTCACTGTGCCGGCAAGAAATAAGAAAGCATTAGAAAAGTGTCAAAGCCTTAATTTGAACTGGCACCTCCTCCACCAAAAAGACCAGCGCACTATCCCTGAGTTGTAACTCCATATTAATGTGCGCCTGATGTGGGCTACTCTTCTTTAAATTACCGGCTAGAAAATCATTCCCAGTTCACCACTGGAGGAGAGTGGTCAATTCAGGTCATGTGTCCCCCCATACAATTGTTTTCGACATCGTCCCCAGTGTTGCCTCAGTTGTTTCCCAACTATCCCACAATTTCTTTGTCTTTAGTTTTTATATTCTGGAAGCGTTCTTTCCACGTGTTTCAAGAGGGTGGGAACATTGGCGTTGATTCATGTTATATCCATTTGGTACTGAGTCCAATAAAAAAAAAAAGAGACAATGTCAGAATTGATACAGCAATCTCACGGTTGGGAAACCAATACCCTAACTATGATGCTACACAGAGACAGCAAATGCCAGCCAACCTGAAAAAATATCTTATGAAATGCCCCGCGCTCATGTGTTTTAAACTTGGACAAGTGTGCAGCGGCCCATGTAAAAGGAGAAAGCATTAAAATGTGTCAAGGCTGAGACGACCACACTATCCCTGAGCTGTAAGTCCATACAAACAAATGAGGGCGAGGATTCTCTAAATTGACGGGCCGAAATTAGGCCCCAGCACCCCAGAGAAGGAGAGGGTTTTTTCCCCCGTTTTTAATGAGGGTGGAACCATAGGGCGGTGATTCATGTTCTTCCCAGTGAACAACATAGCCGACTTTGGATTAATCTTATGAAAGACCACAGTTGTGAATTTGCAAAACACGGGATTACAGTTTGGGCAATGACATATTGAATCATTTTGTAATTAGAGTAAATTCCCCTGCTTGCCCAAAGGTTTGTGAAGCAATATTGTCGTGCGACCCATATAGCACGGGGAACACACAGAGAGGCGGACAGGAAACAGCCGGACTGAACTTCCTGTGAATGTACACTTTCGCTGATTTTGTATAAGTCCGTACGAGTCTAAAACTGTGGCTTTTGTGAATAAAGGGGGACATTTGGAAAATTGATGAATTTCAGGAGAAATTCTGACTGAGTCCAACATGCTGCCAGGCAAAGAACTCTGGCTATTTTCACGGAGGATGGGCGGGCCACTTACAAGCCACTTAAAGCCACTTAAAAGACAATTTAAAGGCATTTTTGGCGATAGCGGCTGCGTGTGCACACCAGTAGGTCCAGGTGGGGAATGTGCACGCGCGCCGGATTGGGTCCGTTCCAATCCGGCCAAGTCTGTGAAAGATATGAGGCTTTGAAATTTGCTGAAAATGGCCTCTCAGTTGCGGCCTTGTCATGACCACGCCCAATAATATGTCAAAAATGTAGTTGATGATTTTGAAAGCCACATGGGTTTGGGACATGTTGGCCAAAATTGGAGGCTTTCCATTGAAAGCTCGGGGATCAGGGGCCAGAAGTTCAAGAGGTACGATTGTGAAGGTTTGAGGTTCGGGCCAAGATGGCCGACTTCCTGTAGCATTTAGGGCGGGGTCACAGTGTAATTTTTGACATGTCCTGACGTGGTCTATGTCCTTGGCCAATGTCACTTTTGCACTATGATTTTTTTTGCGACCGGGCCGTCATTGACTCAATGTAAACTGCCTGTTTGAGGGGGCGCCACTGAGCCATCTTTTATTATTCTCTCTCGCGAACCCCACCCATAATTAGAGCTCGTGGAGCACTACTGTCTGAACCCTGTTACTTGTGTATCGGTTCACGTTTGCTACGTGAATTCTTGCGTTTTCGTCCCTCGCGGGACACTGCGTGTCCGTTGCTCGGGCCTAAATATACACGACCGCTCAAAACAGTGCTGCTCAAATATGATCTGCTACGGCCCCTCAGTTTGAAGAAAACCCTTTGCGTAGTTTGTAGCAGAGCGCATGCAGGATGCAGCACTCGGCCAGGTGTGTGCTCTTGGTCCTGCAGCTGCCCCTGTCCTGGGACATGATGCAGACTGTAGGCTGGGACACGGATATCGAGCCTTTCTTCAGTGTCGCTCCCGATATGTAACTGTCATTAAACAGCAGCAGTTTGCAGAGAAAGTTTAGCTTTGAGTCTCCCACTGTGGGGAGAACGAGACGAACGGGCAGGATGCTGAAGTGTTGATCCTGTCACGCTGTGCTATTTAATGACCACACGCGAGTATTTCACCAATTTTCACCAAATAAACACCAATTTAGAGCGCACGAGCAGCAGCGCGGCACTGTGGGCTCTCTTAACAGTTACTGTGCATTATTTCCCCTGAATTACCGAGGATCCCCAGGACTTTTCGACACAATAACAACCGGTCACACGCGCCACTATTTAAGAAGCACTGGCTTAAAGTAACACTCACAGTTTGTTTGTTTACAGAGCAGTGATTATTCTGTTATTCATCTGCATGACTTTAATAACATGTTCTTTTCTTTATTCAGATTTATGAAGTGTGGTTTGTCAGAGATCAGCTGTTCCTCTCTGGCCAAGGCTCTGAAGTCCAACCCCTCACACCTCATTGAACTGGAGCTGAGCTGTAACGACCTGAGTGTTTCAGATGTGGAGGAGCTCCTGGACCTCAGACACAGCCCTGACTGTCGCCTGGAGAGTCTGTAGTGAGTCCTGCCTTCATGTGTTTATTCAGAGCCTGGAGCAGTGGGCGCAGAAGCCTCAGGTTTTCAGTCTAACTGTATTGACAGTTTCAGCAGTAAACACCACAGACAGAGCTGGAGGGACAGGCACTTTATTAAACCCCACCCTGCATGTTGTTCCCCCTCGCATCCCCGCAAACCCCCGCCTTCTGCAGCAGCGGAGGAGGAGGCGAGTCTGTCCACCCCCTGTGCTGCCCACTCTCTGTGCCAGGTCTGACACTTCAGACTGTAAGGAGCCCCGCCCGTCTCCCGTCTGCTCTACAGCTTGTGCTGTGAACCACAAGCTCCGGCCCAGAGTCTCTTTGTGACTAAAGGCTTGAGTTCTGAGCTCGCTGAACACCATCTGCAGCGTTTAGGTCGACACAGTCAAACACTACTTCATTTCTCCATATTCCATTCTTTAAGGTATCTCCTCCACTTCCAACTGGACTCTGCTCTAGTAACACAGCGTCCAAATGAATCCCTCTGTTCTCTGCTCCTCCACAGCTTCTACGACTAACGGAGTCTCCTGAAGACGAGCAGCTGGAGGCAGAACCTCAGCCTGAGCCCAGAGAGAACCAGAGTTTGACTAAAGTCTGATCCAGATGAACCTGAAGAGAGAGAAGAACCTCCAGGCCCAGAGCTTTGGAGAAACACTTTGATTCTTTCATTCAGATTTGATTTGATGAACTCTGACCCGTGTGTGTGGGATCTGAGGGAAACACTGTCACATATTGATTTGACTGTTTACTATTGTAACGTTTCATTTCCCCTGATGTTAAAGTCTCTCCATCAGAGCAGAATGAGCCCCACACTTCCTATGATCCTGAGGACAAAACCAGGCTCCCAGGCCCGGTCCTCATTAGAGACTCCAGTTAGAGCTCAGGGAAGACACTCTGGAGGTCCTGAGCTTTCAAATGAGGCAAGTCTGTGATATAGAGAAGTGAGGAAACATCAAGCTGTAATGTCATCATCTGAGCAGAATCAAACATTATTTTCAATCACTCTGATCATTTTCACCAGTATATTTGCATTGATTGTAATAAAGTGTCAGTAGAGTGGTAGCCGGGGCGGACTGGCCATATTGCTTTACCCAAATCTAAAAACTTAAAAGCAACGAAAAAGCCAGAAAAAGTGACCAAAAAATGTACAATGAAAACATGACAAAAGTGCAGCAACAACGTGACAAAAACTTCCAGTCACTATTATAGGCCATCGTTTTCAAGTGAGGCGTTGCTCTCCAGTCAAGAAGCTTTTAGATTTGGGTACAGCTGAACTGGAGAAAATGCACTCAGTTAACCTCTTAACTCCCGCCTGAACCGAGAGGATCTGTTTCCTCACGTCATCAGATTTTTTAGTTGGGAATTCAACTCATTTTTGTCATTTTTTTGGTCAGATTTTTGACATTTTTTTGTCACATTTTTGTCATTTTTTTGTCATTTTTTGTCTTTTTTTTGTCACATTTTTGTCATTTTTTTGTCATTTTTTGTCTTTTTTTTGTCACATTTTTGTCATTTTTTTGTTGGGAATTCAACTCATTTTTGTCATTTTTTGTCTTTTTTTTGTCACATTTTTGTCATTTTTTTGTTGGGAATTCAACTCATTTTTGTCATTTTTTGTCATTTTTTTGTCATTTTTTGTCTCATTTTGTCATTTTTTTGTTGGGAATTCAACTCATTTTTGTCATTTTTTTGTCAATTTTTAATCAATTTTTTGTCATTTTTTTGTCAATTTTTAATCAATTTTTTGTCATTTTTTTGTCATTTTTTATCACATTTTTGCCACTTTTTTGTCACATTTCCGTCATTGTTTTCGTCTCAGTTTTGTCGGTATTTTCACAGCTTTTTTCCAGAAGCTTTTGGATTGGGGTAAAGCCAAAGTGGAGAAAATGTGCTCAGTTCAGGCGGGAGTTAAGGGGTCAAGACGGGGAGGTAGGAGGTTAAAATATGTCTTTGTGGAAGTGTCGCATTTACGCTAATTTGGGTCAGGCTGGTCAGAGTCCCAGTCCGGCCCTGAGTCGCAGTAAAGCGGGACAGAGCGAGTTTGTTTGGTGACCACATGAGCGAGAGCTCGGGACAGACATGAGAAGTGAGTGAAGATATTCCAGTGAGTTCTGAGGAAAGGAACACGGTGAGATGAAGATGAGCTGAAGTTTATCAAACAGAGGATGTTTTCAGGATTTACTCAGGGAAATGTGTCATTGTTCTGACATTGTGGACAATAAAGACCATGCATTCCAGTTCTTCTGCTGGACTTGTGTGTTTGATTTCCTCAGAGACAGTCTCAGGTTTGTGTCTCATTTATCTCATTTATCATAAAAAAATGACCAAAAATGACAAAAATGAGACAAAAAATAACAAAAAATTACAAAAAATAAGACACAAAAATGACAAAAATATGAAAAAAATGACAAAAAAGAGAAAAATGTGATAAAAAACGGACAAAAAAATGACAAAAAAAATTAAAAAAATTAAAAATGAAAAATATATGAAAAAAATAACAAATAAATGACAAAAATGTGGAAAAAAAAAATGACCAAAATGTGATTAAAAAATGACAAATTTGAAAAAAATGTGACAAAAACATAACAAAAAATTGAAGAAAAAAAAATTACAAATAAATGACAAAAAATGATAAAAATTTGACAAAAACAAATGTTTGACAAAAAATTTGACGAAAAAATGATAAAAATGACCAAAAAATGACAAAAATGTGATTAAAAAATGGATGAAAAAATGACAAATTTGAAAAAAAAAACTGACAAAAAAAGAACAAAAAATTGATTAAAAAAAATGACAAAAATGTGATTAGAAAATGACATGTTTTGTGTTATTGATATATTCATGTTACTGATTGTGTTTCATCACATTGTGTATAATTGTAATTTCATTCCCTTCAGGAGGAAACATCACAACTGTCTCGGGACGACACGTGAAAAACAGCCCTTATGCAAATTCTCACATGTTTACAGACATGTATATTAACCCCTTAACTCCCACCTGAACCGAGCACATTTTCTCCAGTTTGGCTTTACCCCAATCCAAAAGCTTCTGGAAAAAAGGTGAGAAAATAGCAACAAAACTGAGACGAAAACAATGATGGAAATGTGACAAAAAAGTGAGAAAACATTGACACAACAAATGACAAAATGTGACAAAAAATTGATAAATAAACGGACAAAAATGTGATAAAATTTTGACAAAAAAAAACCAAAAATGTGATAAAAAAATTACGAAAAAATGACTTAAGTGTGATAGAAAAACTGACAAAAAATACGATAAAAAAAAATTGACGAAAAAAAATGACAAAAAAATCGAAAAAAAATGTGACAAAAAAATGACCAAAAATGACTAAAATGTGATAAAAATTTGACAAAAATATGACAAAAAAAATGATTAAAAAAAAACCTGACAAAAATGTGATAAAAAATTTGCCAAAAACAAAAATTTGATAAAAAAAAAGTAAGACAAAAAAATGCCAAAAATATGAAACTATTTTTTACAAAAAAATAAAAAAAATGTGATAAACATTTGACAAAAAAAATGACAAAAATATGAAAAAAATGTGACAAAAAAATAACAAAAAATTGATAAAAAACTGACAAAAATGTGATGAAAATTTGACCAAAAAATGACAAAAAAATTATTTAAAAAAATGACAATGTGATAAAAAAATTGACGAAAAAATGACAAAAAATCGGAAAAAAAATTGACAAAAAATAATCAAAATTGACAAAAAATGACAAAAATGTGATAAAAATGTGTGTGTGTTTGATTTCCTCAGAGAGAGTCTCAGGTTTGTGTCTCATTTACAGCTTCATGTCGCCTCTAAAAACAGGATGAGAAAGTCTGAGACAGAACGTTCTCTTGTGCAGAAACATCCAGCACTGGTGATAAATGATCATCATCGAAGCGTCAGGTCTGATGTGAGCGAGGAACGTGACCACATCACATTCACACACTTCCCACTCATCGTTACGACACTTTTAGTGCAGTTGTTTTTCCCATCATGCAGTTCCTCGTGCACAGAGCAAACACGTGACTGCAGGAGCTGAACATCAGCAGGTCAGAATGAACTGATCCATGAAGGCGCCTCTTCATCAGCCCCTGGTGGACGTCCTCTGTCTTCATTCAGTGAGTGTTTCTGCCAAACCTTTAGCGTGTCCTCTCAAACATCTGGTTAACGTGTTGACACGGCCGTGGGAACCCAGGGTGCTGAGGGCGCTGCCGCACCCCCTGGTGGATAGTTTGTGAACTGCAGGCAATATTAACCCCTTAACTCCCACCTGAACCGAGCACATTTTCTCCAGCTTTACCCCAATCCAAAAGCTTCTGGAAAAAAGGTGTGAAAATACCAACAAAAGATGGAGTCAGACTCTGCTGTGTACTACTGTGCTCTGAGGCCCACAGTGACAGGAAACACCAAAACTCTGAACAAAAACCTCTGCAGCAAAGACAACACAATACTGCACTAGCTCCACTAGAGGGAGACACTCTCTGTGAAGCTTCAGACTAAACCCAGACGCAGCAAAGCCAACTGTCAGTGTGAGAAACTAAGCAGACTTCAGAAAGTTGACATGAGGATCACTCAGCTGTGTTTTGGACACATGTTTCCTTTAATGGCAGCACTGCTCCTGCTTTTGTTGAGTGGTAAGTCTTACTAACTGCGTTTCCATCACTGGACTAAAATGCGCATTTTGAAGTTGCGCATAATTTACGAGTGATGGAAACACCAAATTTCGCATTTAAACTCTTAATTCGCATAAAAAGTTTATCCGCTCGCTTGAGGTGGTTTTTGATTTTTGTGTGCATAACTGTTGATGCGTATTTTGCGAGATGGAAACGCAGTTTGTCGAATAAATGTCATGAAGCGAATAAACAGACGCTGGTGCTAGCGTCGTTTCCATGGTAACATGGCTGCTTATGCTGGGTTTAACGCGCCTCAATGGGATTCTTAACAAAACGCATCAGTTTGTGACACGATTCACCCTCTGTTCGTGGAGTTCGCAGCGGAGCGTGTCCTTTCGTGATGAGGAGTGGCGCTTCGTAATTCAGCGTGAGGGCATTCGTAGAGCATTCGTTGAGCAGAATCATTGTTTTCACGCACAAAATTGATGGAAACACACGCTACGCCGAAAAGTACATTTTTGGACCTGCAGCAGCAAAAGGAAAGTCACATAGACTCGGCCAGTCCGCGCTCCAGGCCCGGGACAGCACCTGCTGCCGCCGCTCCTCAGGTGCTTTTCCTCCTCCTGCGGTCGTTCCTCTTGATGTTTGGGAACCAGTCCCTGCCACCCCTATTGCCCCATCGCTGGAGAACCCCACTGTTATATATTTGTCACGATTTTCCCCGCGTTTGTGGGGAAAAAGGGACAGTAAGAAGTGCGCCTTTCCCGCGGTCCCTGAATGCATCTCCCACGCTGCCTCCACTGACCAAAACAACAGCGCGTGGTTCCAGCAGCTACACCATGGAGAAGTTAAGGCTTATTTACAACCTTAGACACGTAAAACAAGCGGCGATGGGCGCGGGGCAGGTGAAGACACGCGCCTGTGTTTGTGGATTATAAAGTTTTTCCAACTGGAGCTGAGACTGACCAGACGAGTGAGAATCATTGGATAAAGAGGTTTAAGAGCAGCAAGTTCTCTGGAAGATCGAGTGCACAGTGAGTGTTAATATGTTTATTCTGTGGAGTAAAGTCAGCCCAAGTCGTGCAGCTATTGAGCCCAACGAGTCAGGGGCGCACGGCGGAGCGAGACGTCCCTGCTCCGCCTCCACCCCGGTGTGCGCGGCAGGCGATCTTGTCCACATTCGCCCAATTCTTGACAGAACGCAGCAGCACGTAACAGTGCGGGACGCATATTCGTGACCGTGCGTAATAATTCGTGCCATTAGGCT
Organism: Gobius niger; assembly: GCF_951799975.1. Classification (NCBI taxonomy): domain Eukaryota; kingdom Metazoa; phylum Chordata; class Actinopteri; order Gobiiformes; family Gobiidae; genus Gobius; species Gobius niger. Next base: position 163,882 of record NC_136859.1, read on the forward strand.
AATCGTAACACGCAGTAACAGGTCGCAACAGTTCGTGGCGGCGCGTGAAACCTCTACCCCCAAATCAGCCACATTCGTGATCCTCGGCCACGAATGTGGATTCGTGGCATTCGTGACTTGTCGCCGTTATGTGTAAACCCAGCATAAGAAGGACAGGTTTGTGTGGACAGAGGATGAGATTGTGGCCCGGTCTCCATCTTTGGCTCTGGTTTGCCATAGTTACAACAGTGCCGTTATTCGCTAGAACAGCTTGATGGAAACACGTAAAATTTGCATCTGTTATACGCTTTGCTTTAGCGCATTTTGAAAAGATTCGCATTTTGTTTGATGGAAACGCAGTTATTGAAACCTATGTTCACACTTTATTACATCCACTGAACACTTACTGAAGCACAGAGCAAGAAGCAGCAGCAAATATGTTTCTAACTTGGACATTCATTTGTTTTCATGTAGGAGTCAGATGTGAAGAGCTCACTGCACTAAAGACTGAGGAGAGCACTGGAGAAGGAGGACAAGTCTCTCTGGGATACAGTTATCCGAGAGGAGCTTCTCCGTCTGATGAGTTTTATTGGTATCGACATAATCCAAGAAAAGCTCCGACATGTATTTACTATAATTTAGGATCAGGAGCAGAAATTAGAAATGAAATCCTGAGAGTTTCAGTCCAAATCAGTGAAGACAAAAAGCATCTCCATCTGCTGGTGTCTCCTGCTGCAGTGTCAGACTCTGCTGTGTACTACTGTGCTGTGAGGCCCACAGTGACAGCAAACCCACAGTCTCTGAACAAAAGCCTCTGGAGGAAACTGCAGTACTCCACACATCCACCAGAGGGAGACACTATTCTCCTGTTGAAACTGTGTGATAATTGCTGGATGGAGCCTCCATCAGAGCTGTTCCTGTGAAGAAACATCTCCACAGCTGCACAGACTCCACAAACTGAAGTCGGCCCAGAGACTCAGCTCCTCAAACCTCCTGAGCCCAGAGCTTTGGTTTGGCCTCACTTTAGATTCAATCCAACTGTTCTGGATAAAGAGGCAGCAATAAATACAATCAAAACAAACATTTTCTTTAAATAAAAAGGTCCTGAAATGTGGACAGTCCGACTGATTTAACACAAACTCTGCAACGACACAATGATGTGAGCCAGAGTTAGTCTGAACTCAGTCCAAACCGTTTCAAACCAATGAGTGTGATGTGAACGTCAAAGTCAGCTTTATTTGTAGAGCACATTTACAACGACACTGGGCCCAAAGTGCTTCACATACACCATATAAACCATATCAAAATGTAGTAAAAAACAAGCAGAGAAACACAACAGAGTCAAATGCAGCTCCAGTTGATTTGAACAACGTTGCTAAAATACGAAACATCCTCCCTAAGTGCGATGCAGAAAAACTGACTCATGCATTTGTCTCTTCAAGGCTGGACTGTAACTGCTGCTGCAGCGGGTCCTACAAGTTCCTTCAAAAGTGTTCAATGAGTTCAAAATGCAGCTGTGAGATTGTTCACGTGGACAAAGAGAAGAGAACACCTCACACCTGCGCTAAAGTCTCTCCACTGGATTCCTGTTGAGTTTAGAATCACATTTAAAATCCTGCTCCTCACATTTAAATCCATAAAGGTTTAGCTCCGCTCTATCTCCAAGACGCTTTCACTAATCAGCCAATCAGAGACTCTGCTCTAAACACTCTGGGACCAGTGAGTCCTCGAGTCTCCAAAGTCACTGTAGGAGGCAGAGCCTTCAGCTCCAAGCTCCGGTTTGATGGAAAAAACTCCCAGCTCAGAAGCAGAAACAGTCCCTACATTTAAGACTAGGCTCAAAACCTCTGAGAGTGAGCTCATGATCAGGCCAAGTAAAGCTCTGACCCTCAGCCTGAAGTAAAGCTCTGACCCTCAGCCTGAAGTAAAGCTCTGACCCTCAGCCTGAAGTAAAGCTCTGACCCTCAGCCTGAAGTAAAGCTCTGACCCTCAGCCTGAAGTAAAGCTCTGACCCTCAGCCTGAAGTAAAGCTCTGACCCTCAGCCTGAAGTAAAGCTCTGACCCTCAGCAAGAAGTAAAGCTCTGACCCTCAGCCTGAAGTAAAGCTCTGACCCTCAGCCTGAAGTAAAGCTCTGACCCTCGGCCTGAAGTAAAGCTCTGACCCTCAGCCTGAAGTAAAGCTGCCTGAGGAGAAACACTGCTGTGGGAAGTACGGTCCACTGAGCTCTATCCTCTTCTTCTTACTGCACTTTGTCTTATTATGATACAATATTTCTTTTATCTGTCGTCTGTTCATCACTATTGACCTGGTGTCTCCTGTTTTATTGCCTTAATGTTCGGAGCAGCTGTGAGGAAACATCTGTGTGATATTGGGCTACACAAAACCATTGATTGATTGAAGACTTTGATCTGAAATAAAAGATTCTCTAAAGGTTCATGTAGCAAAGTTTTATTGTTTCCTAAAAATAAGAATCAGTCATTCCCAAAGACTAACAACACTTTTGTTTTCATGTGAAGGAGAGACGTTCTGCAAAGTGTAGAAGTCCAACACTCAGAGACACAAGAGGAGGAGCCGACTGTAAGAGCAGCAGACACTTGAGAGGAGAGGAGTTTAGAAGATGGAGTCTGCCCTGTGTACACTGCTCTCAGCTCTGGTTGTGCTCCTGTGTTCTTCCCCAGAGTGTAAAGGAGAAGACACAGTGACCCAGCCAGAAGGAGACGCCTCTGTGATTAACGGAACAGCAACTATTAACTGCAATTTTACAACCAGCGCCACCACTGCATATTTGTTCTGGTACAAACAAGAAGGACATGGAGCTCCACAATACATGATGACGAGAACTAGATCTTTATCGAAATGGCGGCAAACTGTGAAATCCACTCAGTTCGATGAATCCAGGTTTGAGTTTGAGGCTGATCTAAAGGAGAACTCTGTGTATCTGAAGATCCAGGGTGTGCGTGTGTCAGACTCTGCTGTGTACTACTGTGCTCTGAGGCCCACAGTGACAGGAAACACCAAAACTCTGAACAAAAACCTCTGCAGCAAAGACAACACAATACTGCACTAGCTCCACTAGAGGGAGACACTCTCTGTGAAGCTTCAGACTAAACCCAGACGCAGCAAAGCCAACTGTCAGTGTGAGAAACTAAGCAGACTTCAGAAAGTTGACATGAGTTTCTGAGCTCGGAAATGTGGGCGAGCAGTGAATCTGGGCGCGACATTGAAGTAGATGTTGGTCAGCAAAGGGAAAACCAAAAGAAAAGAAAGAAGGCTCGCTCGTCTCCTGATAGTGACCACAGTGAGGGAGACTTTGTGGTGGGCATGTTTGCCATCACTCGAGTGGACGGAATCTTTAAGGATCCCCACAAGGTTGGGAAGTTTATTGGGAAAGAGGTGGGAGAAGTTGGATCCATCAGAGTGACCCGAGGGGGTGTGGTAGTTATCCAACTATAACCATAACTGCAGTAATCCACATTAAGCTTAAGATACAAAGACATCATAGAATAGAATCAAATGAACATCTTTACAGAAAGCACGACTCCTAAATAATAAAGCTCCTCCTCTGACTCTTCATGTTTGGATCCATCTGAACTCTGTCAAACTGTTCTGTCAGGAGCAGGAGTCTAGACTGGACCCAAACTGGTTTTACCCAAACCGTTCAGTTAGTCTGGTTTGTACCAAGATCCTCAAACTCTCACAGCCCAGAGTCTCTTGTGCAGCTCTAAAGTGATGACAGAGACCAGAGAGTTCAGAGCTTTGGTTCTCGCCCTAAACTCAACTGTGTCCGTGTCCCCAACCTCAGTGTCAAAAGGATGAGGTCATTCAGACTCGTGCCTAATAATCAAAGCTCTCTGCCCCTCTCATGGCTGAAGCTTTCTCTACAATAGCTTAGCAGGAAGTATTCATCATGTGTGGAACCTGTAACTTCAAGTGTTTGGGCCATAGTACTTTATGTCATTACTAAGGCGGCTGCTATTGGTTTATGGCACAATAGTCTCTAGGTATTGTGGCTGGTGCTGCAAATGTCAAAGGGTCAAACTCACTTTAACTGACAGGTCACAGAAGTGAGACCAGGAGGAGTTCTTCAGAGGAAATCTGCACCCACAGACCTTCAATGGGAATGACCATACTGAGCGGACAGGAAAGATGAGAGGCTCAGAGGGAAAGGAAAGGATGGGCTTTTGGACAGTCTAAAAGAGGAGAGCACAAGCAGATCAGGGGGATTGATTACGAGCACCTCCAGAAGAAATAAGAACAGAAGAGGAGGACGCAGACCTTCAAAACTACCAGGCTGTGAGCCCAAACAAGCTGAGGAGAATCTGTCTTAAAGAAACTGCTGACAAATCCTCCGCTCACTGTGGAGAGGGGACAACAAGGTGGGAGACAGTGGCAGCGCTTCCTGCCCCACACAGCTGCTTCCTGGAGCTGGTACAGCAGCCTGAGAGCCCGAGCAGCCTGTGTCTGTGAAAGGAAACCACGGGCTCATGTCACGTCACTAATGCTGTGTTTCTAAAGTGAACTGTGGGAGGAGCCGTTCCTCATGAGGATGTGATACTGAAGCCTGACAAAAGGCAGAGCAGAAGCAAAGATCATCACCCAGACCAACTTTGTGAGGATTAAAGAAGAAGCTCTGAGCCTGAAGATGGAGTCTGCCCTGTGTACACTGCTCTCAGCTCTGGTTGTGCTCCTGTGTTCTTCCCCAGAGTGTAAAGGAGAAGACACAGTGACCCAGCCAGAAGGAGACGCCTCTGTGATTAAGGGAAACAATGCAACTATTAAGTGCAATTTTACAACCAACGACCCAACGCAGACTCTGTTCTGGTACAAACAAGAAGGACATGGAGCTCCACTATACATGATGAGGAGAACTAGATTTTCATCAAAATGGCTTCAAACTGGGAAATCCAATGAGTTTGCTGAGTCCAGGTTTGAGTTTGATGCTGATCTAAAGGAGAACTCTGTGTCTCTGAAGATCCAGGGTGTGCGTGTGTCAGACTCTGCTGTGTACTACTGTGCTCTGAGGCCCACAGTGACAGCAAACCCACAGTCTCTGAACAAAAACCTCTGGAGGAAACTGCAGTACTCCACACATCCACCAGAGGGAGATCACATGTTTCCATCTGATCATTTTCTTTCTCCACCTTTTATGAAGAAGACTTTTCTGTCTTTTCTAGAGCAGAGATTCCAGAAAACTTTCAAAGTAATAAATATTAACTTTAGCAAAACCAATAAATATATTTCAGGCCCAGAGTGTGGACAGAGAGGAGGAAGTTTGTGTCTCTCTTCTTGACTCACTCTATATTAGACTGAACTTAAGATAAGAACTTTATTAATCCGTGAGGACAAACATGACAGACAAACAGCAGGGGGCGCCATTAATCGCTGCTTAAAATCACTTTGGCAACTCCGTCAAGAACATTATTACCACAATCATTACAATACAGGACTCAGCAGGGAAGCCAACACAAGTTCCAGAACAGATAAATACAATTTTCAAAGACTTCTATGCAAACCTATTCTCATCCTCAACACAAAACAACCAAGAACTTGTTCATTCTTTTCTGTCGAACATCGAACTACCTCAACTCAAATCAAATGAATATGCTCGACTCCCCAGTAATAGAAAAAGAACTCTCCTCTGCTCTTGCAAAGATGCAAAACAACAAAGCACCTGGACCAGATGGCTTCCCTGCTGAATTCTATAAACATTTTTGGACAATACTTTCCCCCCTATTTCCAAGACGAATCACAGAAATACAACAAAAATCAAAAATCCCAGACCACATGAATATTGCCACAATCATACTGATCTTAAAACCAGACAAAGACCCAACTCTACCCACCAGCTTCTTACGAAAACCCTCTCCCATAGACTTGATACAATTATTCCGTCCATAATACACCCAGACCAGACAGGCTTCATAAACGGCAGACATTCATCCAGCAACTGTCGTAGACTCATCAATGTAATAGATTATACCATACAAAACAAACAGAACAGCATCATCATTAGCCTCGATGCGGAAAAAGCCTTTGACCGGGTCAGCTGGTCATTTCTCATATCCACTTTACACATGTTTGGCTTTGGAGAGTCATTCATCAATTGGGTCAGAACACTCTACACAACACCAACAGCCACTGTGACCACCAACCGACTAACGTCACAAAGATTTACACTACACAGGGGAACTAGACAGGGATGTCTACTCTCTCCATACCTGTTTACCATATTCATAGAACCTCTTGCTGCAGCAATACGACAAAACAGTCTCATAACTGGCATCCAGACAATCAACTCACACCACAGAATAAGCCTCTATGCAGACGACATACTTTTATTCTTAACTAATCCTCAAACATCCTTGAATGAAACCATCAACCTTATAAAGAAATTCTCATCAATATCCGTTTACTCAATAAACTGGCAAAAATCCTCTATCCTTCCACTAAAAGATAGTTGGGATGCGTCAGCCGACCCACCCCCAATCCCAATCTGTATATCACATGACTTATCTGGGCATTAAAGTATCATAATATTATTATGTATTTGTTGTGTTGAAATGTAAGTGATCTAATGATGTACTGAGATATGTGTATGTTTCAACATGTTCTAATGCCTCATGTGTAGGTGGGCTGTGATGTCCCTTATGGAAGTCTATTACCAGTTCTTTTGTTTTGTGTGGAGGTTAAGACAGTTGTACTTGCACCATTCTGTAAATGAGTCCATTCCCTTTTGTAGCTGTCCATCTCTGTGTCATGGGAGTATTTAATGGATGTCATCCCAGGAAAGCTGCTTCTTCATCAGTGTACAGTGTGAATAAAAGCGGAGCCATGACAGATCCTTGAGGTGCACCTGTTGAGATGGTCTGTGGTTTTGCTGAGGTGTCCGGAGACTTTAGTAAAAAATGAGCCACAGGATTAGATGTGGATTAACGTCCATGTGGAGCAGCTTTTGTCTCATCAGATGAGGCTGGACCGTATCGAACGCACTGGAAAAGTCCACAAACACCAACCGTACCAGAGACTGAGGCTTTAACTGAACTGTTCTCTTCAACCCAACAATATTTAACATGAAAACGCTGAATGAATAGAGCCATCTTGGAAAAGCACAAGGAGTTTCTTCCAATGAACCTGAATTCAACTGTTTGGTCTGAAAACATTCAAAAGTCACAAAGTACATCCAGCTTTTGGTTCTCTAAGGCAAAAACAAGACGTCAAATGAGTCTCTGCCACAAGAAAGTCCTTCTGTGGTTTCTAAAGTGAACTGTGGGAGGAGCCGTTCCTCCTAAAAGGATGTGATGCTGAAGCCTGGCAAAAGGCAGAGCTGAGAACATCACCAAGACAAACTTTATGAGGATTAAAGAAGAAGCTCTGAGCCTGAAGATGGAGTCTGCCCTGTGTACACTGCTCTCAGCTCTGGTTGTGCTCCTGTGTTCTTCCCCAGAGTGTAAAGGAGAAGACACAGTGACCCAGCCAGAAGGAGACGCCTCTGTGATTAATGGAACAGCAACTATTAACTGTACTTTTACAACTTCGAGCGCCTCTGCAACTCTGTTCTCGTACAAGCAAGAAGGACATGGAGCTCCACAATACATGATGAAGAGAACTAGATCTTTATCGAAATGGCTTCAAACTGGGAAATCCACTGAGTTCGATGAATACAGGTTTGAGTTTGAGGCTGAGGAGAACTCTGTGTATCTGAAGATCCAGGGTGTGCGTGTGTCAGACTCTGCTGTGTACTACTGTGCTCTGAGGCCCACAGTGACAGGAAACACCAAAACTCTGAACAAAAACCTCTGGAGGAAACTGCAGTACTCCACACATCCACCAGAGGGAGATCACATGTTTCCATCTGTACATTTTCTTTCTCCGCCTTTTATGAAGAAGACTTTTCTGTCTTTTCTAGAGCAGAGATTCCAGAAAACTTTCAAAGGAATAAACATGACATTCAGCCAAACCAAGACACATATTCCAGGCCCAGAGTGTGGACAGAGAGGAGGAAGTTTGTGTCTCTCTTCTTGACTCGCTCTATATTAGACTGAACTGAACTGTTCTCTTCAACCTCACACACATTCATGGTGTGGGAGGAGCTCCACCTCCTCCACAGTGGAGGAACTAAACCTACAGCTTCCATTATTGCCCCTGTTTTTACTCACATTATTCATCAGTGTTTGACTTCAAATGTCTTCCTGTCAGCTTGGAACATTTCTAAGGTTTTTCCTTTATTTTGCTTAATAGTTTACTTCAAATTCTTAGTAAAGTAATGAAGATTATTTATGAGCAGATAAATACTTCCTTTAAAGATAATAAACTCTCAGCACAAATACAGGGACAAACATGCGACTGCACTGACCCCAATGACAGATGGTTGTGGGAAATGGATCATGACGTCATCGCTCTGGTTCTATTAGACTTTTCAGCAGCTTTTGATCTCAGTGATCAGAGAATCCTGTAGAAAAAACTCTAATGCTGTGGATTTACGGAAACTTCAGTGCACTTTATTACAAGCTTTTTACACCATCACAAACAAATGCTTTATTATAATGGATGTGTATAAAGGTTAATTTGTGTTTTTATTATCAAGGTGTTTTTTATACACTGAATTTATGTATCTGAATTTTTTGCCTCCGTATTTCACCACCATATTGAAAAAAATTCAGTGTATTTTTTTTCGCTGCTGAAAAAAAAATTCTGTGAAAAACAGCTGATGAGCAGCCAATCAGATGGTGAGCTCCCAGAGCGCAGCCAAGGAGGAAACTGGCTGCGTCCAAACGTCAAACTAGAGTTAAAAGTCCTCACTTAAACCCAGAATAAAACTGTAAAACTAAATGCATTCATTGTGGAAGCCTGGGATCTGATCACTGGTGCTGGACCAGGCTGAAAGGAGCAGGTGTTTTTATAGAAACTTACGAATATGCGTGTTAGCTTAACGCTCACTCATTTCAATGGGTTAGCCTAGCCTAGCGGCGTCCATTGGTTTACATGAATCAGTTAGCATTGGACATTGAGCTGTTGTTTCTCCTAAAACATTCAACAAAATTAAATGATCCAAAGCTCAACTGTATATGTGAGAACAGTGCATTCATTCATTCACTCTGAACACACAACGTTATAACGGGGTCAACATCGGACCTTCCAAACGCCGGAGGCGGCCGGTGTTCCCCGACTGCGGGTCTCGCTCATAGACATGTTATTGCTGCGCGTCTTCATGCGCCCGACAGTCCTGCTGTCGCTCTCTTCACTACCACAGGGCTGTGTCCTTGGGCCTCTTCTGTTTACAGTGTCACTAATGATGAACCACAGGGCTGTGTCCTTGGGCCTCTTCTGTTTACAGTTTCACTAATGATGAACCACAGGGCTGTGTCCTTGGGCCTCTTCTGTTTACAGTGTCACTAATGATGAACCACAGGGCTGTGTCCTTGGGCCTCTTCTGTTTACAGTTTCACTAATGATGAACCACAGGGCTGTGTCCTTGGGCCTCTTCTGTTTACAGTGTCACTAATGATGAACCACAGGGCTGTGTCCTTGGGCCTCTTCTGTTTACAGTGTCACTAATGATGAACAACAGGGCTGTGTCCTTGGGCCTCTTCTGTTTACAGTGTCACTAATGATGAACCACAGGGCTGTGTCCTTGGGCCTCTTCTGTTTACAGTTTCACTAATGATGAACCACAGGGCTGTGTCCTTGGGCCTCTTCTGTTTACAGTGTCACTAATGATGAACCACAGGGCTGTGTCCTTGGGCCTCTTCTGTTTACAGTGTCACTAATGATGAACCACAGGGCTGTGTCCTTGGGCCTCTTCTGTTTACAGTGTCACTAATGATGAACCACAGGGCTGTGTCCTTGGGCCTCTTCTGTTTACAGTTTCACTAATGATGAACCACAGGGCTGTGTCCTTGGGCCTCTTCTGTTTACAGTTTCACTAATGATGAACCACAGGTGCTCTGCAAGGCTGTGCAGACGACACAACAGTATATTCAGCAGTAAATCAGTCAGTGAGGTCAAAACTAACCTTGAACAAGAGCTGCTCAGAAATGAAACAAACTAAATATGATGATTATTACTAAGTTTTGTGATTGGAACTAATCATTTACCAAGAGCTAAAGCTCAGCTTGATCTGGGAATAAAACATGTGACTCTCAAACAGTGTGAGAAGGTGAAGCTGTGAGGAGTTCTTATTGACAGTGAATTGTCCTGGGACAAACTCATAGTGTTGTCTCTAAAATGAGTCACAGCCTGGCGGTTCTTCAAACATGTTCCAAATGTTTACCTAAACCTTTCATTCATTCATTTTAACCCAGCACTGATGCAGCAGGACAAACCACGACCATCAGAGACACAAGAGGAGGAGCCGACTGTAAGAGCAGCAGACACTTGAGAGGAGAGGAGTTCAGAAGATGGAGTCTGCCCTGTGTACACTGCTCTCAGCTCTGGTTGTGCTCCTGTGTTCTTCCCCAGAGTGTAAAGGAGAAGACACAGTGACCCAGCCAGAAGGAGACGCCTCTGTGATTAACGGAACAGCAACTATTAGGTGCACTTTTGAAAGAAGAAAATTCAACAACTACTACTTGTTCTGGTACAGACAGAAAGATGCTGATTCTCCAAAGTTCATGCTGCGCCGAGACACAATGGGAACAGAGAGCAATTCTCCAGACTTTGACAAATCCAAGTTTGATGCTGATCTAAAGGAGAACTCTGTGTCTCTAAAGATCCAGGGTGTGCGTGTGTCAGACTCTGCTGTGTACTACTGTGCTCTGAGGCCCACAGTGACAGGAAACACCAAAACTCTGAACAAAAACCTCTGCAGCAAAGACAACACAATACTGCACTAGCTCCACTAGAGGGAGACACTCTCTGTGAAGCTTCAGACTAAACCCAGACGCAGCAAAGCCAACTGTCAGTGTGAGAAACTAAGCAGACTTCAGAAAGTTGACATGAGGATCACTCATGTAATAAGGTTAGGACTTGTATTGCAACGAAAGGAATGTGACTGAACAGAAACAACAGGTTCGTTTTAGGAGCTTGAGGGAATGATGAACACGATGCACAGAAATAAGATTTAAAGTGAGGTATATTCAAGCAAAATAAATATAGTAACACACAGTAAAGTGCACAACAACGACAATAAGGGGAAAAATGTCAAAGAAAATAACCCTAATGACCTTTGGTCAAATAGTCTGGTTTTAGTTCATACGTTTTTTTTTCCAAAACACAATATTTAGTTTGGTTTACGATCCTTTAATTTTCTTTAAAGTTCAGAGTTCCTTGTCCAGGAGAGTTCAGAGTAAAAAACAACAAAAAAATGTAGAAAAAGTAATGATCCAACTAAAAGTGTCCAGCGGAGGCACAGAAGAGGAAAGATCAGTTCCTTCCAGGTTTCGCTTCAGCTCGTCACCTCTAGCAGAGGAATTACTGGAGCAGGTGCTAAGAAAAAAACCTGACAAACCTGAAAAACATCAGTTCCCAATAAAACTATCAGTGAGTAATGAGTTACTAGTAACATTCCGTGAATTCATCAATACTGAAGCTAAGTATAGCTTATTAAAAATAAATGTAAACATCAAAACAGCTGCGCAACATAATCTAAACAATCAGAAGCTTCATTCATTGTATGAGCTAACGAAACCCTATGTGTTTCAATGGGCCGTTAGCATTCTGGTAGCCTATGAAAACATGCATATTTAATCTAATCAAAGAGAGGTATCGGCATATGGCTAATATAGCACACAGTAGTGAGTGTCTTCTGTGAGGAGGTGCAGTGACACCGCTGTAGTTCAGGGCCCAACAAAAATATAAACACTCAAAGACAGCGGTGTTCGAGGAACGACCGCGAACACGGAAGTAGCGACTTTAATTTAAGTGACTGTTTTGGTGACGACTGTGGGACATTTGGCAAAGTGCTACGATGCAAACGGGTTCTGGTAACTCACCATCGACTTTCCAGATGTGTTCCTTGGTTCTACGCAGATTGTGACGGTTCCTTTGGTGAGTTGTTTGGTGCAGCAGTGCGGAGTCGGTCACAGCGGGAGCAGTGGGGGCGACTCGGAGGTGATGTGACTTTTATGATAGCGCCTCTTGTGGTGGAGGGCTGTGGGTACAGCATGGCATTAGGAGACGTGGGTTACATTCAGCAGGAAGTTCAGGGTTTGGGTGAAAAGAGTGGACTGTGCAGCAGTGCTTTGAATGGTGATAAAACGATCCCACAGAAATGACCGATCGTCAGGTCTGGAGATCGTACGATGGTCTAATATCGTCATATCGCTCAGACCCAATTCCACAGAACCTTCAGAGATATAAATATGAAGTTTGGAACCTGAACCTGGTGTTCTGACGTGGGAGCAGGAGGTGGACTCCAGGAGGATTAGGGGCGTGCCACAGGGCTCTGTTCTGGGGCCTTTTCACTCTTTATACAAACGCTGTGGTTAAAGTGAGAAATGAAGACGACAGGATTTATTCACCAACACATTTTTAAACTGACTTTTTACACTCGACATTTAATGAAGACTTTGATCTGAATAAAACATTCTCTAAATGTTCATGTAGCAAAGTTTCATTGTTTTCTAAAAGTAAGAATCAGTCATTCCCAAAGACTAACAATACTTTTGTTTTCATGTGAAGGAGAGACGTTCTGCAAAGTGTAGACGTCCAACACTCAGAGACACAAGAGGAGGAGCCGACTGTAAGAGCAGCAGACACTTGAGAGGAGAGGAGTTTAGAAGATGGAGTCTGCCCTGTGTACACTGCTCTCAGCTCTGGTTGTGCTCCTGTGTTCTTCCCCAGAGTGTAAAGGAGAAGACACAGTGACCCAGCCAGAAGGAGACGCCTCTGTGATTAACGGAACAGCAACTATTAACTGCAATTTTACAACCAGTGACAGAAAGACTTTTCTCTACTGGTACAAACAAGAAGGACATGGAGCTCCACAATACATGATAGATAAAGGAAGACTGTCATCAGGATCATCATCAGGATGGACTCAGACATTTAAGTCCGTGGAGTTTGATGAATCCAGGTTTGAAATTGACGCTGAGGAGAACTCTGTGTCTCTGAAGATCCAGGGTGTGCGTGTGTCAGACTCTGCTGTGTACTACTGTGCTCTGAGGCCCACAGTGACAGGAAACACCAAAACTCTGAACAAAAACCTCTGGAGGAAACTGCAGTACTCCACACATCCACCAGAGGGAGATCACATGTTTCCATCTGATCATTTTCTTTCTCCACCTTTTATGAAGAAGACTTTTCTGTCTTTTCTAGAGCAGAGATTCCAGAAAACTTTCAAAGTAATAAATATTAAGTTTAGCAAAACCAATAAATATATTTCAGGCCCAGAGTGTGGACAGAGAGGAGGAAGTTTGTGTCTCTCTTCGTGACTCGCTCTATATTAGACTGAACTTAAGAACTTTATTAATCCGGGAGGACAAACACGACAGACAAAAAGGCAGGGGGCGCCATTAATCACTGCTTAAAATCACTTTGAGTTCAGTGGCCTAATAGAGGTGTGAACAAAACTGGCCTGTGCTCTTTGTTTTTGCAAAGGCAGTGACCTGAACCGGCCACCAGAGGGGAGTGGGCTGTACTGACTGATGTCCTTTAGACCTGACTCTGTTATTGTAAATGTCCTTTAGTGATTCCTGTTCCTGTTAAGACAGTTGTACTTGCACCATTCTGTAAATGAGTCCATTCCCTTTTGTAGCTGTCCATCTCTGGGTCATGGGAGTATTTAATGGATGTCATCCCAGGAAAGCTGCTTCTTCATCAGTGTACAGTGTGAATAAAAGCGGAGCCATGACAGATCCTTGAGGTGCACCTGTTGAGATGGTCTGTGGTTTTGCTGAGGTGTCCGGAGACTTGAGTAAAAAATGAGCCACAGGATTAGATGTGGATTAACGTCCATGTGGAGCAGCTTTTGTCTCATCAGATGAGGCTGGACCGTATCGAACGCACTGGAAAAGTCCACAAACACCAACCGTACCAGAGACTGAGGCTTTAACTGAACTGTTCTCTTCAACACAACAATATTTAACATGAAAACGCTGAATGAATAGAGCCATCTTGGAAAAGCACAAGGAGTTTCTTCCAATGAACCTGAATTCAACTGTTTGGTCTGAAAACATTCAAAAGTCACAAAGTCCATCCAGCTTATGGTTCTCTAAGGCAAAAACAAGACGTCAAATGAGTCTCTGCCACAAGAAAGTCCTTCTGTGGTTTCTAAAGTGAACTGTGGGAGGAGCCGTTCCTCCTAAAAAGGATGTGATGCTGAAGCCTGACAAAAGGCAGAGCTGAGAACATCACCAAGACAAACTTTATGAGGATTAAAGAAGAAGCTCTGAGCCTGAAGATGGAGTCTGCCCTGTGTACACTGCTCTCAGCTCTGGTTGTGCTCCTGTGTTCTTCCCCAGAGTGTAAAGGAGAAGACACAGTGACCCAGCCAGAAGGAGACGCCTCTGTGATTAATGGAACGGCAATTATTAACTGCAATTTTACAACCAGCGACAGAACTCCTTATTTGTTCTGGTACAAACAAGAAGGACATGGAGCTCCACAATATATGATGATGAGAATGAAATCATCATCAAAATGGCAGGAAACATATAAAGCTGATGACTTCAAACAATCCAGGTTTAAATTTGACGCTGAGAAAAACTCTGTGTATCTGAAGATCCAGGGTGTGCGTGTGTCTGACTCTGCTGTGTACTACTGTGCTCTGAGGCCCACAGTGACAGGAAACACCAAAACTCTGAACAAAAACCTCTGCAGCAAAGACGACACAATACTGCACTAGCTCCACTAGAGGGAGACACTCTCTGTGAAGCTTCAGACTAAACCCAGACATGAAGATGACAGGATTTATTCATCTGCATCGACACATGTTGATACTGAGTGTTTTTTACACACATTTAATGATGAGTTTAAGTTTTTGATCTGAAGTAAAGTCAAGTCAAAGGTTCTCAACTGGGGGGCTGTGGCCCAAAGTGAGGTCGGAGTGATGTTAATCCTTTGTTATGGTAGTTTTTGGAGTGGTCTTTCTGATCAATAATAGAAACAAGTCCTGAGGAAACAGTGATATGATTTTCAGTTCTATGTGAGGTTAAACTACAGAAGTTTATGTTTGAAGAGGAAATCCTTTTGAATGTGTTGACGACTCTTCATGACAGACACTGGGCCTGGAAGCTGCAGTTGTAGAAAACCACTGCTTTAAATGTGTTTGAAGCAAAGTTTGAGTGACTCACAATGACGTCCAATGACTGGGCCTGGTCTTCTGCCTGGTGCAAACGCGTGAAGGTGAAGTAGGAATCTTTCTTACCAACGACGGTGCAGCAGAGCTTTGTTCAGTCTGAGGGCGTCGCTCAGAGAACAAGGGGCCGGCAGAGGCGTGGGCTACAAACACCTTGTGACAAAGTGGGTTTGTCCCATTATGTGTTTCGGTTACTTTGCTTTGTCTCGTTTGCAACAATAACCCTCAGATTCATGTATAAGTGAATCATTATATCACATTGTCCATTTAAAACTTTGTTTCTTCATTTACTCAGACATTTACCTGGACCACCTGGTGAGAGAGGAAGGGGCGTGGTCTTTGTCGGCCATTTTAAAATCTTAGGCTGGACCATGTGGCCGGGGGAAACCGGTTTAACTTTGTGTTTCCTTTTGTGTATGATTTTTGATTTGTCTTTTGTCTTTGATTTGAACACTGATCATTTCATTTGATGTAAAATGTGAACTTACCTGCTGAACTTGCATGTGGAACTGACCCTTTGAGCTAATGGTACTTTCCGGTGGGAGGTCCTTTCCCATTAGGGGGAAGTATAAAACCTGACTGCTTCTAGTCACTGGCGGCCATTTTGTATGTGACATGTGCGTCACTGAGAAGTTCTGTTGTAAATAAATGTGTGGTAAGAGCTGTATTTGTCCGTCTGCCTGAGCATTTGGAGCCTCGTGGCCGGCGTCTTCACACACCTCAATACTAGGATTGTTCCACATCTTCTGTATGGCATGTCTAATGTGTCAAACATCATGAAGCCTCTTGATCATTATAAAAAAGAGGTGTAAATATTGATGGTAAAGCCTGGCTGAACCATCACTGTCAGGTCCAAAGTAAACATTACATTTGGCGTGTGCGACACATGGTCCTGGCGGTCATTGGTCTGCTGTAACATGTGACCCAGAGCGCTCATGTTCCTGCAGCTCGTTTACTCTTCTCTAATGGATGTTTCACTTTGCAACAGACGTGGAAAAAACCAGTGCAGACGCTGAAGGAGCAGCTTCACCACTTTGAGGAACACTGATGGGAACACAGTGAGTGCCTGATTTATCCCATGTTCTGCAGTGGTTTCTCTCTGTGTTCAGATGGAATGTGTGATGTTTGATGCTTAAACGTGTTCTGTAGAGAGTTCTGTTGGATTCTCTGTTTGTTTGTGGGTGCAGTGGTTGTTGTCGTGTTGTTGTGACTGCACTCGGTTGTTTTGTGCCTCATCACATATTAAATCTACAGAAAAGTGTTTGGCCGTGTTTACATCAGAACAGAACAGCGACCAGTGCGTTCACCTGATATTCTGTTTTTTTCTGTTCGCCCGGAGGATGTGTGTGACTGCGAGGATTGTTCTGGAGGAAAACGACACATCCGGGGGGCGGAGCCAGGATAACAAAGTGTAGACGTCCAACACTCAGAGACACAAGAGGAGGAGCCGACTTTAAGAGCAGCAGACACTTGAGAGGAGAGGAGTTTAGAAGATGGAGTCTGCCCTGTGTACACTGCTCTCAGCTCTGGTTGTGCTCCTGTGTTCTTCCCCAGAGTGTAAAGGAGAAGACACAGTGACCCAGCCAGAAGGAGACGCCTCTGTGACTATGGGAAACAATGCAACTATTAAGTGCACTTTTACAACCAGAGACACAACTCCAACTCTTTTCTGGTACAAACAAGACGGACATGGAGCTCCACAATACATGATGAAGAAAACTAGATCATCAATGAAATGGCTTGAAACGTATAAAGCTGATGACTTCAAACAATCCAGGTTGAAATTT
Organism: Gobius niger; assembly: GCF_951799975.1. Taxonomy (NCBI): domain Eukaryota; kingdom Metazoa; phylum Chordata; class Actinopteri; order Gobiiformes; family Gobiidae; genus Gobius; species Gobius niger. Next base: position 180,884 of record NC_136859.1, read on the forward strand.
GACGCTGAGGAGAACTCTGTGTCTCTGAAGATCCAGGGTGTGCGTGTGTCAGACTCTGCTGTGTACTACTGTGCTCTGAAGCCCACAGTGACAGGAAACACCAAAACTCTGAACAAAAACCTCTGCAGCAAAGACAACACAATACTGCACTAGCTCCACTAGAGGGAGACACTCTCTGTGAAGCTTCAGACTAAACCCAGACGCAGCAAAGCCAACTGTCAGTGTGAGAAACTAAGCAGACTTCAGAAAGTTGACATGAGGATCACTCAGCTGTGTTTTGGACACATGTTTCCTTTAATGGCAGCACTGCTCCTGCTTTTGTTGAGTGGTAAGTCTTATTGAAACCTATGTTCACACTTTATTACATCCACTGAACACTTACTGAAGCACAGAGCAAGAAGCAGCAGCAAATATGTTTCTAACTTGGACATTCATTTGTTTTCATGTAGGAGTCAGATGTGAAGAGCTCACTGCACTAAAGACTGAGGAGAGCACTGGAGAAGGAGGACAAGTCTCTCTGGGATACAGTTATTACAAAGATCCAGGTTATGATGATTATTTCTTCTGGTATCGACAATATCCAGGAAAACCTCCACAATTCCTAGTCTCACATTCTGGAAAAGGAGATTTATTCACAGATATCGTGAAAGGACTGAAGTTTGAAGTGATAAAGCGTGATCTCCATCTGCTGGTGTCTCCTGCTGCAGTGTCAGACTCTGCTGTGTACTACTGTGCTGTGAGGCCCACAGTGACAGCAAACCCACAGTCTCTGAACAAAAACCTCTGGAGGAAACTGCAGTACTCCACACATCCACCAGAGGGAGACACTATTCTCCTGTTGAAACTGTGTGATAATTGTTGGATGGAGCCTCCATCAGAGCTGTTCCTGTGAAGAAACATCTCCACAGCTGCACAGACTCCACAAACTGAAGTCGGCCCAGAGACTCAGCTCCTCAAACCTCCTGAGCCCAGAGCTTTGGTTTGGCCTCACTTTAGATTCAATCCAACTGTTCTGGATAAAGAGGCAGCAATAAATACAATCAAAACAAACATTTTCTTTAAAGAAAAGGTCCTGAAATGTGGACAGTCCCACTGATTTAACACAAACTCTGCAACGACACAATGATGTGAGCCAGAGTTAGTCTGAACTCAGTCCAAACCATTTCAAACCAATGAGTGTGATGTGAATGGAGTAAACCCTGAGTGAGGGACAGTTTCCTGAAGCTGTGACTGAATAATGATGCTGTGGATTTACTACTTTTGAACCAACAAACCTCAACAAGTGCTTTTTAATGGTTTTAAACCATCCACACAACCTTTGAACACTGGACTTCCACAAGGCTGTGATTTATCTCCTGTTCTCTTTTCCACGTGCACAAATAACATGTGCAGCACCAGGGAATGAGCCTTTTTAAACATGTGGATGACACGGCACTGGTGGTGTGGGTGGAGAACCCCGAGCTACTGACCAGGGACCAACAGACAGTCAGAGACTTGGTCCAACCTGTCAGTGACCAATGTCTGGAGCTGAATGTTGCTCAAACTAAGGAGCTGCAGGAGTCGGGGGAACAGGGAGGAACCAACACCCCTGTTGTCCTCATTTAAAGACCTGGGCACAGAGATCCACACCTGCCTGTCCTTTGTCCAGCAGAAGCTTCACCTGCTCAGGAAGCTCAGGAGTTTGAATGTGAGCAAAGACATGTGAACAGTTGTCTACAGGTCACTCATCCAATCCATTCTCTCCTTCAACATCACATCCTGGTACAATGTTCTAACAGTTATAAAGAAAAGTGTCCCGGGTCATAAACCAGGCCACAGGTTCACCACAGACCCCTCTCTCTGACCAGGAAAGCCCTGATCCCCGCTGACCCCGGACATCCTCTGCATGTTCCCCTCAGGCAGAAGATACAAGGTCCCACCAGCAAATCAAAACACAAACAATCATCCATCCATCTGCAATGAAGATGGTGAACAAGCAGCACCAGCATCAGTACAGCAGCCTGTATTTGTTTGGATTTGCATTGTGTGAAAACTGCTCTGTTTATCCTCTCTCAGGTTTGTGTATCTGAGGACGAGCTCCAATTAGCCCTGAAGCCGTCTGTCCATCCTGTGGAGGAAACATTCTGTATTAGAGAGAAAAACATCTGAGACACAAGAGGAGGAGCCGACTGTAAGAGCAGCAGACACTTGAGAGGAGAGGAGTTTAGAAGATGGAGTCTGCCCTGTGTACACTGCTCTCAGCTCTGGTTGTGCTCCTGTGTTCTTCCCCAGAGTGTAAAGGAGAAGACACAGTGACCCAGCCAGAAGGAGACGCCTCTGTGACTATGGGAGAACCTGTAACTATTAACTGTAGTTTTACAACCTCTGGCTCCTATGCAGATTTGTTCTGGTACAGACAGAAAGATGCTGATTCTCCAAAGTACATCCTCCGCCGAGACACATTTGGAACAGAGAGCAATTCTCCAGACTTTGACAAATCCAAGTTTGATGCTAAAATCAAGGAGAACTCTGTGTCTCTGAAGATCCAGCGTGTGCGTGTGTCAGACTCTGCTGTGTACTACTGTGCTCTGAGACCCACAGTGACAGGAAACACCAAAACTCTGAACAAAAACCTCTGCAGCAAAGACAACACAATACTGCACTAGCTCCACTAGAGGGAGACACTCTCTGTGAAGCTTCAGACTAAACCCAGACGCAGCAAAGCCAACTGTCAGTGTGAGAAACTAAGCAGACTTCAGAAAGTTGAGACTCTGAGCTCGGAAATGTCGGCGAGCAGCGAATGTTCTTTTTTTTCAATATCTTTATTTAAATTGGGACAGTGCACATTAATCAACATGTGTTTCTTCAACATGTAAATGTGCCGGAGTTAGACATATAGGCTCATTTTCATCCGTCGTCATATGGCAGGTTGATGTCATGACAGGACAAACACAGGCACAAACATACAGAAAACACCATCACAGAGACATAAAAGACAGTGAATGATGAATGACTATGTAAAAAGTAGGTAAATGTTCACAGATAAAAGATCAGAAAGGGACAAAACACAAAACACCACAATCTTCCACACAGCCAGACATGTATCAGTGGTGACTCTGGACCAGGGGTCACCAACCTTATTTCAGCTGAGGGCGACTTTAAGAGCATTAAGTTGTTCGAGAGCTACCAGTTAAAAACAAATCCTAAAGACTTAAACGTACACTGTTCACTTATAGGATATTGACCCCATATTATATTAAAATAGCTTTATTTTAAACTCATACTGAGTCACAAGAACCGAAATAACTGTAATTTTAAGAATTAGATTCAAGAAAATGAAGTGTTTTACACTTATAGAAAAAGTCCCAAGGGCTACTGGACATGCCCCAAAGGGCCCCTGGGAGCCCGCGGGCACCACGTTGGTGACCCCTGCCCTAGACCATGTTGTGTCACATGTCTGATTGTCCAAAAGCCACTTCTTCACAGAGTTCCTTAAAGTGTGGAGTGAGGTCGGGTTCCTCAGTTCTGTTGGGATCAGGTTCCTCAGTTCTGTTGGGATCAGGTTCCAGGAGTGAGCTGCTCCAGGAGTGAGCTTGAGCTGCTCGTACTGAGGCAGATTGTCCAAAAGAAGTCTTTCTAAATGGGATTTGACAGTCTCCTCTGCTTTACATTCAGCTGTATAAACTCCTGTAATGGGGGCGGGGCAAGTCCATTTAGGGTTTTATAGACCATAATTACATCTGAATACATGAACATATTTTCCCACTTTAAAAAATGATGTTTGGTAAAGACTTTACAGTCATGATGAGAATTGTTCTGTTTGTCTAAGGTTTTTACTGCTTATAAAGTCTTTCTGCAGGCACAGTGTGGTCTTGTTGGCCTGAGACCAGCTCGTCAAACAGTCATTAATATGCGAGAGAATTGTGGCGTTTAGGTACAAGTTTGAAGCATCAGTCGTTAAGTTATTTCTAATATGTTTAAAATTCACTGAATTGAATTAAATTTTGTTCCTCAATTTCTAACATGTTTTTAAATGATAATTGTGAATCCATGGTGACGCCTAAACACTTGTATTCTTGCACCACTTGTAGCTCTGGCCCCTCCCATATTAGGTCGCTCTGTGGTCGCCGACTTAGACAAAAACATACACATAGTTTTGCATTTAAGTGTAATTTTGAGTTTTTTAACCAATCACAGACTGACACCATAACAGACGTCAGCTTCTCTGCTGCAGTTGTTTTGTTTTTGCAGGAACATAAATGATGGTGTCGTCAGCATAAAACTGACATGATGCTTCAGAACACACATCATACATTATAATAGTGGCACATGAGCATTTAGAGAATGATTTAAAAATGTTAGAACTACTGTCATAAAGAAACAAAAAGCTTGACTGTTGTTCATCAAAATGTATTAATAATGGTCGATTGAAATATGTATTATGGGTTCATAGAACACATGAACATAAACTGTATGTGGGCGGAGTTAGAATCAGTCATTCACAAAACAACACTTTTGTTTCTGTTTTTATGTGAATGAGAGACGTTCTGCAAAGTGTAGACGTCCAAACACTCAGAGACACAAGAGGAGGAGCCGACTGTAAGAGCAGCAGACACTTGAGAGGAGAGGAGTTTAGAAGATGGAGTCTGCCCTGTGTACACTGCTCTCAGCTCTGGTTGTGCTCCTGTGTTCTTCCCCAGAGTGTAAAGGAGAAGACACAGTGACCCAGCCAGAAGGAGACGCCTCTGTGACTATGGGAAACAATACAACTATTAACTGTAGTTATACAACCTCTGGCTCCTATGCAGATTTGTTCTGGTACAAACAAAAGGATGCTGATTCTCCAAAGTTCATGCTGTACCGAGACACATTGGGAACAGAGAGCAATTCTCCAGACTTTGACAAATCCAAGTTTGATGCTGATCTAAAGGAGAACTCTGTGTCTCTGAAGATCCAGGGTGTGCGTGTGTCAGACTCTGCTGTGTACTACTGTGCTCTGAGGCCCACAGTGACAGGAAACACCAAAACTCTGAACAAAAACCTCTGCAGCAAAGACAACACAATACTGCACTAGCTCCACTAGAGGGAGACACTCTCTGTGAAGCTTCAGACTAAACCCAGACGCAGCAAAGCCAACTGTCAGTGTGAGAAACTAAGCAGACTTCAGAAAGTTGACATGAGGATCACTCAGCTGTGTTTTGGACACATGTTTCCTTTAATGGCAGCACTGCTCCTGCTTTTGTTGAGTGGTAAGTCTTATTGAAACCTATGTTCACACTTTATTACATCCACTGAACACTTACTGAAGCACAGAGCAAGAAGCAGCAGCAAATATGTTTCTAACTTGGACATTCATTTGTTTTCATGTAGGAGTCAGATGTGAAGAGCTCACTGCACTAAAGACTGAGGAGAGCACTGGAGAAGGAGGACAAGTCTCTCTGGGATTCAATTATCAGAGAGGAGCTTCTCCGTCTGATGAGTTTTATTGGTATCGACAATATCCAGGAAAAGCTCCGACATTTATTTACTATAATTTAGGATCAGGATTAGAAATGAAAAATGAAATCCTGAGAGTTTCAGTCCAAATCAGTGAAGACAAAAAGCGTGATCTCCATCTGCTGGTGTCTCCTGCTGCAGTGTCAGACTCTGCTGTGTACTACTGTGCTGTGAGGCCCACAGTGACAGTAAACCCACAGTCTCTGAACAAAAACCTCTGGAGGAAACTGCAGTACTCCACACATCCACCAGAGGGAGACACTATTCTCCTGTTGAAACTGTGTGATATTGTTGGATGGAGCCTCCATCAGAGCTGTTCCTGTGAAGAAACATCTCCACAGCTGCACAGACTCCACAAACTGAAGTCGGCCCAGAGACTCAGCTCCTCAAACCTCCTGAGCCCAGAGCTTTGGTTTGGCCTCACTTTAGATTCAATCCAACTGTTCTGGATAAAGAGGCAGCAAGAAATACAATCAAAACAAACATTTTCTTTAAATAAAAGGTCCTGAAATGTGGACAGTCCGACTGATTTAACACAAACTCTGCAACGACACAATGATGTGAGCCAGAGTTAGTCTGAACTCAGTCCAAACCGTTTCAAACCAATGAGTGTGATGTGAACGTCAAAGTCAGCTTTATTTGTAGAGCACATTTACAACGACACTGGGCCCAAAGTGCTTCACATACACCATATAAACCATATCAAAATGTAGTAAAAAACAAGCAGAGAAACACAACAGAGTCAAAGCAGCTCCAGTTGATTTGAACAACGTCGCTAAAATACGAAACATCCTCCCTAAGTGTGATGCAGAAAAACTGACTCATGCATTTGTCTCTTCAGGGCTGGACTGTAACTGCTGCTGCAGCGGGTCCTACAAGTTCCTTCAAAAGTGTTCAATGACTTCAAAATGCAGCTGTGAGATTGTTCACGTGGACAAAGAGAAGAGAACACCTCACACCTGTGCTAAAGTCTCTCCATTGGCTTCCTGTTGAGTTTAGAATCACATTTAAAATCCTGCTCCTCACATTTAAATCCATAAAGGTTCAGCCTGAAGTAAAGCTCTGACCCTCAACCTGAAGTAAAGCTCTGACCCTCAGCCTGAAGTAAAGCTCTGACCCTCAGCCTGAAGTAAAGCTCTGACCCTCAGCCTGAAGTAAAGCTCTGACCCTCAGCCTGAAGTAAAGCTCTGACCCTCAGCCTGAAGTAAAGCTCTGACCCTCAGCCTGAAGTAAAGCTCTGACCCTCAGCCTGAAGTAAAGCTCTGACCCTCAGCCTGAAGTAAAGCTCTGACCCTCAGCCTGAAGTAAAGCTCTGCCTGGATACTTAATTCACCTGAACTTTACATTAGCAACGCAAAATGCAGCCGCCACTGAGTGGTGAAAAATGACCGGAATGAGCCTTCCGCGGCTTTAGCGCCATCTAGTGGTTACAATATTTGGTGGATATTTATAAGATGAGCATCATTGAACGCAGTTTGAATCAAGGAATCTGCACATATTTTTATTTCTTTGGTAGGCTAATTAGTTCTTGAGATATGAATGAATAAAGTCCACCTCCAGCATCAAAATCTTGGATTTGTAGTGTGGACCGCGCTCGAAAAAAACCCTTTTTTCCTCTCGGTTTCCGCGGCACTAAATCTCGTTCCCGCTCCGTGATATTTCCCAGTCAATCAGACTGAGTGTTGAAGAGTCCCTCAACGCAAAAGGCAACATCGTAGCTGCCGTGGCAGCTGAGATACGTTGGATGAAAGTCTCCACTATTTTGACAGTAAGTTAACAATGTTTTTCGCAAGCCTTCATCATAAACATAGCATTTAAGAAGTATACTTTCCTATACGGGCTTTGGTGTGGGATATAAACACGATTTTAACCCGCGGCTTTGTGAATAAAAAAAAAAAAACGGGCCGCGCCGTGTGTTTACCTGCTGTCACTCTGCCGGCTGAGTCCGTCGAGAAGCTAGCGGTGACTCCGCTCCGCTGATGCGCGAACCGGCCGACTGTAGTCTGGATCTTACCAATTTCACTTTTAAAGAGGTGTACGGTAGTCCTTTTACAGATGTTGTTTTGTTTTTTTGTCATTTCTTTCTCACGGAAGAACGGGTGGAGGGTTGGTGAAAAACATTAGAGCAGTGTATCCCAACCTTCCCAACCCGGGTGACGGGGATATTTTCCACGTTTGGCGTGGTAATAAAAGCAAAAAAAAAAAACGTATTCAGCTTTACCTATGACGATGATAAGTCATAGTAATCAGCTGTTTATGGCCCTGACCGCCCTTGCTAACGAAGCTAGATTCTCTCGGATAACTTCTGTCAGTTCAAAACTGCAGCGCGCACTCATTTGCATAAAGCCACAATGCGGAGTTTTTGAAATACAAACGAGCTCTTTTTCAATAAACTTATTCACATTATTAATTTTCCAAATTAACACACATGCAATAGAATAATTTTAGCTTAATTTTCCACTATGAAATTACTAATTAAGTTACTTATAAACAAGAAGAAATATGATCAGCAAATGTACTCCTGCATATATGAACTAAACTTGGCGCCCACACACAGATTTCATACTGTGTGAATAGATTTTGATTAGATGTTCACAATATTAAATTATATGAAAAGTCACCCTAGTAAAAAATGAAATAAATTTAATAAATAGACATTAATGGGTATGTTCTAAATGTAGTCTTTTTTTCTTTTAGAGCATGTTTGATTCCTCATGGCTGACAAGGATGAGGAGTACCTGGGAGAATTTTCTCGAAGAAATAATCTACCACTCAAGTCTCTCCTTAGTGGCAGTCATACAAGGCTAGATAACAACAATTTCACAAATGGCTTAATTCTTGAACTGAGGCGATACATCTTGTACCGAAAGTTAGCCTGGTCAAAACTTCAAACATGGATCATAAATCTGACTCCCAGTGACATCTATCATTCACATCGTGATTACTTGCTCTCAAAAGACTTTAAGAGAAGATTAAACAATAAAGTCTCATACCTTATTAAATGCAGAGAAAAACTGCGTAAAAGAAAACAGACAAACGAGATTGTTTGTCTGGAGAACACTTTGTTTGATTTTCCATTGCCACTTCGTGAAGTCAATGTTTCTCAGTCCATCATAAGTGAAGGTGTTGAGGCAAATGACACAAACAGATGTGTCAATTTGACAGAAAGGACCACAAATCATAGTGCCACGGACACTGTCGAGGCTCTCTGTACTTACTTGGATCCAGAAAAAAAGGAAAATTTAGATTTGTCCCATATAAAAAAAGAGATCAAATATTATGAAGCACTACTTGATCAACAGAAAACTGAACTTGCAAGCATCGAGGAAAAGCTTGGTACTGTCAGTCCAAAGAACATAAAAAAACGGAGAAAAACAGCCACTTTTTCCCGTCGAAAACTACTGCGGTGTCGCTGGAGGATACAAAAACTGGAAAGAAAATGTTTAGAAAGAGACGGCCTTCTCTGTTCTATGAAAAAGCAGATTATGGCATTAAAAAAGGAAAAGATATCAGAACAAAAGATGAAATATAAATATAAGACTTTGTTCATATCCAGTAGCAAAAGTGATGACTCTGCACAGATAAAATCCCTGAAAGGCATCATCCAGGAACTGAGCAGTGACCTCAGAATGAAAGAAAATGAACTTGTTATTGCCAATGAGAATATCACCGCGAATCAGAAGGAACCACAAAAATTAAAGTCTGGTGGTATTTTCTCTGATGCACTTCGGATGTGTGTCCTTGAGCTGGTATCCTTGGAAGTTGCAACTGATAAAGTTGGACGGGTCATTCAAGCTGTTGGCAAGAACCTGTTTGACACCGACTTCAACGAGCTTCCCTCCCGGCAAGTTTGTGTCAACATTACTGATGAAGCCCAGTATATTGCTGAGAGGTACATAGCTGAACTTCTCGTGAAAACACCGAACTGGGGTGTCAATAAAGACGGAACCAGCCGAAGAAAAGAGCAGATCCTTGATACTGGTATTACGTTAGGGTCTGGTAAAATGCTGTCTCTCGGATTTACCAAAATAGCATCAGAAGACTCTGATACTATTGTGAGAGTCTTCAAAGATAAAATCCAGGAACTATCCGATGCCCATGCTCATGGATCAGAGTCTGATGGTAATTTTGTTCAAGATGTGATGACAAAATTATCTTTCCTCATGAGTGACCGCGCCTCAAATGAGAAAGCTAGCAACAGGAAACTGTGTGAATGGCGAGACAACTTACTGGAATCCTGTCCTTCAGAGACTCATGGTCAGGTGGTGCATCACTTCTTCTGCATGGCACATTGTTTGTTGGGTTTTCACAGTTACAGCCGACAAGAGCTTCAGATCCAACAGTCTGAGTTAGAAACGAATGGAAAATTTGGTCGCGATGCTAGTGGCCAATTTTTCAAGTTCGGAAAAACAGTTGCAGCAGAGCGGGTTGTTCGCATGGTGGCAGAGACTTTTGGCCCGGCTGGTGATCATTTGGGTCTAAAAGATATTTGGACGGAGGTTTGTAAGGACAAAGGGATAAAGTCGCATATCAGCAACTACCGGGACAATCGCTTTAATGCATTATTTGCCACAGCTGCTCAAATTATCCACCATTACGCAGACCTAATTCAACTCTTGGAACTGAAAGTGAAGGGTAGCAAGGAAAAGGCAAATCAAAAGTTGGTGTCCATTTACCTTGATCTTTGCTGTCCCAGACTAATGACTCTAGTTCAAGCATTGGCTGTTATGTACATAAAAGTAACTGGTCCTTATCATGCCCTAATAGCAAGCAACAAAGTCCCTTACTTGAGACTATATGGACCAGTGCAGGAACTCTATGACTTCCTAAAACGATGTCAGCATGATACCAAGCCTCTAACTGATGTAGAGAAGAATGTGTGTTGTGAATACATGGACATGGTCAACCATGACCTTCACCCAGCTGTCTTCACTTTACTATTCCCAAACGAGGAAGAACTATTTCAGAGTACATTGAAGCTGCTTTGTAAGGCTTTTGTGAGAACGTTTGAAAATCAGTTGTCTGACTTTCTTCCTGGAGGGAAGTACTCATCTCCCCCAACTGAACTAGAGATGGAAAGAACAGGTTTCAGCCGCCTGGACAACTTATCGTGTGAACGACATCTTGGTAGCCTTGACGCTAGTCAGCGTAGACGCCCAAATGCTTCATTCCATTATCACTCAAGTGTTGAAATGCTGAAGCAAAACAGCAAAGATTTAGTCAACTGGATTCTTTCAAAGCCTGCACAAGAACAACAACAACTCTGGATCCAGGCAAGGCGAAATGGAATTTTGCTCCGTAGCAAACACAGGACTGCTCAGAAAAAGGAAGAACGTAAAAAGTTTGAAAGTGTTGGAGACATGGCTAAGCGTACAAAGGAACGTGCTGCAAAAAAAGTGGTAAAGAAAGCCAAGAAAACAGCACTGGAGAAAAATGACACAAAGAAAATGAAATGTCGAAAACGGAAGATCTCAGAACAAAGTGACAAAGAAATCAGCTGCAAACTCCTAAAGGCTGCGGATGCCCAAGTAGGCAACTTTGTGGCCGTAGCTTTCAGTGAGCCTGACGCCTGGTACATTGGAACTGTATTAAATGTCAACAATGGTGGAGTTGATGTCAAGTTCCTGCATCCATCAAAAGGAAATCCGTGTGTGTTCAAGTGGCCAACTGGGTCAGACAATACAGTTGTTGACCCAAAGTACATAATTCATGAAAATGTCCCTATAATTCCAGATGCTTCACTAAGATCTTGGAAGTTAGACAAACAGATGTACATAAATATAGACAGACTTTTTCATGCATATGCCAAGAAACATTTTTAAATCGTGCTTGATTTGAAGGATGAAATATTGACTTTTTTACTGGAAGGCCGTTGTCATGAACTACTTCCCGTAAGACAGGTTGTGATGTGAAGTTTTCAGCTAAACATTTTATTCCTAAAGTTGTAAGCTATTATTTGATATGTAACAATTTACAAGATAGGGTACTGTAGTTCTAGTTATATTAATGTCATAGTGTTACTAGAGGTGGCCATATTGCATGGCATGTTGTCAAACGTTTTGACTTTGAGCCTTTTTTTCTCTAATTACATGACATTTTTGCAAACAAATCTCAACATTTGTGTTATTTGTGGACTCTAAACTTTCCAGTCTTGTATTTAAAAATATTTTGAAGGTTTTGTCCTAGAGATTTCTCTAAATTCCTTCCCTGATTTATGAGTTTTGAACCCCTCCAAAAAAGGCCAAATTTGAATTTTCACGTATTTATTCACCATTAGTAGATTATTCATAAACTATAGATATAACCTCTGAAAAATCTTTGTAATTATTGTGCCAACATAGCTGAACCATGATTTAAACATGGATTTATTTTTTATTTAGATTTCGTCTCTAAAATATTTTGTCAATTTTGGCCATTTTGACGCATAAAAGGCTTATTTATTTATTTTATTTTTATGTTTACAGAAAACCTTCAATGCATTTTTTTGTCAGCTTTTTGTAAATAATATACAGTACAATTTTCAAATTGATAACACCGACTTTAAAAAATTTCCCTGTTCACTTGCAGTGTCTTGCCTTGATTATATAGTCAAATATGAAAATTAGTTGCTTTGTCTTAACTCATAATTAAAATCTGAAATCATATTTGAAATCCTTGACCATTTTTCTTATAGGGAGTGAATTTTGAGAACAATATTTGGTGAAATAGGAAAGTTACAGAACACGGAAGCTGGAAATCGTATCAATTTTTGTGATAAATCGGTCCAGACTATATCTCATTGTTTCCATTGTAATTGATTTCACCAAAAGTGGCCGAAAATCAAAATTGAAATATTCATAACTTTGAAAGTACTAGATGGATTTTAAAAATTCAAACTGCCCTTTCATCCTCTTGCTGTCCTCTATTGCTTTGTGCTAAAACTGTTTTCATCTACAGTATTTCAAATTTTCATCTGGCATTGCTATTTACATTGTCATATTTATTGCTCTGTTTTATAGCCTTAATGTTCGGAGCAGCTGTGAGGAAACATCTGTGTGATATTGGGCTACACAAAACCATTGATTGATTGAAGACTTTGATCTGAAATAAAAGATTCTCTAAATGTTCATGTAGCAAAGTTTTATTGTTTCCTAAAAATAAGAATCAGTCATTCCCAAAGACTAACAACACTTTTGTTTTCATGTGAAGGAGAGACGTTCTGCTGCAAAGTGTAGACGTCCAACACTCAGAGACACAAGAGGAGGAGCCGACTGTAAGAGCAGCAGACACTTGAGAGGAGAGGAGTTTAGAAGATGGAGTCTGCCCTGTGTACACTGCTCTCAGCTCTGGTTGTGCTCCTGTGTTCTTCCCCAGAGTGTAAAGGAGAAGACACAGTGACCCAGCCAGAAGGAGACGCCTCTGTGATTAACGGAACAGCAACTATTAACTGCAATTTTACAACCAGCGACAGAACTCCATATCTCTACTGGTACAAACAAGAAGGACATGGAGCTCCACAATACATGATGACAAGAACTAAATCTTCATCAAAATGGCTGAAAACTGTGAAATCCACTGAGTTCGATAAATCCAGGTTTGAGTTTGACGCTGAGGAGAACTCTGTGTCTCTGAAGATCCAGGGTGTGCGTGTGTCAGACTCTGCTGTGTACTACTGTGCTCTGAGGCCCACAGTGACAGGAAACACCAAAACTCTGAACAAAAACCTCTGCAGCAAAGACAACACAATACTGCACTAGCTCCACTAGAGGGAGACACTCTCTGTGAAGCTTCAGACTAAACCCAGACGCAGCAAAGCCAACTGTCAGTGTGAGAAACTAAGCAGACTTCAGAAAGTTGACATGAGTTTCTGAGCTCAGAAATGTGGGCGAGCAGTGAATCTGGGCGCGACATTGAAGTAGATGTTGGTCAGCAAAGGGAAAACCAAAAGAAAAGAAAGAAGGCTCGCTCGTCTCCTGATAGTGACCACAGTGAGGGAGACTTTGTGGTGGGCACGTTTGCCATCACTCGAGTGGACGGAATCTTTAAGGATCCCCACAAGGTTGGGAAGTTTATTGGGAAAGAGGTGGGAGAAGTTGGATCCATCAGAGTGACCCGAGGGGGTGTGGTAGTTATCCAACTATAACCATAACTGCAGTACTCCACATTAAGCTTAAGAATACAAAGACATCATAGAATAGAATCAAATGAAAATCTTTACAGAAAGCACGACTCCTAAATAATAAAGCTCCTCCTCTGACTCTTCATGTTTGGATCCATCTGAACTCTGTCAAACTGTTCTGTCAGGAGCAGGAGTCTAGACTGGACCCAAACTGGTTTTACCCAAACCGTTCAGTTAGTCTGGTTTGTACCAAGATCCTCAAACTCTCACAGCCCAGAGTCTCTTGTGCAGCTCTAAAGTGATGACAGAGACCAGAGAGTTCAGAGCTTTGGTTCTCGCCCTAAACTCAACTGTGTCCGTGTCCCCAACCTCAGTGTCAAAAGGATGAGGTCATTCAGACTCGTGCCTAATAATCAAAGCTCTCTGCCCCTCTCATGGCTGAAGCTTTCTCTACAATAGCTTAGCAGGAAGTATTCATCATGTGTGGAACCTGTAACTTCAAGTGTTTGGGCCATAGTACTTTATGTCATTACTAAGGCGGCTGCTATTGGTTTATGGCACAATAGTCTCTAGGTATTGTGGCAGGTGCTGCAAATGTCAAAGGGTCAAACTCACTTTAACTGACAGGTCACAGAAGTGAGACCAGGAGGAGTTCTTCAGAGGAAATCTGCACCCACAGACCTTCAATGGGAATGACCATACTGAGCGGACAGGAAAGATGAGAGGCTCAGAGGGAAAGGAAAGGATGGGCTTTTGGACAGTCTAAAAGAGGAGAGCACAAGCAGATCAGGGGGATTGATTCCGAGCACCTCCAGAAGAAATAAGAACAGAAGAGGAGGACGCAGACCTTCAAAACTACCAGGCTGTGAGCCCAAACAAGCTGAGGAAAATTAGTCTTAAAGAAACTGCTGACAAATCCTCCGCTCACTGTGGAGAGGGGACAACAAGGTGGGAGACAGTGGCAGCACTTCCTGCCCCACACAGCTGCTTCCTGGAGCTGGTACAGCAGCCTGAGAGCCCGAGCAGCCTGTGTCTGTGAAAGGAAACCACGGGCTCATGTCACGTCACTAATGCTGTGTTTCTAAAGTGAACTGTGGGAGGAGCCGTTCCTCATGAGGATGTGGTACTGAAGCCTGACAAAAGGCAGAGCAGAAGCAAAGATCATCACCCAGACCAACTTTATGAGGATTAAAGAAGAAGCTCTGAGCCTGAAGATGGAGTCTGCCCTGTGTACACTGCTCTCAGCTCTGGTTGTGCTCCTGTGTTCTTCCCCAGAGTGTAAAGGAGAAGACACAGTGACCCAGCCAGAAGGAGACGCCTCTGTGACTATGGGAAAACCTGTAACTATTAAATGCACTTTTAAAACCAGCGACTCCTATGCATATTTGTTCTGGTACAGACAGAAAGATGCTGATTCTCCAAAGTACATCTTGCGCCGAGACACATTGGGAACAAAGAGCAATTCTCTAGACTTTGACAAATCCAAGTTTGATGCTGATCTAAAGGAGAACTCTGTGTCTCTGAAGATCCAGGGTGTGCGTGTGTCAGACTCTGCTGTGTACTACTGTGCTCTGAGGCCCACAGTGACAGGAAACACCAAAACTCTGAACAAAAACCTCTGCAGCAAAGACAACACAATACTGCACTAGCTCCACTAGAGGGAGACACTCTCTGTGAAGCTTCAGACTAAACCCAGACGCAGCAAAGCCAACTGTCAGTGTGAGAAACTAAGCAGACTTCAGAAAGTTGACATGAGGATCACTCAGCTGTGTTTTGGACACATGTTTCCTTTAATGGCAGCACTGCTCCTGCTTTTGTTGAGTGGTAAGTCTTATTGAAACCTATGTTCACACTTTATTACATCCACTGAACACTTACTGAAGCACAGAGCAAGAAGCAGCAGCAAATATGTTTCTAACTTGGACATTCATTTGTTTTCATGTAGGAGTCAGATGTGAAGAGCTCACTGCACTAAAGACTGAGGAGAGCGCTGGAGAAGGAGGAGAAGTCTCTCTGGGATACTCTTTTCCTAAATTAGTTCTTGGATATTTAAATCTCGGAGATCTCTTCTTCTGGTATCGACAATATCCAGGAGAACCTCCAACATTAATCTATTCTCATAATGGAAAAAATGTTATAAATAAAACCCAGGGAGTTTCAGTCCAAATCAATCAAGACAAGAAACATCTCCATCTGCTGGTGTCTCCTGCTGCAGTGTCAGACTCTGCTGTGTACTACTGTGCTGTGAGGCCCACAGTGACAGCAAACCCACAGTCTCTGAACAAAAACCTCTGGAGGAAACTGCAGTTCTCCACACATCCACCAGAGGGAGATCACACAAAGGAAACATTAACGTCTGTTCAGTTGTTTGTGAAGTTTCCCACAGAAACCTCTTCCTTCAAAGCTCTGATCAGCCATAAGTCCATGACCTTTCCATATATGGAGTGGGTCCAAACCTCCCACTAAAGTGAGCATTACCTGGAGATTAGGGCATGTGTGAAAAGTGAACCACTGACCAACCTTAAAGAGGGCCATTCATTCAGAAAACTCCCTCATATCACAGCCACGAGGCGCAGGAAGCACAGACTAGAACAAAAGCCCAAACACAAGGCTCTGAGCAGCTCACAAATAATGGACAGTAATAATGAGAAGAGCTCATGTTCCTTCTGCTCCACAAAGAGGCCGTTTGTGAAGAACAAGTGGAAGCTTCTGAACCTGGAGTTCTGACAGAGTGAGTGTGCTGGGCTGTAAGGCTGAATCAGGTTGGAGAAGTAAGTGGGAAACAGGTTATGAAGAGTTTAGTTTAGTTTAGTTTAGTTTAGTTTAGTTTAGTTTAGTTTAGTTTAGTTTAGTTTAGTTTAGTTTAGTTTAGTTTAGTTTAGTTTAGTTTAGTTTAGTTTAGTTTAGTTTAGTTTAGTTTAGTAGCTAGTCTTCCTGGGGTCCTTGTTAAAATCATCCATATACAAAAACATTGTCAGTATGACAGACAACAGACATAAAACACATTATAAAAGAAAATACAACATGTACAATGTGAACTTGACCTCATTCTGCATCGTCAAAGATATTCAACACCAATGTAGTTCTTCAGTTGTTCTTTAAAAACAGATTTGTGTTTCTATGTGAAGCAGGTTTAGTGGCAGATGTTCCATCCCTTCATAGCTCTATAGACCAAAGTGCTTTGAGAACATTTGTGTTTGATTTGGGAATTAAAGCAGTACTAAGTAACTCTTCCCCCTAGAGGCCATAAGCGCAACTGCAGGTGTAGTAGCAAGTTACGATTTTTTAATTTATTCGTTGTCTTGGAGAGTAAATACTACGCTGACAGGAAAGGCAAAGAGAGAGAGGGTTACTGTGCATCCAATTATACAATGGAAATATTTTTTTTTCACTCAAACCTGGCTGTAAATACTGTTTAAAGTGACGTTAGCCCACAGTTAGCTTTGCCCGTTAGCATGTTAGCTTCTTCGTGAAAGACACTGACATAAATACAGCTGAAATACAGACTGAACTCTGGCTTTAAAGCCTTTCAAAGCTCTGGATGGTATATGTGCAGAGTAGAGGAGCGGCTCGCTGCCAAAGGAACAACTCGCATTAGCGTCTCACATTGTTCAGCAGGAAGTTCAGGGTTTGGGTGAAAAGAGTGGACTGTGCAGCAGTGCTTTGAATGGTGATAAAACGATCCCACAGAAATGACCGATCGTCAGGTCTGGAGATCGTACGATGGTCTAATATCGTCATATCGCTCAGACCCAATTCCACAGAACCTTCACAGATATAAATATGAAGTTTGGAACCTGAACCTGGTGTTCTGACGTGGGAGCAGGAGGTGGATCCAGGAGGATTAGGGGCGTGCCACAGGGCTCTGTTCTGGGGCCTTTTCACTCTTTATACAAACGCTGTGGTTAAAGTGAGAAATGAAGACGTATGTTTATGTTTTCAACAGCTGTAACATCCGCCTGTGTTCAGGCAGGAGCGAAAGGTTCTGGAGGGGTGAGTTTGGATAAAAAGCGCCGCATTGACCAAGGTATTTAATGCTGTATTTTCGGACATGTGAAAAGCTAAACAACAAAAACAAATGATGTTCAAAGTAATTTTGTTCGTTGAAACAGAAATGTCCGTCTAAGTGTGGAATTTAAATGTTGTACAAGTGTTTACATATTAAAAAAAGACACAATTTTGAGAGATTACGAACATTGAAAACACCTGAATCTAACAGCAGAACTGCAAGACAAATGATGCTGTTTTGTTATGTTCTGTGACCTGGTGAGGAGTTGGGGAGATGCTTTATTGCTTTAGTTTTGTTGTAAAGTTGCTACTGGGAACAGATAATACCAGATGAATCTTCCCTCTGTCCCTTTTTGTTCATGTATGGATGACATTTCTAATGTAAGATTTGACTTTAGATTCTGGGCTAGCGTCTAAAGTGTAATCTGAGCTGAATGCTAAGTTGCGTTCAAGTGTCTGCTTTTTGTGTGTTGGATACATGAATACACGTCCAATGGACATTAAACATTGTCTTATAATATGGACATGATAAAGAAACCACAGAAAGTAACTTTATACAATAGAAAACATTGTCATATAAAATAGATTTTAAAATGTGAATGGCATGAAAATTGTAAAAATATCTAACTGTGATTAGTAGCTCTCCTTAATCCTATGATAATACTTGCATTTGTTGTTATAAGTACATGTATATTACTACTGACACAGGAGGAGATGGACATCTCACTGCCTGGACCTTGTTTCTGGGTCATGAGGCTTTAGGAAACTTCTCTATGGTAATGGATCAAAACACTGCCCCCCAGCACTTCCACAGGCCCGAAACACAAACCAACACTGGAGCTCATTGTGAAGCTGACACTGAGGGGAAGACGGATTAGAGCAAAAGGGACGAGCCCGAGAACTGAGCCCTGGGGGACCCCACAGCCTTACACATGTTCACGTCCACAGTGTCCCCCTCACTCAGGTCTGTTTATATTTGATCAGCTCCAACATTATGACTCCAGACTAAAGCGCAGGAATATTCTCTTTCTACAAAAACTCAACACCACAGTTACTGCAGTCACTCTTTCCTCTGTCGCCTGATTGGACGAGCACAGCGGAGCAGAGACTGATGTGGGCGGAGAAAGAATCAGTCATTCCCAAAGACTAACAATACTTTTGTTTTCATGTGAAGAAGAGACGTTCTGCAAAGTGTAGACGTCCAACACTCAGAGACACAAGAGGAGGAGCCGACTGTAAGAGCAGCAGACACTTGAGAGGAGAGGAGTTTAGAAGATGGAGTCTGCCCTGTGTACACTGCTCTCAGCTCTGGTTGTGCTCCTGTGTTCTTCCCCAGAGTGTAAAGGAGAAGACACAGTGACCCAGCCAGAAGGAGACGCCTCTGTGACTATGGGACACCCTGTAACTATTAACTGCAATTTTACAACCAGCGACTCCTATCCATATTTGTTCTGGTACAAACAGGAAGATGGGAAGTCTCCAAAATATATGATGAGGATTGTGAAGTCTGGATCAATCACAAAATCTCCAGACTTTGACAAATCCTGGTTTGATGCTGATCTAAAGGAGAACTCTGTGTCTCTGAAGATCCAGGGTGTGCGTGTGTCAGACTCTGCTGTGTACTACTGTGCTCTGAGGCCCACAGTGACAGGAAACACCAAAACTCTGAACAAAAACCTCTGCAGCAAAGACAACACAATACTGCACTAGCTCCACTAGAGGGAGACACTCTCTGTGAAGCTTCAGACTAAACCCAGACGCAGCAAAGCCAACTGTCAGTGTGAGAAACTAAGCAGACTTCAGAAAGTTGACATGAGGATCACTCAGCTGTGTTTTGGACACATGTTTCCTTTAATGGCAGCACTGCTCCTGCTTTTGTTGAGTGGTAAGTCTTATTGAAACCTATGTTCACACTTTATTACATCCACTGAACACTTACTGAAGCACAGAGCAAGAAGCAGCAGCAAATATGTTTCTAACTTGGACATTCATTTGTTTTCATGTAGGAGTCAGATGTGAAGAGCTCACTGCACTAAAGACTGAGGAGAGCACTGGAGAAGGAGGACAAGTCTCTCTGGGATTCTCTTATTACAAAGATCCAATATACACCGATTATTTCTTCTGGTATCGACAATATCCAGGAAAACCTCCACAATTCCTAGTCTCACATTCTGGAAAAGGAGATTTATTCACAGATATCGTGAAAGGACTGAAGTTTGAAGTGATAAAGCGTGATCTCCATCTGCTGGTGTCTCCTGCTGCAGTGTCAGACTCTGCTGTGTACTACTGTGCTGTGAGGCCCACAGTGACAGCAAACCCACAGTCTCTGAACAAAAACCTCTGGAGGAAACTGCAGTACTCCACACATCCACCAGAGGGAGACACTGTTCTCCTGTTGAAACTGTGTGATAATTGTTGGATGGAGCCTCCATCAGAGCTGTTCCTGTGAAGAAACATCTCCACAACTGCACAGACTCCACAAACTGAAGTCGGCCCAGAGACTCAGCTCCTCAAACCTCCTGAGCCCAGAGCTTTGGTTTGGCCTCACTTTAGATTCAATCCAACTGTTCTGGATAAAGAGGCAGCAAGAAATACAATCAAAACAAACATTTTCTTTAAATAAAAGGTCCTGAAATGTGGACAGTCCGACTGATTTAACACAAACTCTGCTACGACACAATGATGTGAGCCAGAGTTAGTCTGAACTCAGTCCAAACCATTTCAAACCAAAATCTGAACCAGTCAAAAACAAACTGTACCAAAGAGAGCTTCGTCCAGATCCTCCTGAGCCGAAATACAACATTCAGAGACTCCACTCGTCTGACCCATAGACTGTAAATATAATGGACGTCTTCTCCTCACTCCTCCCCGTTTACCATAGTGACCACGGTCGAGGGGGAAGTCATGGAGGATTTACAGACTCCTCCTCCCCAGCTCTGATGAAGCCTGTTCCTAAAAAGGGCATAAGGGCGGGATCTTCACTGTAGACTCCGCCCTTGAGTGACGTGTAGCTCGCGCTGCTCCAATGCGAACAGTCCGACCCTCATTAAGGACCAGATTTCTAACATTCTTCTTACGAAAACCAGGTTTCTTACATTGTGATTAACCCAGCGTTATCTCAGGAGGAAGATCCAGCCTAGTCTAACCAGGCGTTAAAGTTGTTTTTAACGTGTCTAAACTCCAATGCTTTTCAATGGGAGACTAGTGGTGATATGGAGGTACTACAGCAATGGCGCCCCCAGTGTGGTGGTCATAAAGCAGAGCAGCCAGCGCCCATTGGTCTGACCTGAAGATGAACCACAAACACAGACGATACGTTTCCTGTCAGGGCAGGAAGAAAATCTGACAAAAACAATCTGACATTTAATCTGTAATAAATAAATCTACAAACTGACCGTGAACAGAAAAGACTTGAATGTGAGTAAATGAATGGATTGTTGTTTGTGTTTGAATGTTCTAAAGGGACGGCTTCTCGGCACCGCCCTGAGCTTCTGTCTGTTCATCCTCAGAACAATGAGGTCGTCAAACACATTTCTGTTACTAACGTCACGGGTCGAGCAGAGGAAACTGGGCTCCTACACTTTGGACCAGTCTGCCTGTGTTTACACATGTTTAACTTCACTTGTTTGTGAAGGCATCGAACCAAAGACACTGTTGTTGGTTGATGTTTGTTTGTATTTGTTTTTTGCATCTTTATATTTCTTTACTTTTATTTTTTATTACATTTTATAGACATGTATTTTTGTGTACAGCACTTTGAGCAGCAGTGTTTTAACTGTTAGGATAAACTCAGCGCCCTCTGTCATCCTATTTACTGTGGAGGAAACTTTCTGTACTGAAAACAACAACATCTGATCATTTTAACCCAACAGGACAAACCACGACCATCAGAGACACAAGAGGAGGAGCCGACTGTAAGAGCAGCAGACACTTGAGAGGAGAGGAGTTTAGAAGATGGAGTCTGCCCTGTGTACACTGCTCTCAGCTCTGGTTGTGCTCCTGTGTTCTTCCCCAGAGTGTAAAGGAGAAGACACAGTGACCCAGCCAGAAGGAGACGCCTCTGTGACTATGGGAAACAATGCAACTATTAACTGTACATTTACAACCAGCGACAGAACTCCAAATCTCTACTGGTACAAACAAGAAGGACATGGAGCTCCACAATACATGATGATAAGAACTAGATCCTCATCAAAATGGCGGAAAACTGTGAAATCCACTGAGTTCGATAAATCCAGGTTTGAGTTTGACGCTGAGGAGAACTCTGTGTCTCTGAAGATCCAGGGTGTGCGTGTGTCAGACTCTGCTGTGTACTACTGTGCTCTGAGGCCCACAGTGACAGGAAACACCAAAACTCTGAACAAAAACCTCTGCAGCAAAGACAACACAATACTGCACTAGCTCCACTAGAGGGAGACACTCTCTGTGAAGCTTCAGACTAAACCCAGACGCAGCAAAGCCAACTGTCAGTGTGAGAAACTAAGCAGACTTCAGAAAGTTGACATGAGGATCACTCAGCTGTGTTTTGGACACATGTTTCCTTTAATGGCAGCACTGCTCCTGCTTTTGTTGAGTGGTAAGTCTTATTGAAACCTATGTTCACACTTTATTACATCCACTGAACACTTACTGAAGCACAGAGCAAGAAGCAGCAGCAAATATGTTTCTAACTTGGACATTCATTTGTTTTCATGTAGGAGTCAGATGTGAAGAGCTCACTGCACTAAAGACTGAGGAGAGCACTGGAGAAGGAGGACAAGTCTCTCTGGGATACAGTTATCAGAGAGGAGCTTCAGCAGCTGATGAGTTTTATTGGTATCGACAATATCCAAGAAAAGCTCCGACATTTATTTATTCTCATATTGGATCAGGAAGAGAAATTAAAGGAATAGGCCACCGTTTTTACATACAAAGATATGTTCTTACATAAACTTAGACGTGTTAATATATCCCCGTCTGGTCTTTTTCCGTGCGCTCTGTCACGCAAACGGAGCACATACGCAGCCTCTCCCATATGTCAGATAGCTCCGAAATAGCTCACGATAGAAGCTACCAAGCTCTTCCACGTGTTCCCTATTTAAATAAAGTTACGTGAAGTGTTTTCATGCGAAGTATTTTTACACAGAAATGTAGCATGTCGATTTTATAAGCAGATAAAAAGGGGCACTATATTGTGAGGCGTAATGATACAGGAGCACAGCGTCCGCGCAGTAACTCCTTCCCCCGCTCACTTCCGTCAGTAGAAGCTGCGTGACTTGTAGAGCAGCAGAGAACAGTTGAAGAAGCGTGGATAACTTGTGAACAATGCCTTTTACATGCATCGTGCCGGGCTGTGATAACAAGCAGAAAGTATATAGTGCAGTAATGTTTCACAGATTTCCAACTCACCCCGGACGACGACACAGGTGGTTAGCTGCTTTGAATCTAGACAAAACAACCCTGGAAGGTTTGAAGAATTGGCGTGTTTGCTCCGAACATTTTACAGAAGAGGACTATACCTCGTCAGGTTTTCGCCTGAAGAATTCTGCCATACCGACGATTTTGAGATCACGTGTACAACAAAGAAGATCATCATCAAACCCTGTAAGTGTCCTTATATTTGTTGTGTCTGGAATAAGCAATAACTTTATCCTAATGTTACTTGAGTGAAGTGAAATCCGGTTAGCACCGGATTTCACTTCACTGTGAAATCAGTGGTCTTCTGATACTTGCAAAAAGAAATGACAGATTGATTTGCATTACGTCAGAGCTCATAAATAACAATGAAGTAGTCTAACGTTATACCACAAGCCTGAACATTTCGGACAGTCCGTTGTGTAACACTTGTGTCACCAATACACAAACCGTCTCTTCCTTGACTAATGGTATGGGAAGGGGTAGTTTATCCCTGGTGAAGCACTGAGTACACTACTGTCTGTTTATGTATTAGATGTATCTGTTATGTAATGCACTGTAACAATACTGCCTTACTGTGATGATTGGAAAAGCTGTCAAGTGTGATAGTACTTAGTTTTGCGTTAGAAATAAGTAATCTTGGGAGTGTAACGTTTGTCTGAATTCTGTCAATTGTTTCACAGGTCAACTTGACAGAATTACTGCAATATCTGCCCGAACAAGATGAAAACTTTTTTGAGAGTGTTCCTCATTCAACCCCCCAGAAGCAGAAATCTGATGAGCCTACAGCTACATTCAAAGTGCCCATGTCGGTACAGCTATCTAGTCCCTCACATCCATCCAAACCAGCGTTTGTCATGGCTCCCACATGGACAAAGCTATTGGTAGGCTAATGAATCTTACATTTTCACATGAAGGTATGATTCCACCGCGACATACATTTACTTGAAATCTGTTTTTTCTTTAGAACACTGCATCTTCATCCACGACGGTCACCATCTATAGTCCACGGAAAAGCCTGATATATACGGTGATTTACCTCTATTGAACTACTATGTTTGCTATTGATCCATCATACAATATATGAGTGAGTGAGTGAATACATACTGTTGCGCTTGAAAGTTTTCATACCCTGGCTGATTTTCTGACAATTTGTTGGCCTATTTTCAAAAAATATAAAAGATAAAAACACCTTTTAATTTTTCCACTCAGAGGTTTGTGTGTTTTTTTTTTAAATAATTAAAAAGTACCCAAACGACCCAGATCTAAAGTTTACACAACCCTTCTGTGGTAGTTGTGGAGAAGGTTCTGTACATAATCCAATGCTACAGTGGCCCATTATTCTTGATCATAAACTTTTTATAAGGGTCATTTTGGGTATTTTATTGTTCATTATGAATTACAAAGTGCACACTGTTGTTTCATAAATGGCTTCACACAAAACAAAAACTGTGAGTGAATAACCCAAAAAATATTTTTGTTATTCCAAATTTTTTGATCAATGGTCTACAAATAAATAAATATTATGCAAGGCTATGTAAACTTTCAAGCACAACTGCATGTGTGGGAAAAGGATTGTGTTGGGATTAGTGTAAATGTGGATTCATATCAATGCCATGTGCAAAAAGCTAGACATTTATTTTTCTGAAGACTTGCAAACAACTTTACTTTATACTCTCTTTTGGATTTGTGTGGTAGGCTTGTATGGTTTTTGGTATATCATGCCCTTATTATTTTCCGAACTTTGTCTGTAACCTTGTAGGTGTAACAGTAAGTAGTGTCTTGAGAATATAATGACTTATGCTATTTCAAAAAATATATATATAATAAAGATCAAATCTATGTGGCACTAGTGTCAATAAATATTCTTCTTTGTCTAAAACAGGAACCACAACACACTGGAGCCACTGCGATGGATGTAAGTGCAACATCAGTGTTTGATGTCAGCATGACCTCAGAGCCGGCTCTTGATCCTGCAGACACTAGCTTTGCGCCAGATTTGAGCCCCTCCACCTCCACCACTGGAAGTTCCTCAAGCCTCTCCAGCCAACCCAGTGGATTCAAGGAGAGGAAGTGGATTGTCAATGAGTCGAAACTATTGGAGCTATTTATGATATGCCCGAAGTGTGGTTCTGCAATGTGTGACCTAAATCAAACAATAACACAATTCGGCAGCAGAATACATATACATTGGCAATGCAACAATGGCCATATGGGACAATGGGAGTCATGTCCCAATGTACGTGGAATGGCAGAAAACAACCTCCTTGCAACAGCTGCCACTGTCTTTACCGGTTCAACATATACCGACATTTCAGACTGGGCAGGACTTTTCAACTTGCAGTTGCCCCAGAAAACAACATTCTATAATATACAGTCAAGTTACCTTCTCCCAGTGATTGAAGAAGCATACATACAACAGGAGGACATTATCAAAGCAAAATTAATTTTCCAATCCGAGGATGGTGAGGGAGTGCAGCTATGTGGTGATGGCAGAAGTGACAGCCCGGGCACTCAAGCAAATACAACACATATTCTTTCATGGATGACTCCACTAAACAGATTGTGGGGTTTGAGCTGATGCAGGTAAGATTTCAAGTTATTTTCAAAAATCAAAGCTCAATTCAGTAATATGATGTAGATGGTAAATGGTAAATGGTCTCAACTTATATAGCGCTTTTCCACCTACATTAGGCACTCAAAGCGCTTTACAGCAAGGATCCACTCACCCATTCATACTCTCATTCATACACCAATGTATGCAGACACTGGGGGTAATGTGGGTGAAGTGTCTTGCCCAAGGACACAACGACAATGTGCACTTTCAGGAGGTGGGATTCGAACCCCCGACCTTCCGATCACGAGACGACCCTCTCTACCATCTGTGCCACTGTCGCCCGTCGTCGTATGGATGTCATCATCCATACATTTGTGCTCTGTAGGTGTCTCAAGCCTCAAGTTCTGTCGCAATGGAACCATTGGGCTTCAGGAAAGGCCTGGAAAAGATCCTGAATGAGGGCATAGATGTTAAAGTGATCACCACAGACCGGCATCCTTCGATAAGAAAAATTATGAGAGAAGAATATCCTCATATCATCCATCAGTTTGATCCCTGGCATGTAGCCAAAGGTTAGTTGACAGTTACTATATCCTGTATTGTCTTGTTATTCTATGTATTACCTTTGTTTCACACAGGACAGTAATGGGCTGCAGAATGTGTGCGATGCACTCGCACTGTTTTGACCAAATTTCACCCACATGTCTTTATAGCTAAATTGGTACTGATAAAGAACAAAAAGTAATGCAGGCGCAAACGAAAATGAATCATCACTATGTGTCATATATTGTCAAAATGAATGGTGGGCCACTAAGCTATGCAATGAAAGGAGACACGCTGGTATTATGTACCACAGGAAATAAGTGACCAACCGTTTTTATACTTGTCTTTCCTTTTACAGGATTTAAAAAAAAAATGGTTGCGGCATCCAACAGGAGGGAGTGCAAAGATCTTGCTCCTTGGGTCAGGAGTGTCAGCAACCACATGTGGTGGAGCTGTTGCACCTCCAAAGGAGATGCAAAGGTACCCAAGCATAAAGACACCGCTCAAGTAAAATTCTGTATTGTATTACAGATAATTCAAAGTGTGCCTCTGTTCTCATGTTCCCAGGAGCTGCTCAGACGATGGATGTCTCTCCAACACCATATCACTGGGGTCCATCGCTGGGAAGAGAATGGCACGGAATACCGATGTTTCCACCAAGACTTGTCTGCACAGGAACAAAGAACTAAGAGGTGGCTAAATGTGAACTCCCCTTCCTTCAAAGCTCTGAAGTCAATGATGATGGACACACGTTTGCTGAAAGACCTACAACAGATGACACTGTTCAAACATACAGGTATGTGTAAAATGTTTTATAAAACAATAGTGATATGGCTAAAGTCATGTGTGTGTGGGAGAATTGGTTATGTTTCACCGGTACTAAATTACAAACCAAATAATGGCACAGTAGTTGCAAATAACACTCAACTTTTCCTACTCCTTTTTCCATTATAAAGCCTTTGTTTTGATTTGTTTTATTTTTCAGGACAACTTGAGGTGTTTCACAATGCTCTCTTGAAGTACTGTCCAAAGCGACTTCATTTTCAGTACCCAGCAATGAAGGCACGCAATATGCTTGCTATCATGGACCACAATGAAAATCATTCCACAGATCGTGAACAAGCATCAACAGCAGCTGGTGGGTACTAAATGAGTCCAAAGTGGTGTAATAACATACATGTTACTTCCATACTTGGACATGATGTTCACATAAGTCACTGACATGACTAACTAGTGTTATTTTAACTTTTTCCAAGATGATACATGACAGATGCAGTTGTAACAAATGTGTGACTACATCACGAATGTAGAAATGATAACCTGTCTATAATTTGAGCATGTTTGATTATATTTTTTTTTGTATTCCAGGAGACCCAAGAACAAATGTTGTCTTCAAAAAGCAATCGCAGCAATGGGTTTCTGTACCAATTTATACGGAGACAACACAAATGTTTCGAGATGACCTCATGGAACGAGTGCTCAAAAGAAGACTTGACCCTTCAGTCAAATTCAAAGCCACATCATCCCATATCCAAGTACCTCACCTGTCTGCCAACATTGCATCAGTGCCGAAGCCCAGCAAAGAGGAGGCCATACAGTCACACACCTCAAGATTCAAAGGTCCATCTGAGAAAGAGTAACTGGGTTGCCGCCAAAAACCTATCTCATTGAAAAACCCCTGGAACGGAGTTGAACTTGTTCTTACATCTGAGAATGTGTGCGTGTTTTCTTCTCTGGTCTACCCTTGGTTTTCTCTTCCCGTTTTACAGACTTTCGGATACACAGCTGAGATTGGGTATAATTGGTTGCTCCTTCTCTTTCTTCCAATAGGCCCTTTTCAGAAAAGCCTTTTTTCCCAGGGTTACTGTAAACCTTTTATTTTTATTTTTTCACTTGTAAATAAATGTTTAGTTTTTGCAATTTTCTTTGACTTTTACTTTGTTTTATGGGCCTTCAACAACAAATCTCCCTTTATGCGTTTGCTGACCTGAGACAAGGACGTAGCACTTAGCGAGTGTATAAGGTAGTGTAGGTATTGTGTAATTGTAGGCAATCTGTTTTTATATTCACAAATATATATATTTGGTCTTATTGCGACTTCAATGCGTTTTGATATGACAGGCCACATGTTTTTCCAGGCAGGAATTTTACTATGTATAATATTCAATTGAAGATAAACAAAGATGATGTTGCATGAATAATTATATCAGAAGACATCCAATGTAGGTAAAAAAAAAGTCACTCTAAATGTTGTACTTTTGAAGCTTTATCTATACAAATGTATACAACATTTTAGAAATGTAGCCATCCCACTTCTGTGAATGTAACGCCATAAGCGTACTGATGCATGAGTTACTTAGAAGGAGTTGTGATAGTGGAATATCAATAATTAAAAAACAAAACAAAAACAAGTAGTATAGGATTCTGACATTCAGCAGCAGAAGTGCAATTGTCCCACAGCACTGTCAAGGGCCAGGCCTACATGTCCATCGCCTCTTCCACTTCTTTGTAGCCAATGTAGACACTGGTCTCAGACGGATACCTCCGTCTAATCGCCCAGACCACACAGGATGGCAAAGGTTTGCGGCGTCCTCTTCCCAAAGTTTCACCCTGTAGGGCCCATTCCAGGATGATCCGGTAGGACACCAACCTCTTCTGACTGAGAAAACAGGGATATGATAGATATATGCACTAATACATGGCAACATGATAAACGTATTTCAATGGTTTCATTTAGTACTTACTCTGGGGATAGCTGGCCATCGGGTCCACCTGGTGTGGGTCGTTTTTTCCAATTTACTTTGTCCAGGCGAAAGAAAAAATCAACTACTGCAGGATGAATCATTGCTTCAAACGCATCGTTTGCCGTGACACAAGGCCTTTGTCCAGGCTCTTCCAGGTGAACAATGACGCCCGTGGCCGATGGCAACACCTGGTCCCACTCTGAACAACACAGGCTCTCCATTTCACTTGGCATCTTTTCGCAACAGTCACATTTGCACCACCAGTTGCTATTTTCCCGTGTTCTTTCTTCGATGGCTCCAGTCTGCTGTAGTTCGTTTCTTTGTTCCCTCTCACGGTCCAAAAAGGCAAGTTCCTCTGCTGTATATTCTGGCTCAAAAAGATATGGCTCTGGATCCGCAGAAAGCCATTCCTCCTCATCAACAAATTCCGCCATCACAAATTGTTAATTTCAGTTATGTCACTAAAACTTGATGCTTCCTCAACTGTACTCAAACTAGCCAGCGATAGCTCTCTCTTACTACTGCACGTACTACAAGTCACGCAGCTTCTATTGACGGAAGTGAGCGGGGGAAGGAGTTACTGCGCGGACGCTGTGCTCCTGTATCATTACGCCTCACAATATAGTCCCCCTTTTTATCTGCTTATAAAATCCACATGTTACATTTCTGTGTAAAAATACTTCGCATGAAAACACTTCACGTAACTTTATTTAAATAGGCAACACGTGGAAGAGCTTGGTAGCTTCTATCGTGAGCTATTTCGGAGCTATCTGACATATGGGAGAGGCTGCGTAAGTGCTCCGTGTGCGTGACAGAGCGCACGGAAAAAGACCAGACGGGGATATATTAACACGTCTAAGTTTATGTAAGAACATATCTTTGTATGTAAAAACGGTGGCCTATTCCTTTAAAAATGAAATCCTGAGAGCTTCAGTCCAAATCAATCAAGACAAAAAACATCTCCATCTGCTGGTGTCTCCTGCTGCAGTGTCAGACTCTGCTGTGTACTACTGTGCTGTGAGGCCCACAGTGACAGCAAACCCACAGTCTCTGAACAAAAACCTCTGGAGGAAACTGCAGTACTCCACACATCCACCAGAGGGAGACACTATTCTCCTGTTGAAACTGTGTGATAATTGTTGGATGGAGCCTCCATCAGAGCTGTTCCTGTGAAGAAACATCTCCACAGCTGCACAGACTCCACAAACTGAAGTCGGCCCAGAGACTCAGCTCCTCAAACCTCCTGAGCCCAGAGCTTTGGTTTGGCCTCACTTTAGATTCAATCCAACTGTTCTGGATAAAGAGGCAGCAAGAAATACAATCAAAACAAACATTTTCTTTAAATAAAAGGTCCTGAAATGGGGACAGTCCGACTGATTTAACACAAACTCTGCAACGACACAATGATGTGAGCCAGAGTTAGTCTGAACTCAGTCCAAACCGTTTCAAACCAAAATCTGAACCAGTCAAAAACAAACTGTACCAAAGAGAGCTTTGTCCAGATCCTCCTGAGCCGAAATACAACATTAAGAGACTCCACTCGTCTGACCCATAGACTGTAAATATAATGGACGTCTCCTCCTCACTCCTCCCCGTTTACCATAGTGACCACGGTCGAGGGGGAAGTCATGGCGGATTTACAGACTCCTCCTCCCCAGCTCTGATGAAGCCTGTTCCTAAAAAGGGCATAAGGGCGGGGTCTTCACTGTAGACTCCGCCCTTGAGTGACGTGTAGCTCGCGCTGCTCCAATGCTAACAGTCCGACCCTCATTAAGGACCAGATTTCTAACATTCTTCTTACAAAAACCAGGTTTCATATATTGTGATTAACAGCGTTATCTCAGGAGGAAGATCCAGCCTAGTCTAACCAGGCGTTAAAGTTGTTTTTAACGTGTCTAAACTCCAATGCTTTTTAATGGGAGACTAGTGGTGATATGGAGGTACTACAGCAATGGCGGCCCCCAGTGTGGTGGTCATAAAGCAGAGCAGCCAGAGCCCATTGGTCTGACCTGAAGATGAACCACAAACACAGACGATACGTTTCCTGTCAGGGCAGGAAGAAAATCTGACAAAAACAATCTGACGTTTCATCTGTAATAAATAAATCTACAAACTGACCGTGAACAGAAAAGACTTGAATGTGAGTAAATGAATGGATTGTTGTTTGTGTGTGAATGTTCTAAAGGGACGGCTTCTCGGCACCGCCCTGAGCTTCTGTCTGTTCATCCTCAGAACAATGAGGTCGTCAAACACATTTCTGTTACTAACGTCACGGGTCGAGCAGAGGAAACTGGGCTCCTACACTTTGGACCAGTCTGCCTGTGTTTACACATGTTTAACTTCACTTGTTTGTGAAGGCATCGAACCAAAGACACTGTTGTTGGTCGATGTTTGTTTTGTATTTGTTTTTTGCATCTTTATATTTGTTTACTTTTCATTTTTATTGCATTTTATAGACATGTATTTTTGTGTACAGCAGTTTGAGCAGCAGTGTTTTAACTATTAGGATAAACTCAGCGCCCTCTGTCATCCTATTTACTGTGGAGGAAACTTTCTGTACTGAAAATAACATCTGATCATTTTAACCCAACAGGACAAACCACGACCATCAGAGACACAAGAGGAGGAGCCGACTGTAAGAGCAGCAGACACTTGAGAGGAGAGGAGTTTAGAAGATGGAGTCTGCCCTGTGTACACTGCTCTCAGCTCTGGTTGTGCTCCTGTGTTCTTCCCCAGAGTGTAAAGGAGAAGACACAGTGACCCAGCCAGAAGGAGACGCCTCTGTGATTATGGGAGACCCTGTGACTATGAACTGCAATTTTACAACCAGCGACAGAACTCCAAATCTCTACTGGTACAAACAAGAAGGACATGGAGCTCCACAATACATGATGATCATCACATGGCACATTGACATATTTAGAGCCCCTGCATTTGATGAATCCAAGTTTGATGCTGATCTAAAGGAGAACTCTGTGTCTCTGAAGATCCAGGGTGTGCGTGTGTCAGACTCTGCTGTGTACTACTGTGCTCTGAGGCCCACAGTGACAGGAAACACCAAAACTCTGAACAAAAACCTCTGCAGCAAAGACAACACAATACTGCACTAGCTCCACTAGAGGGAGACACTCTCTGTGAAGCTTCAGACTAAACCCAGACGCAGCAAAGCCAACTGTCAGTGTGAGAAACTAAGCAGACTTCAGAAAGTTGACATAAGGATCACTCAGCTGTGTTTTGGACACATGTTTCCTTTAATGGCAGCACTGCTCCTGCTTTTGTTGAGTGGTAAGTCTTATTGAAACCTATGTTCACACTTTATTACATCCACTGAACACTTACTGAAGCACAGAGCAAGAAGCAGCAGCAAATATGTTTCTAACTTGGACATTCATTTGTTTTCATGTAGGAGTCAGATGTGAAGAGCTCACTGCACTAAAGACTGAGGAGAGCACTGGAGAAGGAGGAGAAGTCTCTCTGGGATACAGTTATTACAAAGATCCAGGTTATGATTATTTCTTCTGGTATCGACAATATCCAGGAAAACCTCCACAATTCCTGGTCTCACACACTGGAAAAGGAGATTTAATAACAGATATCGTGAAAGGACTGAAGATTGAAGTGAAAAGCCGACATCTCCATCTGCTGGTGTCTCCTGCTGCAGTGTCAGACTCTGCTGTGTACTACTGTGCTGTGAGGCCCACAGTGACAGCAAACCCACAGTCTCTGAACAAAAACCTCTGGAGGAAACTGCAGTACTCCACACATCCACCAGAGGGAGACACTGTTCTCCTGTTGAAACTGTGTGATAATTGTTGGATGGAGCCTCCATCAGAGCTGTTCCTGTGAAGAAACATCTCCACAGCTGCACAGACTCCACAAACTGAAGTCGGCCCAGAGACTCAGCTCCTCAAACCTCCTGAGCCCAGAGCTTTGGTTTGGCCTCACTTTAGATTCAATCCAACTGTTCTGGATAAAGAGGCAGCAATAAATACAATCAAAACAAACATTTTTTCTTTAAATAAAAGGTCCTGAAATGTGGACAGTCCGACTGATTTAACACAAAACACTCTAAAGATCAGAGCACACTGCACGATTGTTCTAGTCTTATACGATGTTATACAGAATGGGGGGTCCACACGACACAGCTGAATGCAGTGCGATAATAAAACGTCTGGGGTTCACACAGAGCGACCGAGAATGGTAAGAGCGAACACACTACATGATTCTGATGTTTTATAACAGCGTGTCTGTCCTCTCCACGGCTTCATTTCTCCTCCAGCTTCAAAAAATCAGAAAATAAAGGCCTGTGTTTGTGAGTGTGGGAAAACGTGTGGTCTGCGGATTGGTCAACAGTGTCATGTGATCGCTGTCACAACTGCTGCTATGAGCCTTTAACCTGGTACAGACGAAGATGCAGGATGTATTTCTGTGGATTGAATATGAAAAGGAGACAGACCATCAGCCCTGAGACAGAGGAGACAGTGGAGAGCTGAGAAGCTAAGGCAGAAAAGTAGCTGGAAAAGGTGGTTGTCGTGAACTTTAGTTGATATAAAGTTGTGCTGTTCCGTGTGTGGGGCTGTGACCATGACATGAGTTGTTTGTGCTGCTGATTTAACAGAGAAATGAAGCGGAGGAGCTGTGGTCTTTACTTCACTGTCATTGGCTTCTTCATTCTGTGTGTTCACTTTGGGGACGGTAAAATCACCCACGTTTCTCCTGTGCGTCTGAAATCAGGCTTAACAATCAAACATGTGTGATTTTCTGTGACTGAGGTTTAGTTGTGTCTGAGCGCTGCCCACACGACACCAATCCAACGTGACACTGTGCGACTTCAGGAGACTCTGCGCCACAATGATCTAAAACCTGCACATCAGATCTCTTCTTTTTAATGGAACTCACATCTTTTGTGCATTGTCTCTGATCACATGAAATACAATCACATTATGGACTCAAACTGTTTTGTTTTCTATCCTCTCTCAGGTTTGTGTATCTGAGGACGAGCTCCAAATAGCCCTGAAGCCGTCGATCCATCCTGTGGAGGAAACATTCTGTATTAGAAAGAAAACATTAAAAACATCTGATCATTTTAACCCAGCACTGATGAAGCAGGACAAACCACGACCATCAGAGACACAAGAGGAGGAGCCGACTGTAAGAGCAGCAGACACTTGAGAGGAGAGGAGTTTAGAAGATGGAGTCTGCCCTGTGTACACTGCTCTCAGCTCTGGTTGTGCTCCTGTGTTCTTCCCCAGAGTGTAAAGGAGAAGACACAGTGACCCAGCCAGAAGGAGACGCCTCTGTGATTAACGGAACAGCAACTATTAACTGCACTTTTACAACCAGTTACTCAAATCCATATCTCTACTGGTACAAACAAGAAGGACCTGGAGCTCCACAATACATGATGAAGAAAGGACGGCTGTCATCAGGATGGACTCAGACGTTTAAGTCATCGGAGTTTGGTGAATCCAGGTTCGACATTGATGCTGATCTAAAGAAGAACTTTCTGCAGCTGAAGATCCAGGGTGTGCGTGTGTCAGACTCTGCTGTGTACTACTGTGCTCTGAGGCCCACAGTGACAGGAAACACCAAAACTCTGAACAAAAACCTCTGCAGCAAAGACAACACAATACTACACTAGCTCCACTAGAGGGAGACACTCTCTGTGAAGCTTCAGACTAAACCCAGACGCAGCAAAGCCAACTGTCAGTGTGAGAAACTAAGCAGACTTCAGAAAGTTGACATGAGGATCACCCAGCTGTGTTTTGGACACATGTTTCCTTTAATGGCAGCACTGCTCCTGCTTTTGTTGAGTGGTAAGTCTTATTGAAACCTATGTTCACACTTTATTACATCCACTGAACACTTACTGAAGCACAGAGCAAGAAGCAGCAGCAAATATGTTTCTAACTTGGACATTCATTTGTTTTCATGTAGGAGTCAGATGTGAAGAGCTCACTGTACTAAAGACTGAGGAGAGCACTGGAGAAGGAGGACAAGTCTCTCTGGGATACACTTATCCAAAATTAAGTCCTGGAAACACTTTCTTCTGGTATCGACAATATCCAGGAAAACCTCCAACATTTCTCTATTCGAATACTGGATCAGGAAAAGAAATTAGAAAGGAAATCCTGAGAGCTTCAGTCCAAATCAATCAAGACAAGAAACATCTCCATCTGCTGGTGTCTCCTGCTGCAGTGTCAGACTCTGCTGTGTACTACTGTGCTGTGAGGCCCACAGTGACAGCAAACCCACAGTCTCTGAACAAAAACCTCTGGAGGAAACTGCAGTTCTCCACACATCCACCAGAGGGATGTGTGGAGAACTTCCTTTTATGAAGAAGACTTTTCTGTCTTTTCTAGAGCAGAGATTCCAGAAAACTTTCAAAGGAATAAACATGACATTCAGCCAAACCAAGAAACATATTCCAGGCCCAGAGTGTGGACAGAGAGGAGGAAGTTTGTGTCTCTCTTCTTGACTCGCTCTATATTAGACTGAACTGAACTGTTCTCTTCAACCTCACACACATTCATTGTGTGGGAGGAGCTCCACCTCCTCCACAGTGGAGGAACTAAACCTACAGCTTCCATTATTGCCCCTGTTTTTACTCACATTATTAATCAGTGTTTGACTTCAAATGTCTTCCTGTCAGCTTGGAACATTTCTAAGGTTTTTCCTTTATTTTGCTTCATAGTTTACTTCAAATTCTTAGTAAACTAATGAAGATTATTCATGAGCAGATAAATACTTCCTTTAAAAGATAATAAAGTCTCAGCACAAATACAGGGACAAACATGCGACTGCACTGACCCCAATGACAGATGGTTGTGGGAAATGGATCATGACGTCATCGCTCTGGTTCTATTAGACTTTTCAGCAGCTTTTGATCTCAGTGATCAGAGAATCCTGTAGAAAAAACTCTAATGCTGTGGATTTACGGAAACTTCAGTGCACTTTATTACAAGCTTTTTACACCATCACAAACAAATGCTTTATTATAATGTGACTCTGATACTAAACATGTGAAACATGGTGAACCACAGGGCTGTGTCCTTGGGCCTCTTCTGTTTACAGTGTCACTAATGATGAACCACAGGGCTGTGTCCTTGGGCCTCTTCTGTTCACAGTGTCACTAATGATGTACCACAGGGCTGTGTCCTTGGGCCTCTTCTGTTTACAGTGTCACTAATGATGTACCACAGGGCTGTGTCCTTGGGCCTCTTCTGTTTACAGTTTCACTAATGATGAACCACAGGGCTGTGTCCTTGGGCCTCTTCTGTTTACAGTTTCACTAATGATGAACCACAGGGCTGTGTCCTTGGGCCTCTTCTGTTTACAGTGTCACTAATGATGAACCACAGGGCTGTGTCCTTGGGCCTCTTCTGTTTACAGTGTCACTAATGATGAACCACAGGGCTGTGTCCTTGGGCCTCTTCTGTTTACAGTTTCACTAATGATGTACCACAGGTGCTCTGCAAGGCTGTGCAGACGACACAACAGTATATTCAGCAGTAAATCAATCAGTGAGGTCAAAACTAACCTTGAACAAGAGCTGCTCAGAAATGAAACAAACTAAATATTATGATTATTACTAAGTATTGTGATTGGAACTAATCATTTACCAAGAGCTAAAGCTCAGCTTGATCTGGGAATAGAACATGTGACTCTCAAACAGTGTGAGAAGGTGAAGCTGTTAGTTCTTATTGACAGTGAACTGTCCTGGGACAAACTCATAGTGTTGTCTCTAAAATGAGTCACAGCCTGGCGGTTCTTCAAACATGTTCCAAATGTTTCCCTAAACATTTCATTCCATAAGTCGTCCAGAGTCTGTTTTGTCTCATTTGGATGATTGTTCAGTCGTTTGGTCAAACACGTCTTTAGAAAAGGTGCAAAACAAATGTGCACGAGTGGCTCTAAAATGAGCTTTCAGAACGAGTGCAGGAAAATCATCAACAACTCTCCTGGTTTTGGGGAAAAGATGGTTGTAAAAAAGTGACTTTTGAAGAAGTATAATTGTTTCACAAACACCTTTTCTGTTTGACCAAAAGTGAGCTTTTAGTAGAAATACACATCGTTCCTCAGACGATCAGAAGGGCAGTTTCACTCTGACAATATGTAAGTCCAGCCTAAGACAATGTCCTGTCATGTTTCAGCCACAATACACTAAAGAACACACACAGGTTAGAGCTTTAAGAAGAACTCAGACTATATTATAATGGTGGCACATGAGCATTTAGAGAATGATTTAAACATGTTAGAACTACTGTCATAAAGAAACAAAAAGCTTGACTGTTGTTCATCAAAATGTATTAATAACGGTTGATTGAAATGTGTGTTATGGGTTCATAAAACACATGAACATAAACTGTATGTGGGCGGAGTTAGAATCATTAATTCCCAAAACTAATAATACTTTTGTTTCTGTTTTCATGTGAAGGAAAAACGTTCTTCTACAAAGTGTAGACGTCCAACACTCAGAGACACAAGAGGAGGAGCCGACTGTAAGAGCAGCAGACACTTGAGAGGAGAGGAGTTTAGAAGATGGAGTCTGCCCTGTGTACACTGCTCTCAGCTCTGGTTGTGCTCCTGTGTTCTTCCCCAGAGTGTAAAGGAGAAGACACAGTGACCCAGCCAGAAGGAGACGCCTCTGTGATTAACGGAACAGCAACTATTAAGTGCACTTTTAAAACCAGCGACACTTTTCCATATTTGTTCTGGTACAAACAGGAAGATGGGAAGTCTCCGAAATACATGATGAGGATTGTGAAGTCTGGATCAATCACAAAATCTCCAGACTTTGACAAATCCAGGTTTGACGCTGATCTAAAGGAGAACTCTGTGTCTCTGAAGATCCAGGGTGTGCGTGTGTCAGACTCTGCTGTGTACTACTGTGCTCTGAGGCCCACAGTGACAGGAAACACCAAAACTCTGAACAAAAACCTCTGCAGCAAAGACAACACAATA
The DNA here is from genome assembly GCF_951799975.1 of Gobius niger. Taxonomy (NCBI): domain Eukaryota; kingdom Metazoa; phylum Chordata; class Actinopteri; order Gobiiformes; family Gobiidae; genus Gobius; species Gobius niger. Next base: position 218,667 of record NC_136859.1, read on the forward strand.
CTGCACTAGCTCCACTAGAGGGAGACACTCTCTGTGAAGCTTCAGACTAAACCCAGACGCAGCAAAGCCAACTGTCAGTGTGAGAAACTAAGCAGACTTCAGAAAGTTGACATGAGGATCACTCTTGTAATAAGGTTAGGACTTGTATTGCAACGAAAGGAATGTGACTGAACAGAAACAACAGGTTCGTTTTAGGAGCTTGAGGGAAATGATGAACACGATGCACAGAAATAAGATTTAAAGTGAAGTATATTCAAGCAAAATAAATATAGTAACACACAGTAAAGTGCACAACAACGACAATAAGGGAAAAAATGTCCATCCAGACCTTTGGTCAAATAGTCTGGTTCTTGTTCTTGTTTTAGAGTTCAGTTCATACATTTTCTTTCCAAAACGCAATATTTAGTTTGGTTTACGATCCTTTAATCCAAAACTCAAAGTTCAGAGTTCCTTGTCCAGGAGAGTTCAGAGTAAAAAACAACAAAAAAATGTAGAAAAAGTAATGATCCACCAAAAAGTGTCCAGCGGAGGCACAGAAGAGGAATGATCAGTTCCTTCCAGGCTTCGCTTCAGCTCGTCACCTCTAGCAGAGGAATTCCTGGAGCAGGCGCTAAGAAAAAAACCTGACCTGAAAACAAGATCAGGAAAGAAACATCAGTTCCCCATAAAACTATCAGTGAGTAATGAGTTACTAGTAACATTCCGTGAATTCATCAATACTGAAGCTAAGTGTGGCTTATTTAAATAAATGTAAACATCAAAACAGCTGCGCAACATAATCTAAACAATCAGAAGCTTCATTCATTGTATGAGCTAACGAAACCCTATGTGTTTCAATGGGCCGTTAGCATTCTGGTAGCATATGAAAACATGCATATTTAATCTAAACAAAGAGAGGTATCGGCAAACGGCTAACATAGCACACAGTAGTGAGTGTCTTCTGTGAGGAGGTGCAGTGACACCGCTGTAGTTCAGGGCCCAACAAAAATATAAACACTCAAAGACAGCGGTGTTCGAGGAACGGCGACCGCGAACACGGAAGTAGCGACTTTAATTTAAGTGACTGTTTTGGTGACGACTGTGGGACATTTGGCAAAGTGCTACAATGCACACGGGTTCTGGTGACTCACCGTCGACTTTCCAGATGTGTTCCTTGGTTCTACGCAGATTGTGACGGTTCCTTTGGTGAGTTGTTTGGTGCAGCAGTGCGGAGTCGGTCACAGCGGGAGCAGTGGGGCCGACTCGGAGGTGATGTGACTTTTATGATAGCGCCTCTTGTGGTGGAGGGCTGTGGGTACAGCATGGCATTAGGAGACGTGGGTTACATTCAGCAGGAAGTTCAGGGTTTGGGTGAAAAGAGTGGACTGTGCAGCAGTGCTTTGAATGGTGATAAAACGATCCCACAGAAATGACCGATCGTCAGGTCTGGAGATCGTACGATGGTCTAATATCGTCATATCGCTCAGACCCAATTCCACAGAACCTTCAGAGATATAAATATGAAGTTTGGAACCTGAACCTGGTGTTCTGACGTGGGAGCAGGAGGTGGACTCCAGGAGGATTAGGGGCGTGCCACAGGGCTCTGTTCTGGGGCCTTTTCACTCTTTATACAAACGCTGTGGTTAAAGTGAGAAATGAAGACGACAGGATTTATTCACCAACACATTTTTAAACTGACTTTTTACACTCGACATTTAATGAAGACTTTGATCTGAATAAAACATTCTCTAAATGTTCATGTAGCAAAGTTTCATTGTTTTCTAAAAGTAAAAATCAGTCATTTCCAAAGACTAACAATACTTTTGTTTTCATGTGAAGGAGAGACGTTCTGCAAAGTGTAGACGTCCAACACTCAGAGACACAAGAGGAGGAGCCGACTGTAAGAGCAGCAGACACTTGAGAGGAGAGGAGTTTAGAAGATGGAGTCTGCCCTGTGTACACTGCTCTCAGCTCTGGTTGTGCTCCTGTGTTCTTCCCCAGAGTGTAAAGGAGAAGACACAGTGACCCAGCCAGAAGGAGACGCCTCTGTGATTAACGGAACAGCAACTATTAACTGCAATTTTACAACCAGTGACAGAAAGACTTTTCTCTACTGGTACAAACAAGAAGGACATGGAGCTCCACAATACATGATAGATAAAGGAAGACTGTCATCAGGATCATCATCAGGATGGACTCAGACATTTAAGTCCGTGGAGTTTGATGAATCCAGGTTTGAAATTGACGCTGAGGAGAACTCTGTGTCTCTGAAGATCCAGGATGTGCGTGTGTCAGACTCTGCTGTGTACTACTGTGCTCTGAGGCCCACAGTGACAGGAAACACCAAAACTCTGAACAAAAACCTCTGGAGGAAACTGCAGTACTCCACACATCCACCAGAGGGAGATCACATGTTTCCATCTGATCATTTTCTTTCTCCACCTTTTATGAAGAAGACTTTTCTGTCTTTTCTAGAGCAGAGATTCCAGAAAACTTTCAAAGTAATAAATATTAAGTTTAGCAAAACCAATAAATATATTTCAGGCCCAGAGTGTGGACAGAGAGGAGGACGTTTGTGTTTCTCTTCTTGACTCACTCTATATTAAACTGAACTTAAGAACTTTATTAATCCGTGAGGACAAACACGACAGACAAACAGCAGGGGGCGCCATTAATCACTGCTTAAAATCACTTTGAGTTCAGTTGCCTAATAGAGGCGGGAACAAAACTGGCCTGTGCTCTTTGTTATTGCAAAGGCAGTGACCTGAACCGGCCACCAGAGGGGAGTGGGCTGCACTGACTGATGTCCTTTAGACCTGACTCTGTTATTGTAAATGTCCTTTAGTGATTCCTGTTCCTGTTAAGACAGTTGTACTTGCACCATTCTGTAAATGAGTCCATTCCCTTTTGTAGCTGTCCATCTCTGTGTCATGGGAGTATTTAATGGATGTGATCCCAGGAAAGCTGCTTCTTCATCAGTGTACAGTGTGAATAAAAGCGGAGCCATGACAGATCCTTGAGGTGCACCTGTTGAGATGGTCTGTGGTTTTGCTGAGGTGTCCGGAGACTTTAGTAAAAAATGAGCCACAGGATTAGATGTGGAGTAACGTCCATGTGGAGCAGCTTTTGTCTCATCAGATGAGGCTGGACCGTATCGAACGCACTGGAAAAGTCCACAAACACCAACCGTACCAGAGACTGAGGCTTTAACTGAACTGTTCTCTTCAACCCAACAATATTTAACATGAAAACGCTGAATGAATAGAGCCATCTTGGAAAAGCACAAGGAGTTTCTTCCAATGAACCTGAATTCAACTGTTTGGTCTGAAAACATTCAAAAGTCACAAAGTCCATCCAGCTTATGGTTCTCTAAGGCAAAAATAAGACGTCAATGAGTCTCTGCCACAAGAAAGTCCTTCTGTGGTTTCTAAAGTGAACTGTGGGAGGAGCCGTTCCTCCTAAAAAGGATGTGATGCTGAAGGCTGGCAAAAGGCAGAGCTAAGAACATCACGAAGACAAACTCTATGAGGATTAAAGAAGAAGCTCTGAGCCTGAAGATGGAGTCTGCCCTGTGTACACTGCTCTCAGCTCTGGTTGTGCTCCTGTGTTCTTCCCCAGAGTGTAAAGGAGAAGACACAGTGACCCAGCCAGAAGGAGACGCCTCTGTGACTATGGGACACCCTGTAACTATTAACTGTAGTTTTACAACTTCAAGCAACTCTCCAACTCTGTTCTGGTACAAACAAGAAGGATATGGAGCTCCACAATACATGATGAAGAAAGTGAAATCATCAGCAAAATGGCATGAAACTAATAAGGCCGATGACTTCAATGAATCCAGGTTTAAATTTGAGGCTAAACAGATGTCTGTGTCTCTGAAGATCCAGGGTGTGCGTGTGTCAGACTCTGCTGTGTACTACTGTGCTCTGAGGCCCACAGTGACAGGAAACACCAAAACTCTGAACAAAAACCTCTGCAGCAAAGACAACACAATACTGCACTAGCTCCACTAGAGGGAGACACTCTCTGTGAAGCTTCAGACTAAACCCAGACGCAGCAAAGCCAACTGTCAGTGTGAGAAACTAAGCAGACTTCAGAAAGTTGACATGAGGATCACTCAGCTGTGTTTTGGACACATGTTTCCTTTAATGGCAGCACTGCTCCTGCTTTTGTTGAGTGGTAAGTCTTATTGAAACCTATGTTCACACGTTATTACATCCACTGAACACTTACTGAAGCACAGAGCAAGAAGCAGCAGCAAATATGTTTCTAACTTGGACATTCATTTGTTTTCATGTAGGAGTCAGATGTGAAGAGCTCACTGCACTAAAGACTGAGGAGAGCACTGGAGAAGGAGGAGAAGTTTCTCAGGGATACACTTATTACAAAGATCCAACATACAGCGATTATTTCTTCTGGTATCGACAATATCCAGGAAAACTTCCACAATTCCTCGTCTCACATTCTGGAAAAGGAGATTTATTCACAGAGAACGTGAAAGGACTGAAGTTCCAAGTGAAAAGCCGACATCTCCATCTGCTGGTGTCTCCTGCTGCAGTGTCAGACTCTGCTGTGTACTACTGTGCTGTGAGGCCCACAGTGACAGGAAACACCAAAACTCTGAACAAAAACCTCTGGAGGAAACTGCAGTTCTCCACACATCCACCAGAGGGACACACTGTGCTGAAGCCTCCTGTGGTGCCTCTCGAGACTTGTTGTCCTTGTGCTTCTCTTCAATCTCCTCCTCATTATGACATTTGTGCTTCACATTTCCATTTGCCACATGACATTTGATCTTCTGCTGTAAACCACTGTATTGTATTATGTTGATCCTCTGCACGAGTCTGTGGCTGTGAACTCATGACCTGCAGGACGTGATGGGCTGTTCAGACCGCACGCTTTTCAGGCGTCAGACTCGCGCCCAAAGCCCAGAGTTGGACGTTTGTGTTTATTGAGGTCAGACACTTGTTCCTCTTTCTGAAAATAACTGCTGATTTATATTGACAAATATAAAGTTCTATTACACTGAAGAAGAGACTGAAGACATGAACTCATGTATTTGACTTTGTGATCATTTGTGATACTGTTGTATCTTTTCTGAGAGGTCTCTCTCATGACGTCCAGCTTCATAATGTGATGCTGTCGCTGTCTGACCCTTTCACAATAAGAGTCTTACTAAAGCCATAACATGCAGTGACTTTTATTGTGTAAAACAGTGAACTTCACAATAAGGAAGTGAGAGTGGTGGTGTTTCAGGAGAACTCTTTTACTTTCAGACTTGGATCGACGGCACATTTGTGAACACAGTCCAGGATGAAATGAAACTAAAGAGAAGGATGTGGCGCCTGACAGAACTGTAAGGACCAAGGACACACTGGCTTCTTCACGCGTGGTCCAGGTAAATAAAGAAACACACTGGAATCCACGCACAGAGACGCGGCGTTAGGGGGAAAGACACTGACATAAATACAGCTGAAATACAGACTGAACTCTGGCTTTAAATAGCAACGCAAAATGCAGCCGTCACTGAGTGGTGAAAAATGACCTGAATGAGCGTTCCTCTGCTTTAGCGCCATCTAGCGGTTACAATATTCGACGGATATTTATTAATCTAGTATCATTAAACGCAGCTTGAATCAAGGAATCCACTGGTGTTTTTAGTTCTTCGGTAGGCCAATTAATTGTTGAGTTATGAATGAGTAAAGTCCACCTGCAGCGTCAAAATCGTCGATCAGTAGTCTGGACCTCGCTCGAAAAAAACACTTTTTTCATCTCGTTTTCCGCGGCAACAAATCACGTTCCCGGACCGTGATATTTTCCAGTCAATCAGAACACGAGTAGCCGAGTCCAATGGTGCTGGTGACTTCTGCATATTTGCTGTAAATCCTGAGATATTGTGGGGGAAAGTCTCCGCAATCGTGGCTGAAAGTGTGGACATTTTTCGAAAAGTCACCATCATGATCATAAAATATAAGAAGTATTCTTTCTTATTTGCGCTTTGGTTTGGGATATAAATGTGATTTTGACCCGCGGCTTTTTGAATGAAGTTATAAAACCTGGCCGCGCCGTCAGCGGCCGCTCTAAACCAGGGCGAGTCCGCGGTGTAGCTAGCGTTAGCCGCGTTAGCTCCGCTCCGCTCGCGCGGTAACGGCCCGACTGTAGCCCAGGTCTGTGGCTGTTTATGGCCCTGGCACATGCCCTGGCACATGCCCTGGCACACCGGGAACCAGCGGGGTCCGCAGGGCACCCGCATCAGCCACAGTGTGAGGCTACGAAGCTAGTTTCTATGGTATAACGTGTCTCGCTCCAAATCCTCTCTGCTCCGCGGTGCGCACTCATTTGCATAAAGCCACAATGCGGAGTTTTTGAACTACAAATTAGCTCTTAAAACAATCTTATTCACGTGATTAATTTACCAAAATAACAGAAATGCAATAGGATATGTTTTGCTGAATTTCCACTATAAAATTACAAATTAAGTAACTAAAAAAAAAAAAAAAAAGTCCTAAATATTTGACTTTTTTTTTTTTTTTTTTTTGGAGACCACCATAACTGGCTTATTCAAAAAACTATACAAGATATCCCAAATCCCCTCTGAAAGAATCTTTTTATCTAATGTACCAACAAAGCTTAAACCATTATTTTAAACATGGATGGTGCATTATTTAGATTTAATCTGCAAAAAATTGCATATTTTAGCATAAACTCTTATTTTTATATATAATCAAATATTACGGAAATACAGCAATACAGTTTTTGTTCAGATTTGTGTTAATAATATACAGCTGAAGTTTAAAATCGATATCACTCACTTTAAATGTTTTCTGTATCCACCTGCAGTGTCTCGCCTTAATTATTTGTTAAAATATGCAAATTGGTTGCATTGTCTTAGCCCACAATTAAAATCTGACATCATATTTGAAATCCTTGACAATTTTCCTTCTTGGATGTGAATTTTGAGAATGATATTTGGGGAGATGGGAAAGTTAGAGAACAAAGAAGCTGAAAATTGTGGAGAGACAATTTTCCTTCTTGGATGTGAATTTTGAGAATGATATTTGGGGAGATGGGAAAGTTAGAGAACAAAGAAGCTGAAAATTGTACCACTTTTTGTGATAAATCGGTCCAGACCATATCCTATTGTTTTAATGGAAAACGATTTCACCAAAAGTGGCCGAAAATGAAAACTGAAATGTTTATAACTTTGGAAGTAATTGATGTATTTAAAAAATTCAAAAAACCTTTTCATCCTCTTGCTGACCTCTACCATCCTATGCTCTTATGAATATTATCTACTGTATTTCAAATTTTCATCTGGCATTGCTACTTTAAAGCCTTTAAAGCTCTGGATGGTATATGTGCAGAGTAGAGGAGCGGCTCGCTGCCAAAGGAACAACTCGCATTAGCGTCTCACATTGTTTAGCAGGAAGTTCAGGGTTTGGGTGAAAAGAGTGGACTGTGCAGCAGTGCTTTGAATGGTGATAAAACGATCCCAGAGAAATGACCGATCGTCAGGTCTGGAGATCGTACGATGGTCTAATATCGTCATATCGCTCAGACCCAATTCCACAGAACCTTCACAGATATAAATATGAAGTTTGGAACCTGAACCTGGTGTTCTGACGTGGGAGCAGGAGGTGGACTCCAGGAGGATTAGGGGCGTGCCACAGGGCTCTGTTCTGGGGCCTTTTCACTCTTTATACAAACGCTGTGGTTAAAGTGAGAAATGAAGACGACAGGATTTATTCACCAACACATTTTTAAACTGACTTTTTACACTCGACATTTAATGAAGACTTTGATCTGAATAAAACATTCTCTAAATGTTCATGTAGCAAAGTTTCATTGTTTTGTAAAAGTAAGAATCAGTCATTCAAAAGACTAACAATACTTTTGTTTTCATGTGAAGGAGAGACGTTCTGCTGCAAAGTGTAGACGTCCAACACTCAGAGACACAAGAGGAGGAGCCGACTGTAAGAGCAGCAGACACTTGAGAGGAGAGGAGTTTAGAAGATGGAGTCTGCCCTGTGTACACTGCTCTCAGCTCTGGTTGTGCTCCTGTGTTCTTCCCCAGAGTGTAAAGGAGAAGACACAGTGACCCAGCCAGAAGGAGACGCCTCTGTGATTAACGGAACAGCAACTATTAACTGCAATTTTACAACCAGCGATTCCTATCCATATTTGTTCTGGTACAAACAGGAAGATGGGAAGTCTCCGAAATACATGATGAGGATTGTGAAGTCTGGATCAATCACAAAATCTCCAGACTTTGAATTATCCAGGTTTGACGCTGATCTAAAGGAGAACTCTGTGTCTCTGAAGATCCAGGGTGTGCGTGTGTCAGACTCTGCTGTGTACTACTGTGCTCTGAGGCCCACAGTGACAGGAAACACCAAAACTCTGAACAAAAACCTCTGCAGCAAAGACAACACAATACTGCACTAGCTCCACTAGAGGGAGACACTCTCTGTGAAGCTTCAGACTAAACCCAGACGCAGCAAAGCCAACTGTCAGTGTGAGAAACTAAGCAGACTTCAGAAAGTTGACATGAGTTTCTGAGCTCGGAAATGTGGGCGAGCAGTGAATCTGGGCGCGACATTGAAGTAGATGTTGGTCAGCAAAGGGAAAACCAAAAGAAAAGAAAGAAGGCTCGCTCGTCTCCTGATAGTGACCACAGTGAGGGAGACTTTGTGGTGGGCATGTTTGCCATCACTCGACTTGGGCGGCACGGTAGCGCAGCGGTTAGCGCCTCCGCTTCACAGCTAGAAGGTCCCGGGATCGATTCCCACCAGGACGGGGCTTTTCTGTGTGGAGTTTGCATGTTCTCCCCGTGTCTGCGTAGGTTTCCTCCGGGTACTCCGGTTTCCCCTACCACTAAAAACATGTGCAATAGGTGAATCCTCCAGCCAGGTGATTCTGACCATCAGCCTGGCTCCACATCATGGAGATGGGTCCCCGGGCGCGGCACTGCCGTCGACCACTGCTCCTTACGGGTTGCCCCAGCGGCATCGATGGATGGGTTAAATGCAGAGGACAAATTTCCCTACGGGGACAATAAAGTATACAAACAAACTCGAGTGGACGGAATCTTTAAGGATCCCCACAAGGTTGGGAAGTTTATTGGGAAAGAGGTGGGAGAAGTTGGATCCATCAGAGTGACCCGAGGGGGTGTGGTAGTTATCCAACTATAACCATAACTGCAGTACTCCACATTAAGTTTAAGAATACAAAGACATCATATAATAGAATCAAATGAAAATCTTTACAGAAAGCACGACTCCTAAATAATAAAGCTCCTCCTCTGACTCTTCATGTTTGGATCCATCTGAACTCTGTCAAACTGTTCTGTCAGGAGCAGGAGTCTAGACTGGACCCAAACTGGTTTTACCCAAACCGTTCAGTTAGTCTGGTTTGTACCAAGATCCTCAAACTCTCACAGCCCAGAGTCTCTTGTGCAGCTCTAAAGTGATGTCAGAGACCAGAGAGTTCAGAGCTTTGGTTCTCGCCCTAAACTCAACTGTGTCCGTGTCCCCAACCTCAGTGTCAAAAGGATGAGGTCATTCAGACTCGTGCCTAATAATCAAAGCTCTCTGCCCCTCTCATGGCTGAAGCTTTCTCTACAATAGCTTAGCAGGAAGTATTCATCATGTGTGGAACCTGTAACTTCAAGTGTTTGGGCCATAGTACTTTATGTCATTACTAAGGCGGCTGCTATTGGTTTATGGCACAATAGTCTCTAGGTATTGTGGCAGGTGCTGCAAATGTCAAAGGGTCAAACTCACTTTAACTGACAGGTCACAGAAGTGAGACCAGGAGGAGTTCTTCAGAGGAAATCTGCACCCACAGACCTTCAATGGGAATGACCATACTGAGCGGACAGGAAAGATGAGAGGCTCAGAGGGAAAGGAAAGGATGGGCTTTTGGACAGTCTAAAAGAGGAGAGCACAAGCAGATCAGGGGGATTGATTCCGAGCACCTCCAAAAGAAATAAGAACAGAAGAGGAGGACGCAGACCTTCAAAACTACCAGGCTGTGAGCCCAAACAAGCTGAGGAGAATTAGTCTTAAAGAAACTGCTGACAAATCCTCCGCTCACTGTGGAGAGGGGACAACAAGGTGGGAGACAGTGGCAGCACTTCCTGCCCCACACAGCTGCTTCCTGGAGCTGGTACAGCAGCCTGAGAGCCCGAGCAGCCTGTGTCTGTGAAAGGAAACCACGGGCTCATGTCACGTCACTAATGCTGTGTTTCTAAAGTGAACTGTGGGAGGAGCCGTTCCTCATGAGGATGTGATACTGAAGCCTGACAAAAGGCAGAGCAGAAGCAAAGATCATCACCCAGACCAACTTTATGAGGATTAAAGAAGAAGCTCTGAGCCTGAAGATGGAGTCTGCCCTGTGTACACTGCTCTCAGCTCTGGTTGTGCTCCTGTGTTCTTCCCCAGAGTGTAAAGGAGAAGACACAGTGACCCAGCCAGAAGGAGACGCCTCTGTGACTATGGGAGAACCTGTAACTATTAAATGCACTTTTACAACCGGCGACACCACTGCATATCTGTTCTGGTACAAACAAGAAGGACATGGAGCTCCACAATACATGATGAAGAGAACTAGATCTTTATCAAAATGGCAGAAAACTGTGAAATCCACTGAGTTCGATAAACCCAGGTTTGAGTTTGATGCTGATCTAAAGGAGAACTCTGTGTCTCTGAAGATCCAGGGTGTGCGTGTGTCAGACTCTGCTGTGTACTACTGTGCTCTGAGGCCCACAGTGACAGGAAACACCAAAACTCTGAACAAAAACCTCTGCAGCAAAGACAACACAATACTGCACTAGCTCCACTAGAGGGAGACACTCTCTGTGAAGCTTCAGACTAAACCCAGACGCAGCAAAGCCAACTGTCAGTGTGAGAAACTAAGCAGACTTCAGAAAGTTGACATGAGGATCACTCAGCTGTGTTTTGGACACATGTTTCCTTTAATGGCAGCACTGCTCCTGCTTTTGTTGAGTGGTAAGTCTTATTGAAACCTATGTTCACACTTTATTACATCCACTGAACACTTACTGAAGCACAGAGCAAGAAGCAGCAGCAAATATGTTTCTAACTTGGACATTCATTTGTTTTCATGTAGGAGTCAGATGTGAAGAGCTCACTGCACTAAAGACTGAGGAGAGCACTGGAGAAGGAGGACAAGTCTCTCTGGGATACAGTTATCACAAAGATCCAGGTTTTGATTATTTCTTCTGGTATCGACAATATCCAGGAAAACCTCCACAATTCCTGGTCTCACATACTGGAACAGGAAGTTTAATGACAGATATCGTGAAAGGACTGAAGATTGAAGTGAAAAGCCGACATCTCCATCTGCTGGTGTCTCCTGCTGCAGTGTCAGACTCTGCTGTGTACTACTGTGCTGTGAGGCCCACAGTGACAGCAAACCCACAGTCTCTGAACAAAAACCTCTGGAGGAAACTGCAGTACTCCACACATCCACCAGAGGGACACACTGTTCTCCTGTTGAAACTGTGTGATAATTGTTGGATGGAGCCTCCATCAGAGCTGTTCCTGTGAAGAAACATCTCCACAGCTGCACAGACTCCACAAACTGAAGTCGGCCCAGAGACTCAGCTCCTCAAGCCTCCTGAGCCCAGAGCTTTGGTTTGGCCTCACTTTAGATTCAATCCAACTGTTCTGGATAAAGAGGCAGCAAGAAATACAATCAAAACAAACATTTTCTTTAAATAAAAGGTCCTGAAATGTGGACAGTCCGACTGATTTAACACAAACTCTGCAACAACACAATGATGTGAGCCAGAGTTAGTCTGAACTCAGTCCAAACCGTTTCAAACCAATGAGTGTGATGTGAACGTCAAAGTCAGCTTTATTTGTAGAGCACATTTACAACGACACTGGGCCCAAAGTGCTTCACATACACCATATAAACCATATCAAAATGTAGTAAAAAACAAGCAGAGAAACACAACAGAGTCAAAGCAGCTCCAGCTGATTTGAACAACGTCGCTAAAATACGAAACATCCTCCCTAAGTGCGATGCAGAAAAACTGACTCATGCATTTGTCTCTTCAGGGCTGGACTGTAACTGCTGCTGCAGCGGGTCCTACAAGTTCCTTCAAAAGTGTTCAATGAGTTCAAAATGCAGCTGTGAGATTGTTCACGTGGACAAAGAGAAGAGAACACCTCACACCTGTGCTAAAGTCTCTCACTGGATTCCTGTTGAGTTTAGAATCACATTTAAAATCCTGCTCCTCACATTTAAATCCATAAAGGTTCAGCCTGAAGTAAAGCTCTGACCTTCAGCCTGAAGTAAAGCTCTGACCCTCAGCCTGAAGTAAAGCTCTGACCCTCAGCCTGAAGTAAAGCTCTGACCCTCAGCCTGAAGTAAAGCTCTGACCCTCAGCCTGAAGTAAAGCTCTGACCCTCAGCCTGAAGTAAAGCTCTGACCCTCAGCCTGAAGTAAAGCTCTGACCCTCAGCCTGAAGTAAAGCTCTGACCCTCAGCCTGAAGTAAAGCTCTGACCCTCAGCCTGAAGTAAAACTCTGCCAGGATACTTAATTCACCTGAACTTTACATTGTCATATTTATTGCTCTGTTTTATTGCCTGAATGTTCGGAGCAGCTGTGAGGAAACATCTGTGTGATATTGGGCTACACAAAACCATAGATTGATTGATTGATTGAAGATCTGAAATAAAAGATTCTCTAAATGTTCATGTAGCAAAGTTTTATTGTTTCCTAAAAATATGAATCAGTCATTCCCAAAGACTAACAACACTTTTGTTTTCATGTGAAGGAGAGACGTTCTGCAAAGTGTAGACGTCCAACACTCAGAGACACAAGAGGAGGAGCCGACTGTAAGAGCAGCAGACACTTGAGAGGAGAGGAGTTTAGAAGATGGAGTCTGCCCTGTGTACACTGCTCTCAGCTCTGGTTGTGCTCCTGTGTTCTTCCCCAGAGTGTAAAGGAGAAGACACAGTGACCCAGCCAGAAGGAGACGCCTCTGTGACTATGGGACACCCTGTAACTATAAGTGCACTTTTACAACCAGCGACACAAATCCATATCTGTTCTGGTACAAACAAAAGACTGGGGACTCCCTTCAATACATTCTACTGAAGGCAAAATATGGAGGCACAGTTCATTCTTCAGACATTGACAAATCCAGGTTTGATGCTGATCTAAAGGAGAACTCTGTGTCTCTGAAGATCCAGGGTGTGCGTGTGTCAGACTCTGCTGTGTACTACTGTGCTCTGAGGCCCACAGTGACAGGAAACACCAAAACTCTGAACAAAAACCTCTGCAGCAAAGACAACACAATACTGCACTAGCTCCACTAGAGGGAGACACTCTCTGTGAAGCTTCAGACTAAACCCAGACATGAAGAGGACAGGATTTATTCATCTGCATCGACACATGTTGATACTGAGTGTTTTTTACTCACGACATTTAATGATGAGTTTAAGTTTTTGATCTGAAGTAAAGTCAAGTCAAAGGTTCTCAACTGGGGGGCTGTGGCCCTGAGTGAGGTCCTTTTCAGTGAATCACAGCCATAAGTGGAAGTGATGTTAATCCTTTGTTATGGTAGTTTTTGGAGTGGTCTTTCTGATCAATAATAGAAACAAGTCCTGAGGAAACAGTGATATGATTTTCAGTTCTATGTGAGGTTAAACTACAGAAGTTTATGTTTGAAGAGGAAATCCTTTTGAATGTGTTGACGACTCTTCATGACAGACACTGGGCCTGGAAGCTGCAGTTGTAGAAAACCACTGCTTTAAATGTGTTTGAAGCAAAGTTTGAGTGACTCACAATGACGTCCAATGACTGGGCCTGGTCTTCTGCCTGGTGCAAACGCGTGAAGGTGAAGTAGGAATCTTTCTTACCAACGACGGTGCAGCAGAGCTTTGTTCAGTCTGAGGGCGTCGCTCAGAGAACAAGGGGCCGGCAGAGGCGTGGGCTACAAACACCTTGTGACAAAGTGGGTTTGTCCCATTATGTGTTTTGGTTACTTTGCTTTGTCTCATTTGCAACAATAACCCTCAGATTCATGTATAAGTGAATCATTATATCACATTGTCCATTTAAAACTTTGTTTCTTCATTTACTCAGACATTTACCTGGACCACCTGGTGAGAAAGGAAGGGGCGTGGTCTTTGTCGGCCATTTTAAAATCTTAGGCTGGACCATGTGGCCGGGGGAAACCGGTATAACTTTGCTTTGTGTTTCCTCTTGTGTATGATTTTTGATTTGTCTTTTGTCTTTGATTTGAACACAGATCATTTCATTTGATGTAAAATGTGAACTTACCTGCTGAACTTGCATGTGGAACTGACCCTTTGAGCTAATGGTACTTTCCGGTGGGAGGTCCTTTCCCATTAGGGGGAAGTATAAAACCTGACTGCTTCTAGTCACTGGGGGCCATTTTGTCTGTGAGACGTGCGTCACTGAGAAGTTCTGTTGTAAATAAATGTGTGGTAAGAGCTGTATTTGTCCGTCTGCCTGAGCATTTGGAGCCTCGTGGCCGGCGTCTTCACACACCTCAATACTAGGATTGTTCCACATCTTCTGTATGGCATGTCTAATGTGTCAAACATCATGAAGCCTCTTGATCATTATAAAAAAGAGGCGTAAATATTGATGGTAAAGCCTGGCTGAACCATCACTGTCAGGTCCAAAGTAAACATTACATTTGGCGTGTGCGACACATGGTCCTGGCGGTCATTGGTCTGCTGTAACATGTGACCCAGAGCGCTCATGTTCCTGCAGCTTGTTTACTCTTCTCTAATGGATGTTTCACTTTGCAACAGACGTGGAAAAGTGTTTTGGGGGAAACCAGTGCAGACGCTGAAGGAGCAGCTTCACCACTTTGAGGAACACTGATGGGAACACAGTGAGAGCCTGATTTATCCCATGTTCTGCAGTGGTTTCTCTCTGTGTTCAGATGGAATTTGTGATGTTTGATGCTTAAACGTGTTCTGTACAGAGTTCTGTTGGATTCTCTGTTTGTTTGTGGGTGCAGTGGTTGTTGTCGTGTTGTTGTGACTGCACTCGGTTGTTTTGTGCCTCATCACATATTAAATCTACAGAAAAGTGTTTGGCCGTGTTTACATCAGAACAGAACAGCGACCAGTGCGTTCACCTGATATTCTGTTTTATTCTGTTCGCCCGGAGGATGTGTGTGACTGAGGGGATTGTTCTGGAGGAAAACGACACATCCGGGGGGCGGAGCCAGGATAACAAAGTGTAGACGTCCAACACTCAGAGACACAAGAGGAGGAGCCGACTGTAAGAGCAGCAGACACTTGAGAGGAGAGGAGTTTAGAAGATGGAGTCTGCCCTGTGTACACTGCTCTCAGCTCTGGTTGTGCTCCTGTGTTCTTCCCCAGAGTGTAAAGGAGAAGACACAGCGACCCAGCCAGAAGGAGACGCCTCTGTGATTAACGGAACAGCAACTATTAACTGTAGTTTTACAACTTCCAGCACCTCTGCAACTCTGTTCTGGTACAAACAAGAAGGACATGGAGCTCCAAGATTTATGATAAGGACATTTCAGTTAGTCTCAAAATTGCATCAGATATATAAATCTGAGGACTTTGATGAATCCAGGTTTGATTCTGAAATAAAGGAGAACTCTGTGTATCTGAAGATCCAGGGTGTGCGTGTGTCAGACTCTGCTGTGTACTACTGTGCTGTGAGGCCCACAGTGACAGCAAACCCACAGTCTCTGAACAAAAACCTCTGGAGGAAACTGCAGTACTCCACACATCCACCAGAGGGAGATCACATGTTTCCATCTGATCATTTTCTTTCTACACCTTTTATGAAGAAGACTTTTCTGTCTTTTCTAGAGCAGAGATTCCAGAAAACTTTCAAAGGAATAAACATGACATTCAGCCAAACCAAGAAACATATTCCAGGCCCAGAGTGTGGACAGAGAGGAGGAAGTTTGTGTCTCTCTTCTTGACTCACTCTATATTAGACTGAACTGAACTGTTCTCTTCAACCTCACACATATTCATTGTGTGGGAGGAGCTCCACCTCCTCCACAGTGGAGGAACTAAACCTACAGCTTCCATTATTGCCCCTGTTTTACTCACATTATTCATCAGTGTTTGACTTCAAATGTCTTCCTGTCAGCTTGGAACATTTCTAAGGTTTTTCCTTTATTTTGCTTCATAGTTTATTTCAAATTCTTAGTAAAGTAATTAAGATTATTTATGAGCAGATAAATACTTCCTTTAAAGATAATAAACTCTCAGCACAAATACAGGGACAAACATGCGACTGCACTGACCCCAATGACAGATGGTTGTGGGAAATGGATCATGACGTCATCGCTCTGGTTCTATTAGACTTTTCAGCAGCTTTTGATCTCAGTGATCAGAGAATCCTGTAGAAAAAACTCTAATGCTGTGGATTTACGGAAACTTCAGTGCACTTTATTACAAGCTTTTTACACCATCACAAACAAATGCTTTATTACAATGTGACTCTGATACTAAACATGTGAAACATGGTGAACCACAGGGCTGTGTCCTTGGGCCTCTTCTGTTTACAGTTGTCACTAATGATGAACCACAGGGCTGTGTCCTTGGGTCTCTTCTGTTTATAGTTTCACTAATGATGAACCACAGGGCTGTGTCCTTGGGCCTCTTCTGTTTACAGTGTCACTAATGATGAACCACAGGGCTGTGACCTTGGGCCTCTTCTGTTTACAGTGTCACTAATGATGAACCACAGGGCTGTGTCCTTGGGCCTCTTCTGTTTACAGTTTACACTAATGATGAACCACAGGGCTGTGTCCTCGGGCCTCTTCTGTTTACAGTGTCACTAATGATGAACCACAGGGCTGTGTCCTTGGGCCTCTTCTGTTTACAGTTTACACTAATGATGAACCACAGGGCTGTGTCCTTGGGCCTCTTCTGTTTACAGTTTCACTAATGATGAACCACAGGGCTGTGTCCTTGGGCCTCTTCTGTTTACAGTGTCACTAATGATGAACCACAGGGCTGTGTCCTCGGGCCTCTTCTGTTTACAGTGTCACTAATGATGAACCACAGGGCTGTGTCCTCGGGCCTCTTCTGTTTACAGTGTCACTAATGATGAACCACAGGGCTGTGTCCTTGGGCCTCTTCTGTTTACAGTGTCACTAATGATGAACCACAGGGCTGTGACCTTGAGCCTCTTCTGTTTACAGTGTCACTAATGATGAACCACAGGGCTGTGTCCTTGGGCCTCTTCTGTTTACAGTGTCACTAATGATGAACCACAGGGCTGTGACCTTGGGCCTCTTCTGTTTACAGTGTCACTAATGATGAACCACAGGGCTGTGTCCTTGGGCCTCTTCTGTTTACAGTGTCACTAATGATGAACCACAGGGCTGTGACCTTGGGCCTCTTCTGTTTACAGTGTCACTAATGATGAACAACAGGGCTGTGTCCTTGGGCCTCTTCTGTTTACAGTGTCACTAATGATGAACCACAGGGCTGTGTCCTTGAGCCTCTTCTGTTTACAGTGTCACTAATGATGAACCACAGGGCTGTGTCCTTGAGCCTCTTCTGTTTACAGTGTCACTAATGATGAACCACAGGGCTGTGTCCTTGAGCCTCTTCTGTTTACAGTGTCACTAATGATGAACCACAGGGCTGTGTCCTTGAGCCTCTTCTGTTTACAGTTGTCACTAATGATGAACCACAGGGCTGTGTCCTTGAGCCTCTTCTGTTTACAGTGTCACTAATGATGAACCACAGGGCTGTGTCCTTGGGCCTCTTCTGTTTACAGTGTCACTAATGAAGAACCACAGGGCTGTGACCTTGGGCCTCTTCTGTTTACAGTGTCACTAATGCAGTACCACAGGGCTGTGTCCTTGAGTCTCTTCTGTTTACAGTGTCACTAATGATGAACCACAGGGCTGTGTCCTTGGGCCTCTTCTGTTTACAGTGTCACTAATGAAGAACCACAGGGCTGTGTCCTTGGGCCTCTTCTGTTTACAGTGTCACTAATGAAGAACCACAGGGCTGTGTCCTTGGGCCTCTTCTGTTTACAGTTGTCACTAATGATGAACCACAGGGCTGTGTCCTTGGGCCTCTTCTGTTTACAGTTTCACTAATGATGAACCACAGGGCTGTGTCCTTGGGCCTCTTCTGTTTACAGTTTCACTAATGATGAACCACAGGGCTGTGTCCTTGGTTCTCTTCTGTTTACAGTTTCACTAATGATGAACCACAGGGCTGTGTCCTTGGGCCTCTTCTGTTTACAGTGTCACTAATGATGAACCACAGGGCTGTGTCCTTGGGCCTCTTCTGTTTACAGTGTCACTAATGATGAACCACAGGGCTGTGTCCTTGGGCCTCTTCTGTTTACAGTTTTCACTAATGATGAACCACAGGTGCTCTGCAAGGCTGTGCAGACGACACAACAGTATATTCAGCAGTAAATCAATCAGTGAGGTCAAAACTAACCTTGAACAAGAGCTGCTCAGAAATGAAAAAAACTAAATATGATGATTATTACTAAGTTTTGTGATTGGAACTAATCATTTACCAAGAGCTAAAGCTCAGCTTGATCTGGGAATAAAACATGTGACTCTCAAACAGTGTGAGAAGGTGAAGCTGTTAGTTCTTATTGACAGTGAACTGTCCTGGGACAAACTCATAGTGTTGTCTCTAAAATGAGTCACAGCCTGGCGGTTCTTCAAACATGTTCCAAATGTTTCCCTAAACCTTTCATTCCATAAGTCGTCCAGAGTCTGTTTTGTCTCATTTGGATGATTGTTCAGTCGTTTGGTCAAACACTTCTTTAGAAAAGGTGCAAAACAAATGTGCACGAGTGGCTCTAAAATGAGCTTTCAGAACGAGTGCAGGAAAATCATCAACAACTCTCCTGGTTTTGGGGAAAAGATGGTTGTAAAAAAGTGACTTTTGAAGAAGTATAATTGTTTCACAAACGCCTTTTCTGTTTGACCAAAAGTGAGCTTTTAGTAGAAATACACATCGTTCCTCAGACGATCAGAAGGGCAGTTTCACTCTGACAATATGTAAGTCCAGCCTAAGACAATGTCCTGTCATGTTTCAGCCACAATACACTAAAGAACACACACAGGTTAGAGCTTTAAGAAGAACTCAGACTATATTATAATAGTGGCACAAGAGCATTTAGAGAATGATTTAAACATGTTAGAACTACTGTTATAAAGAAACAAAAAGCTTGACTGTTGTTCATCAAAATGTATTAATAATGGTTGATTGAAATGTGTATTATGTAAGGATTAAACAACTCGGAGCCGTGCATTCGACGGTTATAATGCACGACGCGGAGTCAAGAACACCACGACGCGCAGCGGAGTGGTGTTACTCCGCGAAGTGCATTATAAGAGTTTGTACAAGAGTTGTTTAATCCGCTTATACCAGGGTCCCACAAACGTAACATTTATAATAAGTATTTGTTTCATTTACTAAAGTCACTAAATATGCCAGACCACCGGGACTATTTTATGTGGTTATTATCTCGTCACTGAAGGCTCGTCTCAGAGCGAGTCATTCTCCGCAGCTATTACGAGGATCTCAGTCAGGCTCAACGAAACAACATAAGCACAGAATCACAACACAACAGGACTAACCCGGAAACACTTTTCCCTGGAAGGAAACACCGATATGCGGCACTCGTGGGCAGGAGTTATTTCACTTTTACGCTGTTTAACCTGAAGCTAGCTAGCTAGCTCAACCAGCTCAACTGTTTATGGAAACAGCTGCGGTGGAGTCGCTCACACCTGGGCCCAACTGAAACTTTTATCTTTGACTTTACTAATCCAGACAAATATGTTTAAATGCAGAGATCATTTTATGTTCGCCTGAAAATGATGAATAGCCTTAACCTTTTTCAATAGAAATGGAAAGCTCATATTTTATTAACAGTAGGCTAACCTAGCTGCTCACTCTCCTCTACAAACATTTAGCAAACATTTTGTTTTGTTTCTCATACGTTCCTGTCAGTCACTAATTACGTGTTTATCTGATTCAGCTGTGTCACGCGTTGCTATGGCGATGCCACAGCGGAGTGATATCCCAGTGATTTAACTACCGGACTACGTGTGCGGTTATACCAAAATAATGCACCAGCCAATCAGAGTCCAGTATTCACCCAGACCATGGTATTATGGGTTCATAAAACACATGAACATTAACTGTATGTGGGCGGAGTTAGAATCATTGACTCCCAAAGACTAACAATACTTTTGTTTCTGTTTTTATGTGAAGGATAAATGTTCTTCTGCAAAGTGTAGACGTCCAACACTCAGAGACACAAGAGGAGGAGCCGACTGTAAGAGCAGCAGACACTTGAGAGGAGAGGAGTTTAGAAGATGGAGTCTGCCCTGTGTACACTGCTCTCAGCTCTGGTTGTGCTCCTGTGTTCTTCCCCAGAGTGTAAAGGAGAAGACACAGTGACCCAGCCAGAAGGAGACGCCTCTGTGACTATGGGAGAACCTGCAACTATTAACTGCAATTTTACAACCAGCGCTACCTCTGCAACTCAGTTCTGGTACAAACAAGACGGACATGGAGCTCCACAATACATGATGATGAAAGCAAAATCATCATTGAAATGGCATGAAACGTATAAAGCTGATGACTTCAAAGAATCCAAGTTTGAGTTTGACGCTGATCTAAAGGAGAACTCTGTGTCTCTGAAGATCCAGGGTGTGCGTGTGTCAGACTCTGCTGTGTACTACTGTGCTCTGAGGCCCACAGTGACAGGAAACACCAAAACTCTGAACAAAAACCTCTGCAGCAAAGACAACACAATACTGCACTAGCTCCACTAGAGGGAGACACTCTCTGTGAAGCTTCAGACTAAACCCAGACGCAGCAAAGCCAACTGTCAGTGTGAGAAACTAAGCAGACTTCAGAAAGTTGACATGAGGATCACTCAGCTGTGTTTTGGACACATGTTTCCTTTAATGGCAGCACTGCTCCTGCTTTTGTTGAGTGGTAAGTCTTATTGAAACCTATGTTCACACTTTATTACATCCACTGAACACTTACTGAAGCACAGAGCAAGAAGCAGCAGCAAATATGTTTCTAACTTGGACATTCATTTGTTTTCATGTAGGAGTCAGATGTGAAGAGCTCACTGCACTAAAGACTGAGGAGAGCACTGGAGAAGGAGGACAAGTCTCTCTGGGATTCTCTTATCCAAAATTAAGTCCTGGAAACACTTTCTTCTGGTATCGACAATATCCAGGAAAACCTCCAACATTTATCTATTCGAATACTGGATCAGGAAAAGAAATGAAAAATGAAATCCAGGGAGTTTCAGTCCAAATCAGTGAAGACAAGAAACATCTCCATCTGCTGGTGTCTCCTGCAGCAGTGTCAGACTCTGCTGTGTACTACTGTGCTGTGAGGCCCACAGTGACAGCAAACCCACAGTCTCTGAACAAAAACCTCTGGAGGAAACTGCAGTTCTCCACACATCCACCAGAGGGACACACGGTGACCTGTTTCTCCATAGTTTAACACTGGTCTGTTTGTTTCACCTTTTCTCTGTGAAACTGTGACGTAGAATCAAAGTGAAACATGAACATCTCTCCACATGTCTGAGCTTCTGGACAATGACGTGTTTCTAATGTGACTCATGTCATGTGAGCGACACCTTTTCCTTTCATGTCCAGCTCTGGTTTGTGATGAATGGATGAGTGGTGATATGTGCAGATGTGTGAGGACTGTATGATCATCATGATGGCTGTTCTCTCGGTGTCTCCAATAGATTTCATGTTTCAACACCATCCGAGCGGCGCTGCTGTGGGGGAAGCTGGAGGACACAAGTAGTAATATAAATGTACTGTTTTCGCCTCCCCACCTCCCCCGCACCCCCCATTTTATGACCCACTGTCCCCCGACTGTTGACTGTTCCTCAGTTCCCCACCACCTGTCCCCATGTTTGTTTATAATGACCCTATTGTCTTAACGTCAGTAATGACCCACTGTCCCAAGCGCCCCCGTGTGTCCAACATCTGCCCCCAAAAGTGTTTACACCAGCCCCAAGCATCATCCCAGGGTTCACATGTCCTGTACCAGGAACACCAGTGCGTTTGATCAGGATCTCCGCTCACACCATTTTACATATGCACTGTGTTTTTACAGGTGAGATGCTTTTAAAGAGTTTCACAGCATGTATTGTGTCTCTGATTTCCACAAACATGTTTTTTATGCCATGAATTCACACAGACTGGTTTAAAGCACGAAAATGAAGTGAGTCGTCTCTGGTGGACAAGCCGTATGCATCAAGACACCGGAGCTCCAGCTTTAAAACAAGGACAGTGGAAACAGCAGGAGATTTAAACAAGGAGATGACTCAATCAATCGGTAAAGCCCTTTTATAGGATATATTGTATTGTTTCTCTTTCTAAACTAGCTTTGTTTGCAGAGGGAAAAGATGCCATGAGGAGGATTTCTCTGACACAGATGATGGTCATTATTTTCCTTACTATGAGACCACAGTTTTAAAAGCATTTACGTCTCAAAAGCTACATTTCTAAATCACGTATGTTTATGTTTTCAACAGCTGTAACATCCGCCTGTGTTCAGGCAGGAGCGAAAGGTTCTGGAGGGGTGAGTTTGGATAAAAAGCGCCGCATTGACCAAGGTATTTAATGCTGTATTTTCGGACATGTGGAAAGCTAAACAAAAAAACAAATGATGTTCAAAGTAATTTTGTTGCACAAGACATTTGTCATAGAAGAAAATAACATTTTCCAAAGATGTTTGCAGGAACATTGTTGAAACAGAAATGTCTAAGTGTGGAATTTAAATGTTGTACAAGTGTTTAAATATTAAAAAAAGACACAATTCTGAGAGATTAAGAACATTGAAAACACCTGAATCTAACAGCAGAACTGCAAGACAAATGATGCTGTTTTGTTATGTTCTGTGACCTGGTGAGGAGTTGGGGAGATGCTTTATTGCTTTAATTTTGTTGTAAAGTTGCTACTGGGGACAGATAATACCAGATGAATCTTCCCTCTGTCCCTTTTTGTTCATGTATGGATGACATTTCTAATGTAAGATTTGACTTTAGATTCTGGGCTAGCGTCTAAAGTGTAATCTGAGCTGAATGCTAAGTTGCGTTCAAGTGTCTGCTTTTTGTGTGTTGGATACATGAATACACGTCCAATGGACATTAAACATTGTCTTATAATATGGACATGATAAAGAAACCACAGAAAAGTAACTTTATACAATAGAAAACATTGTCGTATAAAATAGATTTTAAAATGTGGACGGCATGAAAATTGTAAAAATATCTAACTGTGATTAGTAGCTCTCCTTAATCCTATGATAATACTTGCATTTGTTGTTATAAGTACATGTATATTACTACTGACACAGGAGGAGATGGACATCTCACTGCCTGGACCTTGTTTCATGGTCATGAGGCTTTAGGAAACTTCTCTATGGTAATGGATCAAAACACTGCCCCCCAGCACTTCCACAGGCCCGAAACACAAACCAAACCTGGAGCTCATTGTGAAGCTGACACTGAGGGGAAGACGGATCAGAGCAAAAGGGACGAGCCCGAGAACTGAGCCCTGGGGGACCCCACAGCCTTACACATGTTCACGTCCACAGTGTCCCCCTCACTCAGGTCTGTTTAGATTTGATCAGCTCCAACATTATGACTCCAGACTAAAGCGCAGGAATATTCTCTTTCTACAAAAACCCAACACGACAGTTACTGCAGTCACTCTTTCCTCTGTCGCCTGATTGGACGAGCACAGCGAAGCAGAGACTGATGTGGGTGGAGAAAGAATCAGTCATTCCAAAGACTAACAATACTTTTGTTTTCATGTGAAGGAGAGACGTTCTGCAAAGTGTAGACGTCCAACACTCAGAGACACAAGAGGAGGAGCCGACTGTAAGAGCAGCAGACACTTGAGAGGAGAGGAGTTTAGAAGATGGAGTCTGCCCTGTGTACACTGCTCTCAGCTCTGGTTGTGCTCCTGTGTTCTTCCCCAGAGTGTAAAGGAGAAGACACAGTGACCCAGCCAGAAGGAGACGCCTCTGTGACTATGGGAGACCCTGCAACTATTAACTGCACTTTTGAAAGAAGAAACTTGATCAACTACTACTTGTTCTGGTACAGACAGAAAGATGCTGACTCTCCAAAGTACATATTGCGCCGAGACACAATGGGAACAGAGAGCAATTCTCCAGACTTTGACAAATCCAAGTTTGATGCTGATCTAAAGGAGAACTCTGTGTCTCTGAAGATCCAGGGTGTGCGTGTGTCAGACTCTGCTGTGTACTACTGTGCTCTGAGGCCCACAGTGACAGGAAACACCAAAACTCTGAACAAAAACCTCTGCAGCAAAGACAACACAATACTGCACTAGCTCCACTAGAGGGAGACACTCTCTGTGAAGCTTCAGACTAAACCCAGACGCAGCAAAGCCAACTGTCAGTGTGAGAAACTAAGCAGACTTCAGAAAGTTGACATGAGTTTCTGAGCTCGGAAATGTGGGCGAGCAGTGAATCTGGGCGCGACATTGAAGTAGATGTTGGTCAGCAAAGGTAAAACCAAAAGAAAAGAAAGAAGGCTCGCTCGTCTCCTGATAGTGACCACAGTGAGGGAGACTTTGTGGTGGGCATGTTTGCCATCACTCGAGTGGACGGAATCTTTAAGGATCCCCACAAGGTTGGGAAGTTTATTGGGAAAGAGGTGGGAGAAGTTGGATCCATCAGAGTGACCCGAGGGGGTGTGGTAGTTATCCAACTATAACCATAACTGCAGTACTCCACATTAAGTTTAAGAATACAAAGACATCATACAAAAGAATCAAATGGAAATCTTTGCTATTGGTTTATGGCACAATAGTCTCTAGGTATTGTGGCAGGTGCTGCAAATGTCAAAGGGTCAAAGTCACTTTAACTGACAGGTCACAGAAGTGAGACCAGGAGGAGTTCTTCAGAGGAAATCTGCACCCACAGACCTTCAATGGAAATGACCATACTGAGCGGACAGGAAAGATGAGAGGCTCAGAGGGAAAGGAAAGGATGGGCTTTTAGACAGTCTAAAAGAGGAGAGCACAAGCAGATCAGGGGGATTGATTCCGAGCACCTCCAGACGAAATAAGAACAGAAGAGGAGGACGCAGACCTTCAAAACTACCAGGCTGTGAGCCCAAACAAGCTGAGGAGAATTTGTCTTAAAGAAACTGCTGACAAATCCTCCGCTCACTGTGGAGAGGGGACAACAAGGTGGGAGACAGTGGCAGCACTTCCTGCCCCACACAGCTGCTTCCTGGAGCTGGTACAGCAGCCTGAGAGCCCGAGCAGCCTGTGTCTGTGAAAGGAAACCACGGGCTCATGTCACGTCACTAATGCTGTGTTTCTAAAGTGAACTGTGGGAGGAGCCGTTCCTCATGAGGATGTGATACTGAAGCCTGACAAAAGGCAGAGCAGAAGCAAAGATCATCACCCAGACCAACTTTATGAGGATTAAAGAAGAAGCTCTGAGCCTGAAGATGGAGTCTGCCCTGTGTACACTGCTCTCAGCTCTGGTTGTGCTCCTGTGTTCTTCCCCAGAGTGTAAAGGAGAAGACACAGTGACCCAGCCAGAAGGAGACGCCTCTGTGACTATGGGACACCCTGTAACTATTAACTGTACTTTTACAACCAGCGACACAAATCCATATCTGTTCTGGTACAAACAAAATACTGGGGACTCCCTTCAATACATTCTACTGAAAGCAAAATATGGAGGCACAGTTCATTCTTCAGACATTGACAAATCCATGTTTGATGCTGATCTAAAGGAGAACTCTGTGTCTCTGAAGATCCAGGGTGTGCGTGTGTCAGACTCTGCTGTGTACTACTGTGCTCTGAGGCCCACAGTGACAGGAAACACCAAAACTCTGAACAAAAACCTCTGCAGCAAAGACAACACAATACTGCACTAGCTCCACTAGAGGGAGACACTCTCTGTGAAGCTTCAGACTAAACCCAGACGCAGCAAAGCCAACTGTCAGTGTGAGAAACTAAGCAGACTTCAGAAAGTTGACATGAGGATCACTCAGCTGTGTTTTGGACACATGTTTCCTTTAATGGCAGCACTGCTCCTGCTTTTGTTGAGTGGTAAGTCTTATTGAAACCTATGTTCACACTTTATTACATCCACTGAACACTTACTGAAGCACAGAGCAAGAAGCAGCAGCAAATATGTTTCTAACTTGGACATTCATTTGTTTTCATGTAGGAGTCAGATGTGAAGAGCTCACTGCACTAAAGACTGAGGAGAGCACTGGAGAAGGAGGACAAGTCTCTCTGGGATACAGTTATTACAAAGATCCAACTCCTAGTGATTATTTCTATTGGTATCGACAATATCCAGGGAAACCTCCCACTCTTTTGGTCTATCACTTTGGGAATGGAGCTATCATTTCAAATCTAAATCCAAAAAAGCTGTCTGTAAACATCACCACTAAAAGCCGACATCTCCATCTGCTGGTGTCTCCTGCTGCAGTGTCAGACTCTGCTGTGTACTACTGTGCTGTGAGGCCCACAGTGACAGCAAACCCACAGTCTCTGAACAAAAACCTCTGGAGGAAACTGCAGTACTCCACACATCCACCAGAGGGAGACACTATTCTCCTGTTGAAACTGTGTGATAATTGTTGGATGGAGCCTCCATCAGAGCTGTTCCTGTGAAGAAACATCTCCACAGCTGCACAGACTCCACAAACTGAAGTCGGCCCAGAGACTCAGCTCCTCAAACCTCCTGAGCCCAGAGCTTTGGTTTGGCCTCACTTTAGATTCAATCCAACTGTTCTGGATAAAGAGGCAGCAAGAAATACAATCGAAACAAACATTTTCTTTAAATAAAAGGTCCTGAAATGTGGACAGTCCGACTGATTTAACACAAAACACTCTAAAGATCAGAGCACACTGCACGATTGTTCTAGTCTTATACAATGTTATTCAGAATGGGGGGGTCCACACGACACAGCTGAATGCAGTGCGATAATAAAACGTCTGGGGTTCACACAGAGCGACTGAGAATGGTAAGAGCGAACACACTACATGATTCTGATGTTTTATAACAGCGTGTCTGTCCTCTCCATGGCTTCATTTCTCCTCCAGCTTCAAAAAATCAGAAAATAAAGGCCTGTGTTTGTGAGTGTGGGAAAACGTGTGGTCTGCGGATTGGTCCACAGTGTCATGTGATCGCTGTCACAACTGCTGCTATGAGCCTTTAACCTGGTACAGACGAAGATGCAGGATGTATTTCTTTGGATTGAATATGAAAAGGAGACAGACCATCATCCCTGAGACAGAGGAGACAGCGGAGAGCTGAGAAGCTAAGGCAGAAAAGTAGCTGGAAAAGGTGGTTGTCGTGAGCTTTAGTTGATATAAAATTGTGCTGTTCCGTGTGTGGGGCTGTGACCATGACATGAGTTGTTTGTGCTGCTGATTTAAAGGGGGGTATTCTGCAAAATGGACTTGTTCAAGCTTTCCATCATGTTATTCTGTCACTCCCTCATTAAAAACATGGCTGAAGTGTTGCCTTGGCACATTCACGTATTTCTGAGTAATCTGTAAAAACTCTGATGGCGGCCATTTTAGGGATAGGTTTGCCTGAGTCCTCCTAGGAACGCCCCCACCTCCTGGAGACGCCTCCGAGCTTTGGTCACCAGCCGAGTAACCAACCACTGCTCCTCAGCAGAACCCCCTCCCCACTGATGCCACAGACAGCGTGTGGAGGGGGCGTGTCTAAAGGCTCAGAGGTTCTTAAAGAGACAGAGGCCTATTTCAACACATTCACTACAGCCATTTTGAGAGAGACATTTTATACAAGGCAGTTATTCTAATTTACTGCATTTACAGACCAACAGAAGGTTTGTCATCATTGTAGTGCGATATAGACTGGTGCTGTGGGACTGACAAAAGCAGAACACCCCCTCTTTAAAGCAGAACACCCCCTCTTTAAAGCAGAACACCCCCTCTTTAAAGCAGAACACCCCCTCTTTAACAGGATCTCGCAGACAGTCACACTTTACTCCCATTTTATCCTCGCTGCACTGGCTCCCCATCAAATTTAAATTGAATTTAAAATGTTAGTTTTGACTTTCAGAGCGCTGCACGGTCAGGCTCCCAGACATGTATCTGACCTGCTGTGCCCGACTCCTCAGGTCGCACCCTTAGGTCCTCGAGCCAGAACCTCCTCACTGTCCCAAGAACCCGCTTTAAAACCAGGGTTATCTGTCCTTTGAAGCCGTTGCTCCTAAATTGTGGAATGACCTTCCTTTATCGCTACGTTTATCTGTTGATTCCTTCCAAAAGCAGCTAAAGACGCTGCTTTTCAGACGAGCTTTTAGTTGACAAGGCTGTGATTGTTCCTGTGTAAATTATGTAATGTTTTCTGTGATCGTTTGTGAAGCACTTTGTGATTTTATCTGTGAGAGGTGCTATATAAATAAAGTTTCTTCTTCTTCTTCTTCTAACTGATCTGATCTTGACTTCTTCAGTCCTATGTAAACTAACACGAGTGAAGGGGCGGGCACAAATCATGGCCACGCCCACCACAACGTCCGGAATGAGGTGAATATTATTTATCTACCGAGCTTTTTCTTATACGTTTCATGTTGCTGGATTGAACCAAACACAATTTCTACTTTCTGACCCTGTTCACTAACGATGGCAATAGAAACACTTGTGATTCTGACCTGTGTGAAGCTCACGGTCCCCGAGCTGTGGCCCTGATGCCCTTCCCACTCACTGGCTTTGCTTTATTTCAATCCTGTAACGAGGATTTCACTGTTTCAATATATTATTATTCTTATTCTCTTTGTACAGAAACTCCTGACACGACAACACAACAGTTACTGCAGTCACTCTTTCCTCTGTCGCCTGATTGGACGAACACAGAGGAGCAGAGACTGATGTGGGCGGAGAAAGAATCAGTCATTCCCAAAGACTAACAATACTTTTGTTTTCATGTGAAGGAGAGACGTTCTGCAAAGTGTAGACGTCCAACACTCAGAGACACAAGAGGAGGAGCCGACTGTAAGAGCAGCAGACACTTGAGAGGAGAGGAGTTTAGAAGATGGAGTCTGCCCTGTGTACACTGCTCTCAGCTCTGGTTGTGCTCCTGTGTTCTTCCCCAGAGTGTAAAGGAGAAGACACAGTGACCCAGCCAGAAGGAGACGCCTCTGTGATTAACGGAACAGCAACTATTAACTGCAATTTTACAACCAGCGACACAACTCCAGATCTATACTGGTACAAACAAGAAGGACATGGAGCTCCACAATACATGATGAAGAAAAGAAGACTGGCATCAGGATGGACTAAGACATTTAAGTCACCTGAGTTTGATAAATCCAGGTTTGAGTTTGACGCTGATCTAAAGGAGAACTCTGTGTCTCTGAAGATCCAGGGTGTGCGTGTGTCAGACTCTGCTGTGTACTACTGTGCTCTGAGGCCCACAGTGACAGGAAACACCAAAACTCTGAACAAAAACCTCTGCAGCAAAGACAACACAATACTGCACTAGCTCCACTAGAGGGAGACACTCTCTGTGAAGCTTCAGACTAAACCCAGACGCAGCAAAGCCAACTGTCAGTGTGAGAAACTAAGCAGACTTCAGAAAGTTGAGTTTCTGAGCTCGGAAATGTCGGCGAGCAGCGAATGTTCTTTTTTTTTCAATATCTTTATTTAAATTGGGACAGTGCACATTAATCAACATGTGTTTCTTCAACATGTAAATGTGCCGGAGTTAGACATACAGGCTCATTTTCATCCGTCGTCATATGGCAGGTTGATGTCATGACAGGACAAACACAGGCACAAACATACAGAAAAACACCATCACAGAGACATAAAGACAGTGAATGATGAACGACAACATTAAATATGTAAAAAGTAGGTAAATGTTCACAGATAAAAGATCAGAAAGGGACAAAACACAAAACACCACAATCTTCCACACAGCCAGACATGCATCAGTGGTGACTCTGGACCATGTTGTGTCACATGTCTGATTGTCCAAAAGCCACTTCTTCACAGAGTTTCTCAAAGTGTGGAGTGAGGTCGGGTTCCTCAGTTCTGTTGGGATCAGGTTCCTCAGTTCTGTTGGGATCAGGTTCCTCAGTTCTGTTGGGATCAGGTTCCTCAGTTCTGTTGGGATCAGGTTCCAGGAGTGAGCTGCTCCAGGAGTGAGCTTGAGCTGCTCGTACTGAGGCAGATTGTCCAAAAGAAGTCTTTCTAAATGGGATTTGACAGTCTCCTCTGCTTTACATTCAGCTGTATAAACTCCTGTAATGGGGGCGGGGCTAGTCCATTTAGGGTTTTATAGACCATAATTACATCTGAATACATGAACACATTTTCCCACTTTAAAAAATGATGTTTGGTAAAGACTTTACAGTTATGATAAGAATTGTTCTGTTTGTCTAATGTTTTTACTGCTTATAAAGTCTTTCCACAGGCACAGTGTGGTCTTGTTGGCCTGAGACCAGCTCGTCAAACAGTCATTAATATGTGAGAGAATTGTGGCGTTTAGGTACAAGTTTGAAGCATCAGTCGTTAAGTTATTTCTAATATGTTTAAAATTCACTAAATTGAATTAAATTTTGTTCCTCAATTTCTTAACATGTTTTTAAATGATAATTGTGAATCCATGGTGACGCCTAAACACTTGTATTCTTGCACCACTTGTAGCTCTGGCCCCTCCCATATTAGGTTGCTCTGTGGTCGCCGACTTAGACAAAAACATACACATAGTTTTGCATTTAAGTGTAATTTTGAGTTTTTTAACCAATCACAGACTGACACCATAACAGACGTCAGCTTCTCTGCTGCAGTTGTTTTGTTTTTGCAGGAACATAAATGATGGCTAACTAAAACTGACATGATGCTTCAGAACACACATCATAAATTATAATAGTGGCACATGAGCATTTAGAGAATGATTTAAAAATGTTAGAACTACTGTCATAAAGAAACAAAAAGCTTGACTGTTGTTCATCAAAATGTATTAATAACGGTTGATTGAAATATGTATTATGGGTTCATAGAACACGTGAACATAAACGGTATGTGGGCGGAGTTAGAATCATTAATTCCCAAAACTAACAACACTTTTGTTTCTGTTTTTATGTGAAGGATAAACGTTCTTCTACAAAGTGTAGACGTCCAACACTCAGAGACACAAGAGGAGGAGCCGACTGTAAGAGCAGCAGACACTTGAGAGGAGAGGAGTTTAGAAGATGGAGTCTGCCCTGTGTACACTGCTCTCAGCTCTGGTTGTGCTCCTGTGTTCTTCCCCAGAGTGTAAAGGAGAAGACACAGTGACCCAGCCAGAAGGAGACGCCTCTGTGATTAACGGAACAGCAACTATTAACTGCAATTTTACAACCAGCGACACCACTGCATATTTGTTCTGGTACAAACAAGAAGATGGAAAGACTCCGAAATACATGATGACGATTGTGTCTGGATCAATCACAAAATCTCCAGACTTTGAATTATCCAGGTTTGACGCTGATCTAAAGGAGAACTCTGTGTCTCTGAAGATCCAGGGTGTGCGTGTGTCAGACTCTGCTGTGTACTACTGTGCTCTGAGGCCCACAGTGACAGGAAACACCAAAACTCTGAACAAAAACCTCTGCAGCAAAGACAACACAATACTGCACTAGCTCCACTAGAGGGAGACACTCTCTGTGAAGCTTCAGACTAAACCCAGACGCAGCAAAGCCAACTGTCAGTGTGAGAAACTAAGCAGACTTCAGAAAGTTGACATGAGGATCACTCAGCTGTGTTTTGGACACATGTTTCCTTTAATGGCAGCACTGCTCCTGCTTTTGTTGAGTGGTAAGTCTTATTGAAACCTATGTTCACACTTTATTACATCCACTGAACACTTACTGAAGCACAGAGCAAGAAGCAGCAGCAAATATGTTTCTAACTTGGACATTCATTTGTTTTCATGTAGGAGTCAGATGTGAAGAGCTCACTGCACTAAAGACTGAGGAGAGCACTGGAGAAGGAGGACAAGTCTCTCTGGGATACAGTTATTACAAAGATCCAGATTTTGATTATTTCTTCTGGTATCGACAATATCCAGGAAAACCTCCAGAATTCCTGGTCTCACATTCTGGAAAAGGAGATTTATTCACAGATATCGTGAAAGGACTGAAGTTTGAAGTGATAAAGCGTGAGCTCCATCTGCTGGTGTCTCCTGCTGCAGTGTCAGACTCTGCTGTGTACTACTGTGCTGTGAGGCCCACAGTGACAGCAAACCCACAGTCTCTGAACAAAAACCTCTGGAGGAAACTGCAGTACTCCACACATCCACCAGAGGGAGATCACATGTTTCCATCTGATCATTTTCTTTCTCCACCTTTTATGAAGAAGACTTTTCTGTCTTTTCTAGAGCAGAGATTCCAGAAAACTTTCAAATAAATAAATATTAAGTTCAGCGAAATCAATTAATACATTTCAGGCCCAGAGTGTGGACAGAGAGGAGGAAGTTTGTGTCTCTCTTCTTGACTCGCTCTATATTAGACTGAACTTAAGATAAGAACTTTATTCATCCGTGAGGACAAACATGACAGACAAACAGCAGGGGGCGCCATTAATCGCTGCTTAAAATCACTTTGGCAACTCCGTCAAGAACATTATAACCACAGCAACAGTACAGGAAAAATATTTGGCCAACAAAATAAAACAAAACAAAGAAAAAACAACAATCATTACAATACAGGACTCAGCAGGGAAGCCAACACAAGTTCCAGAACAGATAAATACAATTTTCAAAGATTTCTATACAAACCTATACTCATCCTCAACACAAAACAACCAAGAACTTGTTCATTCTTTTCTGTCGAACATCGAACTACCTCAACTCAAATCAAATGAATATGCTCGACTGCCCAATAATAGAAAAAGAACTCTCCTCTGCTCTTGCAAAGATGCAAAACAACAAAGCACCTGGACCAGATGGCTTCCCTGCTGAATTCTATAAACATTTTTGGACAATACTTTCCCCCCTATTTCAAAGACGGATCACAGAAATACAACAAAGGTCAAAAATCCCGCACCACATGAATAGTGCCACAATCATACTGATCTTAAAACCAGACAAAGACCCAACTCTACCCACCAGCTTCTTACGAAAACCCTCTCCCATAGACTTGATACAATTATTCCGTCCATAATACACCCAGACCAGACAGGCTTCATAAAAGGCAGACATTCATCCAGCAACTCTCGTAGACTCATCAATGTAATAGACTATACCAAACAAAACTAACAAAACAGCATCATCATTAGCCTCGATGCGGAAAAAGCCTTTGACCGGGTCAGCTGGTCATTTCTCATATCCACTTTACACATGTTTGGCTTTGGAGAGTCATTCATCAACTGGGTCAGAACACTCTACACAACACCAACAGCCACTGTGACCACCAACCGACTAACGTCACAAAGATTTACACTACACAGGGGAACTAGACAGGGATGTCCACTCTCTCCATACCTATTTACCATATTCATAGAACCTCTTGCTGCAGCAATACGACAAAACAGTCTCATAACTGGCATCCAGACAATCAACTCACACCACAGAATAAGCCTCTATGCAGACGACATACTTTTATTCTTAACTAATCCTCAAACATCCTTGAATGAAACCATCAACCTTATAAAGAAATTCTCATCAATATCCGTTTACTCAATAAACTGGCAAAAATCCTCTCTCCTTCCACTAAAAGATAGTTGGGATGCGTCAGCCGACCCACCCCCAATCCCAATCTGTATATCACATGACTTATCTGGGCATTAAAGTATCATAATATTATTATGTATTTGTTGTGTTGAAATGTAAGTGATCTAATGATGTACTGAGATATGTGTATGTTTCAACATGTTCTAATGCCCCATGTGTAGGTGGGCTGTGATGTCCCTTATGGAAGTCTATTACCAGGTCTTTTGTTTTGTGTGGAGGTTAAGACAGTTGTACTTGCACCATTCTGTAAATGAGTCCATTCCCTTTTGTAGCTGTCCATCTCTGTGTCATGGGAGTATTTAATGGATGTGATCCCAGGAAAGCTGCTTCTTCATCAGTGTACAGTGTGAATAAAAGCGGAGCCATGACAGATCCTTGAGGTGCACCTGTTGAGATGGTCTGTGGTTTTGCTGAGGTGTCCGGAGACTTTAGTAAAAAATGAGCCACAGGATTAGATGTGGATTAACGTCCATGTGGAGCAGCTTTTGTCTCATCAGATGAGGCTGGACCGTATCGAACGCACTGGAAAAGTCCACAAACACCAACCGTACCAGAGACTGAGGCTTTAACTGAACTGTTCTCTTCAACCCAACAATATTTAACATGAAAACGCTGAATGAATAGAGCCATCTTGGAAAAGCACAAGGAGTTTCTTCCAATGAACCTGAATTCAACTGTTTGGTCTGAAAAAATTCAAAAGTCACAAAGTACATTCAGCTTATGGTTCTCTAAGGCAAAAACAAGACGTCAAATGAGTCTCTGCCACAAGAAAGTCCTTCTGTGGTTTCTAAAGTGAACTGTGGGAGGAGCCGTTCCTCCTAAAAAGGATGTGATGCTGAAGCCTGGCAAAAGGCAGAGCTAAGAACATCACGAAGACAAACTCTATGAGGATTAAAGAAGAAGCTCTGAGCCTGAAGATGGAGTCTGCCCTGTGTACACTGCTCTCAGCTCTGGTTGTGCTCCTGTGTTCTTCCCCAGAGTGTAAAGGAGAAGACACAGTGACCCAGCCAGCAGGAGACGTCTCTGTGACTATGGGAGACACAGCAACTATTAACTGTACTTTTGAAACAAGAGACACAACGCCAACTCTTTTCTGGTACAAACAAGAAGGACATGGAGCTCCACAATACATGATGAAGAAAACGAAAACATCATTGAAATGGCTTGACACAAACAAAGCTGATGACTTCAAACAGTTCAGGTTTGAATTTGATGCTGATCTAAAGGAGAACTCTGTGTCTCTGAAGATAAAGGATGTGCGTGTGTCAGACTCTGCTGTGTACTACTGTGCTCTGAGGCCCACAGTGACAGGAAACACCAAAACTCTGAACAAAAACCTCTGCAGCAAAGACAACACAATACTGCACTAGCTCCACTAGAGGGAGACACTCTCTGTGAAGCTTCAGACTAAACCCAGACGCAGCAAAGCCAACTGTCAGTGTGAGAAACTAAGCAGACTTCAGAAAGTTGACATGAGGATCACTCAGCTGTGTTTTGGACACATGTTTCCTTTAATGGCAGCACTGCTCCTGCTTTTGTTGAGTGGTAAGTCTTATTGAAACCTATGTTCACACTTTATTACATCCACTGAACACTTACTGAAGCACAGAGCAAGAAGCAGCAGCAAATATGTTTCTAACTTGGACATTCATTTGTTTTCATGTAGGAGTCAGATGTGAAGAGCTCACTGCACTAAAGACTGAGGAGAGCACTGGAGAAGGAGGAGAAGTCTCTCTGGGATACAGTTATTACAAAGATCCAACATACGATTATTAATTGACTGTGGAATTCTTCCGCAGTCAATTATTGGTTTTCATGTTCTTTATTATTATTCCTCTTCCATCTTTTTCCCGATTTTCTAGAGCTTTCAGCACCTTCATGCTTTGTGCAATTTATGCAAGTTATGCATCAAAACGTTCCGCATGTTGAGGAGAAGGTGCTATTACTTTTGGGACTTCTGCAACTTACGGTTTTTCCGCAATCGGCCAAAATGTCGGAGATTTTTCCCATTGACTTATAATGGGGCTGCCGCAAATCCATGCTTTTCTGCACTTTTTTCTGCATTTTATGCAATTTCTGCACTTTGTGCATGTTCAGCTTCTGCAACTTGTGGGTTTTGAGAAAAAATCGTCCTTCTGCAGTTTTCCAGTTTTTTTTATATGGGAGTTTGAAATGTTTGCATTGGTGTGTATGGGGGAATCCAGCCAATGGGGAAACTCCAGGACTTTCAGCCATTTGTGCTTCTGCCAATCAAGCACTGAGGCCATTTCAACAGTTTGACCTGTTTATGGAATATAAAGGTTTATGCAATATTATCAATTTATGCAAATTAACCACTTCATGCATTTTACCACTTTATGCAGTTTACACAGTTTATGCAACATGACATTTTATGCATTATACCAGTTTATGCAAAATAGATTATGCAAATTAACCACTTTATGGAATTTAAATAGTTTATGCATTTTAAAGCACTATTATGCAATTTAATAGGGAGTTTCACATATAAAGCAGAATAATGCAACTTAACAGAGATTCATGCCATTTAGGACTTTTGAATTTTAAAGAGTTTATGCAATTTACACAATGTATGCAAATTAAGCCACTTATGCATTTTACCACTTTATGCAAAACCGATTATGCAAATTAAAGCATTTATGCAATTTAAACAGTTTATGCAACATGACATTTTATGCATTTTACCAGTTTATGCAAATTGGATTATGCAAATTAAGCAATTTATGCAATTTCTGCATTCGCTTCCCGCAATTCCGCAATCGCAATGGCACAGCCATTGCATTTCTAGTTTCTTCTGGTATCGACAATATCCAGGAAAACCTCCAACATTTATCTATTCTCATATTGGATCAGGAAAAGAAATTAAAAGAGAAATCCCGGAAGTTTCAGTCCAAATCAATCAAGACAAAAAACATCTCCATCTGCTGGTGTCTCCTGCTGCAGTGTCAGACTCTGCTGTGTACTACTGTGCTGTGAGGCCCACAGTGACAGCAAACCCACAGTCTCTGAACAAAAACCTCTGGAGGAAACTGCAGTTCTCCACACATCCACCAGAGACTCAGCTCCTCAAACCTCCTGAGCCCAGAGCTTTGGTTTGGCCTCACTTTAGATTCAATCCAACTGTTCTGGATAAAGAGGCAGCAAGAAATACAATCAAAACAAACATTTTCTTTAAATAAAAGGTCCTGAAATGTGGACAGTCCGACTGATTTAACACAAACTCTGCAACGACACAATGATGTGAGCCAGAGTTAGTCTGAACTCAGTCCAAACCATTTCAAACCAATGAGTGTGATGTGAATGTCAAAGTCAGCTTTATTTGTAGAGCACATTTACAACGACACTGGGCCCAAAGTGCTTCACATACACCATATAAACCATATCAAAATGTAGTAAAAAACAAGCAGAGAAACACAACAGAGTCAAAGCAGCTCCAGTTGATTTGAACAACATCACTAAAATACGAAACATCCTCCCTAAGTGCGATGCAGAAAAACTGACTCATGCATTTGTCTCTTCAGGGCTGGACTGTAACTGCTGCTGCAGCGGGTCCTACAAGTTCCTTCAAAAGTGTTCAATGAGTTCAAAATGCAGCTGTAAGATTGTTCACGTGGACAAAGAGAAGAGAACACCTCACACCTGTGCTAAAGTCTCTCCACTGGATTCCTGTTGAGTTTAGAATCACATTTAAAATCCTGCTTCTCACATTTAAATCCATAAAGGTTCAGCCTGAAGTAAAGCTCTGACCTTCAGCCTGAAGTAAAGCTCTGACCCTCAGCCTGAAGTAAAGCTCTGACCCTCAGCCTGAAGTAAAGCTCTGACCCTCAGCCTGAAGTAAAGCTCTGACCCTCAGCCTGAAGTAAAGCTCTGACCCTCAGCCTGAAGTAAAGCTCTGCCTGGATACTTCATTCACCTAAACTTTACATTGTCATAATTATAGCTCTGTTTTATTGCCTTAAAGTTCGGAGCAGCTGTGAGGAAACATCTGTGTGATATTGGGATACACAAAACCATTGATTGATTGAAGACTTTGATCTGAAATAAAAGATTCTCTAAATGTTCATGTAGCAAAGTTTTATTGTTTCCTGAAAATAAGAATCAGTCATTCCCAGAGACTAACAATACTTTTGTTTTCATGTGAAGGAGAGACGTTCTGCAAAGTGTAGACGTCCAACACTCAGAGACACAAGAGGAGGAGCCGACTGTAAGAGCAGCAGACACTTGAGAGGAGAGGAGTTTAGAAGATGGAGTCTGCCCTGTGTACACTGCTCTCAGCTCTGGTTGTGCTCCTGTGTTCTTCCCCAGAGTGTAAAGGAGAAGACACAGTGACCCAGCCAGAAGGAGACGCCTCTGTGACTATGGGAGACACAGTAACTATTAAATGCACTTTTGAAAGAAGAAACTTCGCTCACTA
Source organism: Gobius niger (assembly GCF_951799975.1). Classification (NCBI taxonomy): domain Eukaryota; kingdom Metazoa; phylum Chordata; class Actinopteri; order Gobiiformes; family Gobiidae; genus Gobius; species Gobius niger. The sequence goes on from NC_136859.1 coordinate 256,873, forward strand.
CTACTTGTTCTGGTACAGACAGAAAGATGCTGATTCTCCAAAGTTCATGCTGCACCGAGACACATGGGGAACAGAGAGCAATTCTCCAGACTTTGACAAATCCAGGTTTGATGCTGATCTAAAGGAGAACTCTGTGTCTCTGAAGATCCAGGGTGTGCGTGTGTCAGACTCTGCTGTGTACTACTGTGCTCTGAGGCCCACAGTGACAGGAAACACCAAAACTCTGAACAAAAACCTCTGCAGCAAAGACAACACAATACTGCACTAGCTCCACTAGAGGGAGACACTCTCTGTGAAGCTTCAGACTAAACCCAGACGCAGCAAAGCCAACTGTCAGTGTGAGAAACTAAGCAGACTTCAGAAAGTTGACATGAGGATCACTCAGCTGTGTTTTGGACACATGTTTCCTTTAATGGCAGCACTGCTCCTGCTTTTGTTGAGTGGTAAGTCTTATTGAAACCTATGTTCACACTTTATTACATCCACTGAACACTTACTGAAGCACAGAGCAAGAAGCAGCAGCAAATATGTTTCTAACTTGGACATTCATTTGTTTTCATGTAGGAGTCAGATGTGAAGAGCTCACTGCACTAAAGACTGAGGAGAGCACTGGAGAAGGAGGACAAGTCTCTCTGGGATTCAGTTATCATAAAAATCCAACTCCTAGTGATTATTTCTTCTGGTATCGACAATATCCAGGGAAACCTCCCACTCTTTTGGTCAATCACATTGGGAATGGAGCTATCATTTCAAATATAAATCCTGAAAAACTGTCTGTAAATATAACCACTAAAAGCCGACATCTCCATCTGCTGGTGTCTCCTGCTGCAGTGTCAGACTCTGCTGTGTACTACTGTGCTGTGAGGCCCACAGTGACAGCAAACCCACAGTCTCTGAACAAAAACCTCTGGAGGAAACTGCAGTACTCCACACATCCACCAGAGGGACACACTATTCTCCTGTTGAAACTGTGTGATAATTGCTGGATGGAGCCTCCATCAGAGCTGTTCCTGTGAAGAAACATCTCCACAGCTGCACAGACTCCACAAACTGAAGTCGGCCCAGAGACTCAGCTCCTCAAACCTCCTGAGCCCAGAGCTTTGGTTTGGCCTCACTTTAGATTCAATCCAACTGTTCTGGATAAAGAGGCAGCAAGAAATACAATCAAAACAAACATTTTCTTTAAATAAAAGGTCCTGAAATGTGGACAGTCCGACTGATTTAACACAAACTCTGCAACGACACAATGATGTGAGCCAGAGTTAGTCTGAACTCAGTCCAAACCGTTTCAAACCAATGAGTGTGATGTGAACGTCAAAGTCAGCTTTATTTGTAGAGCACATTTACAACGACACTGGGCCCAAAGTGCTTCACATACACCATATAAACCATATCAAAATGTAGTGAAAAACAAGCAGAGAAACACAACAGAGTCAAATGCAGCTCCAGTTGATTTGGACAACGTCGCTAAAATACAAAACATCCTCCCTAAGTGCGATGCAGAAAAACTGACTCATGCATTTGTCTCTTCAGGGCTGGACTGTAACTGCTGCTGCAGCGGGTCCTACAAGTTCCTTCAAAAGATTTCAATGAGTTCAAAATGCAGCTGTGAGATTGTTCACGTGGACAAAGAGAAGAGAACACCTCACACCTGTGCTAAAGTCTCTCCACTGGATTCCTGTTGAGTTTAAAATCACATTTAAAATCCTCAGCCTGAAGTAAAGCTCTGACCCTCAGCCTGAAGTAAAGCTCTGACCCTCGGCCTGAAGTAAAGCTCTGACCCTCGGCCTGAAGTAAAGCTCTGACCCTCAGCCTGAAGTAAAGCTCTGACCCTCAGCCTGAAGTAAAGCTCTGTCCCTCAGCCTGAAGTAAAGCTCTGACCCTCAGCCTGAAGTAAAGCTCTGACCCTCAGCCTGAAGTAAAGCTCTGACCCTCAGCCTGAAGTAAAGCTCTGACCCTCAGCCTGAAGTAAAGCTCTGCCTGGATACTTCATTCACCTGAACTTTACATTGTCATAATTATAGCTCTGTTTTATTGCCTTAAAGTTCGGAGCAGCTGTGAGGAAACTTCTGTGTGATATTGGGCTACACAAAACCATTGATTGGTTGATTGAAGACTTTGATCTGAAATAAAAGATTCTCTAAATGTTCATGTAGCAAAGTTTTATTTTCCTGAAAGTAAGAATCAGTCATTCCCAAAGTCTATCGATACTTTTGTTTTCATGTGAAGGAGAGACGTTCTGCAAAGTGTAGACGTCCAACACTCAGAGACACAAGAGGAGGAGCCGACTGTAAGAGCAGCAGACACTTGAGAGGAGAGGAGTTTAGAAGATGGAGTCTGCCCTGTGTACACTGCTCTCAGCTCTGGTTGTGCTCCTGTGTTCTTCCCCAGAGTGTAAAGGAGAAGACACAGTGACCCAGCCAGAAGGAGACGCCTCTGTGATCAACGGAACAGCAACTATTAAGTGCACTTTTAAAACCAGCGACTCTTTTCCATATTTGTTCTGGTACAAACAGGAAGATGGGACGTCTCCGAAATATATGATGACGATTGTGTCCGGATCAATCACAAAATCTCAAGACTTTGACAAATCCAAGTTTGATGCTGATCTACAGAAGAACTCTGTGTCTCTGAAGATCCAGGGTGTGCGTGTGTCAGACTCTGCTGTGTACTACTGTGCTCTGAGGCCCACAGTGACAGGAAACACCAAAACTCTGAACAAAAACCTCTGCAGCAAAGACAACACAATACTGCACTAGCTCCACTAGAGGGAGACACTCTCTGTGAAGCTTCAGACTAAACCCAGACGCAGCAAAGCCAACTGTCAGTGTGAGAAACTAAGCAAACTTCAGAAAGTTGACATGAGTTTCTGAGCTCGGAAATGTGGGCGAGCAGTGAATCTGGGCGCGACATTGAAGTAGATGTTGGTCAGCAAAGGGAAAACAAAAAGAAAAGAAAGAAGGCTCGCTCGTCTCCTGATAGTGACCACAGTGAGGGAGACTTTGTGGTGGGCATGTTTGCCATCACTCGAGTGGACGGAATCTTTAAGGATCCCCACAAGGTTGGGAAGTTTATTGGGAAAGAGGTGGGAGAAGTTGGATCCATCAGAGTGACCCGAGGGGGTGTGGTAGTTATCCAACTATAACCATAACTGCAGTACTCCACATTAAGTTTAAGATACAAAGACATCATAGAATAGAATCAAATGAAAATCTTTACAGAAAGCACGACTCCTAAATAATAAAGCTCCTCCTCTGACTCTTCATGTTTGGATCCATCTGAACTCTGTCAAACTGTTCTGTCAGGAGCAGGAGTCTAGACTGGACCCAAACTGGTTTTACCCAAACCGTTCAGTTAGTCTGGTTTGTACCAAGATCCTCAAACTCTCACAGCCCAGAGTCTCTTGTGCAGCTCTAAAGTGATGACAGAGACCAGAGAGTTCAGAGCTTTGGTTCTCGCCCTAAACTCAACTGTGTCCGTGTCCCCAACCTCAGTGTCAAAAGGATGAGGTCATTCAGACTCGTGCCTAATAATCAAAGCTCTCTGCCCCTCTCATGGCTGAAGCTTTCTCTACAAGAGCTTAGCAGGAAGTATTCATCATGTGTGGAACCTGTAACTTCAAGTGTTTGGGCCATAGTACTTTATGTCATTACTAAGGCGGCTGCTATTGGTTTATGGCACAATAGTCTCTAGGTATTGTGGCAGGTGCTGCAAATGTCAAAGGGTCAAACTCACTTTAACTGACAGGTCACAGAAGTGAGACCAGGAGGAGTTCTTCAGAGGAAATCTGCACGCACAGACCTTCAATGGGAATGACCATACTGAGCGGACAGGAAAGATGAGAGGCTCAGAGGGAAAGGAAAGGATGGGCTTTTGGACAGTCTAAAAGAGGAGAGCACAAGCAGATCAGGGGGATTGATTCAGAGCACCTCCAGAAGAAATAAGAACAGAAGAGGAGGACGCAGACCTTCAAAACTACCAGGCTGTGAGCCCAAACAAGCTGAGGAGAATCTGTCTTAAAGAAACTGCTGACAAATCCTCCGCTCACTGTGGAGAGGGGACAACAAGGTGGGAGACAGTGGCAGCACTTCCTGCCCCACACAGCTGCTTCCTGGAGCTGGTACAGCAGCCTGAGAGCCCGAGCAGCCTGTGTCTGTGAAAGGAAACCACGGGCTCATGTCACGCCACTAATGCTGTGTTTCTAAAGTGAACTGTGGGAGGAGCCGTTCCTCATGAGGATGTGATACTGAAGCCTGACAAAAGGCAGAGCAGAAGCAAAGATCATCACCCAGACCAACTTTATGAGGATTAAAGAAGAAGCTCTGAGCCTGAAGATGGAGTCTGCCCTGTGTACACTGCTCTCAGCTCTGGTTGTGCTCCTGTGTTCTTCCCCAGAGTGTAAAGGAGAAGACACAGTGACCCAGCCAGAAGGAGACGCCTCTGTGACTATGGGAGAACCTGTAACTATTAACTGCACTTTTACAACCAGTTACTCAACTGCATATCTGTTCTGGTACAAACAAGAAGGACATGGAGCTCCACAATACATGATGAAGAGAACTAGATCTTTATCAAAATGGCAGAAAACTGTGAAATCCACTGAGTTCGATAAACCCAGGTTTGAGTTTGATGCTGATCTAAATGAGAACTCTGTGTCTCTGAAGATCCATGGTGTGCGTGTGTCAGACTCTGCTGTGTACTACTGTGCTCTGAGGCCCACAGTGACAGGAAACACCAAAGCTCTGAACAAAAACCTCTGCAGCAAAGACAACACAATACTGCACTAGCTCCACTAGAGGGAGACACTCTCTGTGAAGCTTCAGACTAAACCCAGACGCAGCAAAGCCGACTGTCAGTGTGAGAAACTAAGCAGACTTCAGAAAGTTGACATGAGGATCACTCAGCTGTGTTTTGGACACATGTTTCCTTTAATGGCAGCACTGCTCCTGCTTTTGTTGAGTGGTAAGTCTTATTGAAACCTATGTTCACACTTTATTACATCCACTGAACACTTACTGAAGCACAGAGCAAGAAGCAGCAGCAAATATGTTTCTAACTTGGACATTCATTTGTTTTCATGTAGGAGTCAGATGTGAAGAGCTCACTGCACTAAAGACTGAGGAGAGCACTGGAGAAGGAGGAGAAGTCTCTCTGGGATTCTCTTATCCAATAAGTCCTGCGGATTATTTCTTCTGGTATCGACAATATCCAGGGAAGCCTCCCACATTGATCTATTCTAATATTGGATCAGGAAAAGAAATTAGAAATGAAATCCTGAGAGCTTCAGTCCAAATCAGTGAAGACAAAAAGCATCTCCATCTGCTGGTGTCTCCTGCTGCAGTGTCAGACTCTGCTGTGTACTACTGTGCTGTGAGGCCCACAGTGACAGCAAACCCACAGTCTCTGAACAAAAACCTCTGGAGGAAACTGCAGTACTCCACACATCCACCAGAGGGAGATCACATGCAATAAACATGACATTCAGCCAAACCAAGAAACATATTCCAGGCCCAGAGTGTGGACAGAGAGGAGGAAGTTTGTGTCTCTCTTCTTGACTCGCTCTATATTAGACTGAACTGAACTGTTCTCTTCAACCTCACACACATTCATTGTGTGGAAGGAGCTCCACCTCCTCCACAGTGGAGGAACTAAACCTACAGCTTCCATTATTGCCCCTGTTTTTACTCACATTATTCATCAGTGTTTGACTTCAAATGTCTTCCTGTCAGCTTGGAACATTTCTAAGGTTTTTCCTTTATTTTGCTTAATAGTTTACTTCAAATTCTTAGTAAAGTAATGAAGATTATTTATGAGCAGATAAATACTTCCTTTAAAGATAATAAACTCTCAGCACAAATACAGGGACAAACATGCGACTGCACTGACCCCAATGACAGATGGTTGTGGATCATGACGTCATCGCTCTGGTTCTATTAGACTTTTCAGCAGCTTTTGATCTCAGTGATCAGAGAATCCTGGTGATAAAACTCTAATGCTGTGGATTTACGGAAACTTCAGGGCACTTTATTACAAGCTTTTTACACCATCACAAACAAATGCTTTATTATAATGTGACTCTGATACTAAACATGTGAAACATGGTGAACCACAGGGCTGTGTCCTTGGGCCTCTTCTGTTTACAGTTTCACTAATGATGAACCACAGGGCTGTGTCCTTGGGCCTCTTCTGTTTACAGTTTCACTAATGATGTACCACAGGGCTGTGTCCTTGGGCCTCTTCTGTTTACAGTTTCACTAATGATGAACCACAGGGCTGTGTCCTTGGGCCTCTTCTGTTTACAGTTTCACTAATGATGAACCACAGGGCTGTGTCCTTGGGCCTCTTCTGTTTACAGTTTCACTAATGATGTACCACAGGGCTGTGTCCTTGGGCCTCTTCTGTTTACAGTTTCACTAATGATGAACCACAGGGCTGTGTCCTTGGGCCTCTTCTGTTTACAGTGTCACTAATGATGAACCACAGGGCTGTGTCCTTGGGCCTCTTCTGTTTACAGTGTCACTAATGATGAACCACAGGGCTGTGTCCTTGGGCCTCTTCTGTTTACAGTGTCACTAATGATGAACCACAGGGCTGTGTCCTTGGTTCTCTTCTGTTTACAGTTTCACTAATGATGAACCACAGGGCTGTGTCCTCGGGCCTCTTCTGTTTACAGTGTCACTAATGATGAACCACAGGGCTGTGTCCTTGGGCCTCTTCTGTTTACAGTGTCACTAATGATGAACCACAGGGCTGTGTCCTCGGGCCTCTTCTGTTTACAGTTTCACTAATGATGAACCACAGGGCTGTGTCCTTGGGCCTCTTCTGTTTACAGTTTCACTAATGATGAACCACAGGGCTGTGTCCTTGGGCCTCTTCTGTTTACAGTGTCACTAATGATGAACCACAGGGCTGTGTCCTTGGGCCTCTTCTGTTTACAGTGTCACTAATGATGTACCACAGGTGCTCTGCAAGGCTGTGCAGACGACACAACAGTATATTCAGCAGTAAATAAATCAGTGAGGTCAAAACTAACCTTGAACAAGAGCTGCTCAGAAATGAAACAAACTAAATATTATGATTATTACTAAGTTTTGTGATTGGAACTAATCATTTACCAAGAGCTAAAGCTCAGCTTGATCTGGGAATAAAACATGTGACTCTCAAACAGTGTGAGAAGGTGAAGCTGTTAGTTCTTATTGACAGTGAACTGTCCTGGGACAAACTCATAGTGTTGTCTCTAAAATGAGTCACAGCCTGGCGGTTCTTCAAACATGTTCCAAATGTTTACCTAAACCTTTCATTCCATAAGTCGTCCAGAGTCTGTTTTGTCTCATTTGGATGATTGTTCAGTCGTTTGGTCAAACACTTCTTTAGAAAAGGTGCAAAACAAATGTGCACGAGTGGCTCTAAAATGAGCTTTCAGAACGAGTGCAGGGAAATCATCAACAACTCTCCTGGTTTTGGGGAAAAGATGGTTGTAAAAAAGTGACTTTTGAAGAAGTATAATTGTTTCACAAACACCTTTTCTGTTTGACCAAAAGTGAGCTTTTAGTAGAAATACACATCGTTCCTCAGACGATCAGAAGGGCAGTTTCACTCTGACAATATGTAAGTCCAGCCTAAGACAATGTCCTGTCATGTTTCAGCCACAATACACTAAAGAACACACACAGGTTAGAGCTTTAAGAAGAACTCAGACTATATTATAATGGTGGCACATGAGCATTTAGAGAATGATTTAAACATGTTAGAACTACTGTCATAAAGAAACAAAAAGCTTGACTGTTGTTCATCAAAATGTATTAATAATGCTTGATTGAAATGTGTATTATGGGTTCATAAAACACATGAACATAAACTGTATGTGGGCGGAGTTAGAATCATTCATTCCCAAAACTAATAATACATTTGTTTCTGTTTTTATGTGAAGGATAAACGTTCTTCTACAAAGTGTAGACGTCCAACACTCAGAGACACAAGAGGAGGAGCCGACTGTAAGAGCAGCAGACACTTGAGAGGAGAGGAGTTTAGAAGATGGAGTCTGCCCTGTGTACACTGCTCTCAGCTCTGGTTGTGCTCCTGTGTTCTTCCCCAGAGTGTAAAGGAGAAGACACAGTGACCCAGCCAGAAGGAGACGCCTCTGTGATTAACGGAACAGCAACTATTAACTGCAATTTTACAACCAGCGACTCTTTTCCATATTTGTTCTGGTACAAACAGGAAGATGGGAAGTCTCCGAAATACATGATGAGGATTGTGAAGTCTGGATCAATCACAAAATCTCCAGAGTTTGATGATTCCAGGTTTGATGCTGATCTACAGAAGAACTCTGTGTATCTGAAGATCCAGGGTGTGCGTGTGTCAGACTTTGCTGTGTACTACTGTGCTCTGCAGCCCACAGTGACAGGAAACACCAAAACTCTGAACAAAAACCTCTGCAGCAAAGACAACACAATACTGCACTAGCTCCACTAGAGGGAGACACTCTCTGTGAAGCTTCAGACTAAACCCAGACGCAGCAAAGCCAACTGTCAGTGTGAGAAACTAAGCAGACTTCAGAAAGTTGACATGAGTTTCTGAGCTCGGAAATGTGGGCGAGCAGTGAATCTGGGCGCGACATTGAAGTAGATGTTGGTCAGCAAAGGGAAAACCAAAAGAAAAGAAAGAAGGCTCGCTCGTCTCCTGATAGTGACCACAGTGAGGGAGACTTTGTGGTGGGCATGTTTGCCATCACTCGAGTGGACGGAATCTTTAAGGATCCCCACAAGGTTGGGAAGTTTATTGGGAAAGAGGTGGGAGAAGTTGGATCCATCAGAGTGACCCGAGGGGGTGTGGTAGTTATCCAACTATAACCATAACTGCAGTGCTCCACATTAAGCTTAAGAATACAAAGACATCATAGAATAGAATCAAATGAAAATCTTTACAGAAAGCACGACTCCTAAATAATAAAGCTCCTCCTCTGACTCTTCATGTTTGGGTCCCTCTGAACTCTGTCAAACTGTTCTGTCAGGAGCAGGAGTCTAGACTGGACCCAAACTGGTTTTACCCAAACCGTTCAGTTAGTCTGGTTTGTACCAAGATCCTCAAACTCTCACAGCCCAGAGTCTCTTGTGCAGCTCTAAAGTGATGACAGAGACCAGAGAGTTCAGAGCTTTGGTTCTCGCCCTAAACTCAACTGTGTCCGGGTCCCCAACATCAGTGTCAAAAGGATGAGGTCATTCAGACTCGTGCCTAATAATCAAAGCTCTCTGCCCCTCTCATGGCTGAAGCTTTCTCTACAATAGCTTAGCAGGAAGTATTCATCATGTGTGGAACCTGTAACTTCAAGTGTTTGGGCCATTGTACTTTATGTCATTACTAAGGCGGCTGCTATTGGTTTATGGCACAATAGTCTCTAGGTATTGTGGCAGGTGCTGCAAATGTCAAAGGGTCAAAGTCACTTTAACTGACAGGTCACAGAAGTGAGACCAGGAGGAGTTCTTCAGAGGAAATCTGCACCCACAGACCTTCAATGGGAATGACCATACTGAGCGGACAGGAAAGATGAGAGGCTCAGAGGGAAAGGAAAGGATGGGCTTTTGGACAGTCTAAAAGAGGAGAGCACAAGCAGATCAGGGGGATTGATTCCGAGCACCTCCAGAAGAAATAAGAACAGAAGAGGAGGACGCAGACCTTCAAAACTACCAGGCTGTGAGCCCAAACAAGCTGAGGAGAGTTTGTCTTAAAGAAACTGCTGACAAATCCTCCGCTCACTGTGGAGAGGGGACAACAAGGTGGGAGACAGTGGCAGCACTTCCTGCCCCACACAGCTGCTTCCTGGAGCTGGTACAGCAGCCTGAGAGCCCGAGCAGCCTGTGTCTGTGAAAGGAAACCACGGGCTCATGTCACGTCACTAATGCTGTGTTTCTAAAGTGAACTGTGGGAGGAGCCGTTCCTCATGAGGATGTGATACTGAAGCCTGACAAAAGGCAGAGCATAAGCAAAGATCATCACCCAGACCAACTTTATGAGGATTAAAGAAGAAGCTCTGAGCCTGAAGATGGAGTCTGCCCTGTGTACACTACTCTTAGCTCTGGTTGTGCTCCTGTGTTCTTCCCAGAGTGTAAAGGAGAAGACACAGTGACCCAGCCAGAAGGAGACGCCTCTGTGATTAACGGAACAGCAACTATTAAGTGCACTTTTAAAACCAGCGACTCTTTTCCATATTTGTTCTGGTACAAACAGGAAGATGGGACGTCTCCGAAATATATGATGACGATTGTGTCCGGATCAATCACAAAATCTCCAGACTTTGACAAATCCAGGTTTGATGCTGATCTAAAGGAGAACTCTGTGTCTCTGAAGATCCAGGGTGTGCGTGTGTCAGACTCTGCTGTGTACTACTGTGCTCTGAAGCCCACAGTGACAGGAAACACCAAAACTCTGAACAAAAACCTCTGCAGCAAAGACAACACAATACTGCACTAGCTCCACTAGAGGGAGACACTCTCTGTGAAGCTTCAGACTAAACCCAGACATGAAGAGGACAGGATTTATTCATCTGCATCGACACATGTTGATACTGAGTTTTTTTTACTCACGACATTTAATGATGAGTTTAAGTTTTTGATCTGAAGTAAAGTCAAGTCAAAGGTTCTCAACTGGGGGGCTGTGGCCCTGAGTGAGGTCCTTTTCAGTGAATCACAGCCATAAGTGGAAGTGATGTTAATCCTTTGTTATGGTAGTTTTTTGAGTCGTCTTTCTGATCAATAATAGAAACAAGTCCTGAGGAAACAGTGATATGATTTTCAGTTCTATGTGAGGTTAAACTACAGAAGTTTATGTTTGAAGAGGAAATCCTTTTGAATGTGTTGACGACTCTTCATGACAGACACTGGGCCTGGAAGCTGCAGTTGTAGAAAACCACTGCTTTAAATGTGTTTGAAGCAAAGTTTGAGTGACTCACAATGACGTCCAATGTCTGGGCCTGGTCTTCTGCCTGGTGCAAACGCGTGAAGGTGAAGTAGGAATCTTTCTTACCAACGACGGTGCAGCAGAGCTTTGTTCAGTCTGAGGGCGTCGCTCAGAGAACAAGGGGCCGGCAGAGGCGTGGGCTACAAACACCTTGTGACAAAGTGGGTTTGTCCCATTATGTGTTTCGGTTACTTTGCTTTGTCTCATTTGCAACAATAACCCTCAGATTCATGTATAAGTGAATCATTATATCACATTGTCCATTTAAAACTTTGTTTATTCATTTACTCAGACATTTACCTGGACCACCTGGTGAGAAAGGAAGGGGCGTGGTCTTTGTCGGCCATTTTAAAGTCTTAGGCTGGACCATGTGGCCGGGGGAAACCGGTATAACTTTGCTTTGTGTTTCCTCTTGTGTATGATTTTTGATTTGTCTTTTGTCTTTGATTTGAACACAGATCATTTGATTTGATGTAAAATGTGAACTTACCTGCTGAACTTGCATGTGGAACTGACCCTTTGAGCTAATGGTACTTTCCGGTGGGAGGTCCTTTCCCATTAGGGGGAAGTATAAAACCTGACTGCTTCTAGTCACTGGGGGCCATTTTGTTTGTGACACGTGCGTCACTGAGAAGTTCTGTTGTAAATAAATGTGTGGTAAGAGCTGTATTTGTCCGTCTGCCTGAGCATTTGGAGCCTCGTGGCCGGCGTCTTCACACACCTCAATACTAGGATTGTTCCACATCTTCTGTATGGCATGTCTAATGTGTCAAACATCATGAAGCCTCTTGATCATTATAAAAAAGAGGCGTAAATATTGATGGTAAAGCCTGGCTGAACCATCACTGTCAGGTCCAAAGTAAACATTACATTTGGCATGTGCGACACATGGTCCTGGCGGTCATTGGTCTGCTGTAACATGTGACCCAGAGCGCTCATGTTCCTGCAGCTTGTTTACTCTTCTCTAATGGATGTTTCACTTTGACACAGACGTGGAAAAGTGTTTTGGGGGAAACCAGTGCAGACGCTGAAGGAGCAGCTTCACCACTTTGAGGAACACTGATGGGAACACAGTGAGAGCCTGATTTATCCCATGTTCTGCAGTGGTTTCTCTCTGTGTTCAGATGGAATTTGTGATGTTTGATGCTTAAACGTGTTCTGTACAGAGTTCTGTTGGATTCTCTGTTTGTTTGTGGGTGCAGTGGTTGTTGTCATGTTGTTGTGACTGCACTCGGTTGTTTTGTGCCTCATCACATATTAAATCTATAGAAAAGTGTTTGGCCGTGTTTACATCAGAACAGAACAGCGACCAGTGCGTTCACCTGATATTCTGTTTTATTCTGTTCGCCCGGAGGATGTGTGTGACTGCGAGGATTGTTCTGGAGGAAAACGACACATCCGGGGGGCGGAGCCAGGATAACAAAGTGTAGACGTCCAACACTCAGAGACACAAGAGGAGGAGCCGACTGTAAGAGCAGCAGACACTTGAGAGGAGAGGAGTTTAGAAGATGGAGTCTGCCCTGTGTACACTGCTCTCAGCTCTGGTTGTGCTCCTGTGTTCTTCCCCAGAGTGTAAAGGAGAAGACACAGTGACCCAGCCAGAAGGAGACGCCTCTGTGATTAACGAAACAGCAACTATTAACTGTAGTTTTACAACTTCCAGCACCTCTGCAACTCTGTTCTGGTACAAACAAGAAGGACATGGAGCTCCAAGATTTATGATAAGGACATTTCAGTTAGTCTCAAAATTGCATCAGATATATAAATCTGAGGACTTTGATGAATCCAGGTTTGATTCTGAAATAAAGGAGAACTCTGTGTATCTGAAGATCCAGGGTGTGCGTGTGTCAGACTCTGCTGTGTACTACTGTGTTTTGAGGCCCACAGTGACAGGAAACACCAAAACTCTGAACAAAAACCTCTGCAGCAAAGACAACACAATACTGCACTAGCTCCACTAGAGGGAGACACTCTCTGTGAAGCTTCAGACTAAACCCAGACACAGCAAAGCCAACTGTCAGTGTGAGAAACTAAGCAGACTTCAGAAAGTTGACATGAGGATCACTCAGCTGTGTTTTGGACACATGTTTCCTTTAATGGCAGCACTGCTCCTGCTTTTGTTGAGTGGTAAGTCTTATTGAAACCTATGTTCACACTTTATTACATCCACTGAACACTTACTGAAGCACAGAGCAAGAAGCAGCAGCAAATATGTTTCTAACTTGGACATTCATTTGTTTTCATGTAGGAGTCAGGTGTGAAGAGCTCACTGTACTAAAGACTGAGGAGAGCACTGGAGAAGGAGGAGAAGTCTCTCTGGGATACAGTTATTACAAAGATCCAGGTTATGATGATTTCTTCTGGTATAGACAATATCCAGGAAAACCTCCAGAATTCTTAGTCTCACATACTGGAAAAGGGCTTGGAAAGACAGATAACGTGAAAGGACTGAAGTTCCAAGTGAAAAGCCGACATCTCCATCTGCTGGTGTCTCCTGCTGCAGTGTCAGACTGCTGTGTACTACTGTGCTGTGAGGCCCACAGTGACAGCAAACCCACAGTCTCTGAACAAAAACCTCTGGAGGAAACTGCAGTACTCCACACATCCACCAGAGGGAGATCACACAAAGTAAACATTAACGTGTGTTCAGTTGTTTGTGAAGTTTCTCACAGAAACCTCTTCCTTCAAAGCTCTGATCAGCCATAAGTCCATGACCTTTCCATATATGGAGTGGGTCCAAAGCTCCCACTAAAGTGAGCATTACCTGGAGATTAGGGCATGTGTGAAAAGTGAACCACTGACCAACCTTAAAGAAGGCCATTCATTCAGAAAACTCCCTCATATCACAGCCACGAGGCGCAGGAAGCACAGACTAGAACAAAAGCCCAAACACAAGGCTCTGAGCAGCTCACAAATAATGGACAGTAATAATGAGAAGAGCTCATGTTCCTTCTGCTCCACAAAGAGGCCGTTTGAGAAGAACAAGTGGAAGCTTCTGAGGCCATGTCCACACGTATCCTGATACCTTCACAGACCTTTCCAAAACCACATTAAAAACTATCTTAGTCCTTTGATACTGTGGACCATGACATGTTATTTTCACTGGAAAACTGGATTGGCTTAAAGGCTGTTGCGTCAAACAGGTTCAGGTCTGACCAAAAGGACAGAACTTTCAGTGTCCGTGTGGCAGACTCTGAGTCCACACCCCTCTGCATTATGGCGTACCACAAGGGTCTATTTTAGGCCCTATTCTTTTCTCATTGTACCTGTTGCCCTTGGGCTCAATCCTCAGGAAACATGGTCTGTCCTTTCACTGCTGCACAGATGATGCCAAATGTATGTCCCACTTTAGAAAAAAGATGGCTTCTCTTTAACTTTGCTTCAAACGTGTCTAAACCATGTCATGAGTTTGTGCTTCATTCATGTTCTCCTCACTCAGGTCTGCTCATGCTTCATCAGCTCCAACATGATGTCACTCTTTCCTCTGTCGCCTGATTGGACGAGCACAGAGGAGCAGGGACTGATGTGGGCGGAGTCTGGAGCTGACAAAACAACACACTCACAAGATGATTAGAGTTTAGAAGATGGAGTCTGCCCTGTGTACACTGCTCTCAGCTCTGGTTGTGCTCCTGTGTTCTTCCCCAGAGTGTAAAGGAGAAGACACAGTGACCCAGCCAGAAGGAGACGCCTCTGTGACTATGGGACACCCTGTGACTATTAACTGTACTTTTACAACCAGTTACTCAAATCCAACTCTGTTCTGGTACAAACAAGAAGGACATGGAGCTCCAAGATTTATGATGAGGATATTTCAGTCAGCCTCAAAATTGCATCAGATATATAAATCCGAGGACTTTGATGAATCCAGGTTTGACGCTGATCTAAAGGAGAACTCTGTGTATCTGAAGATCCAGGGTGTGCGTGTGTCAGACTCTGCTGTGTACTACTGTGCTCTGAGGCCCACAGTGACAGGAAACACCAAAACTCTGAACAAAAACCTCTGCAGCAAAGACAACACAATACTGCACTAGCTCCACTAGAGGGAGACACTCTCTGTGAAGCTTCAGACTAAACCCAGACGCAGCAAAGCCAACTGTCAGTGTGAGAAACTAAGCAGACTTCAGAAAGTTGACATGAGGATCACTCAGCTGTGTTTTGGACACATGTTTCCTTTAATGGCAGCACTGCTCCTGCTTTTGTTGAGTGGTAAGTCTTATTGAAACCTATGTTCACACTTTATTACATCCACTGAACACTTACTGAAGCACAGAGCAAGAAGCAGCAGCAAATATGTTTCTAACTTGGACATTCATTTGTTTTCATGTAGGAGTCAGATGTGAAGAGCTCACTGCACTAGAGACTGAGGAGAGCACTGGAGAAGGAGGAGAAGTCTCTCTGGGATACAGTTATTACAAAGATCCAGCATACAATTATTTCTTCTGTTATCGACAATATCCAGAAAAACCTCTGGAATTTCTTGTCTCAAATCTTGGAAGACATTTAATAACAGAGAACTTGAAAGGACTGAAGTTTGAAGTGATAGAGCGTGATCTCCATCTGCTGGTGTCTCCTGCTGCAGTGTCAGACTCTGCTGTGTACTACTGTGCTGTGAGGCCCACAGTGACAGCAAACCCACAGTCTCTTAACAAAAACCTCTGGAGGAAACTGCAGTACTCCACACATCCACCAGAGGGAGATCACACAAAGTAAACATTAACGTGTGTTCAGTTGTTGGTGAAGTTTCTCACAGAAAGCTCTTCCTTCAAAGCTCTGATCAGCCATAAGTCCATGACCTTTCCATATATGGAGTGGGTCCAAAGCTCCCACTAAAGTGAGCATTACCTGGAGATTAGGGCATGTGTGAAAAGTGAACCACTGACCAACCTTAAAGAGGGCCATTCATTCAGAAAACTTTTCATATCACAGCCACGAGGCGCAGGAAGCACAGACTAGAACAAAAGCCCAAACACAAGGCTCTGAGCAACTCACAAATAATGGACAGTAATAATGAGAAGAGCTCATGTTCCTTCTGCTCCACAAAGAGGCCGTTTGTGAAGAACAAGTGGAAGCTTCTGAACCTGGAGTTCTGACAGAGTGAGTGTGCTGGGGTGTAAGGCTGAATCAGGTTGGAGAAGTCAGTGGGAAACAGGTTATGGAGAGTTTTGAAGGTTAGCAGGAGGAGTTTGTTCTATTCGCTGCTTGACCAGAGCCAGTGGAGATGTTGCAGAACTAAAGTCATGTGATCTGAGGATCTGATGATTCTAGCAGCAGAGTCGTGGATATGTTGTACACGGTGGATGTTGAAATGCAGTATGGTCCTTGGATGTTTTGTGTGTGGTCAGACAGGTCAGAGCAGAACCTGTGACACCAGAGCCAAGAAGCCGTTCAAGGAGCTTTGTGAGGTCCAGGAGTGTTAGGATTGAGAGGAGACCATGATCTGCTGCTACAAGAAGGCAGAGGCAGTGATGCAGATGGAGACAGTTGGTCCTGGATGGATGGAAGTCCAAGTATTGCTTGCGTTGTAGAGCTGATGTAAAGTGTGCAGGAGGGGCCTTGGGCCTGAGCAGTTTATGAACAGTGGAGAATAAGGTCCTGGTGTTATTCCCACCGTGTTGGATAATGTCATAATAGGAAACAGATTCAGCTTTGTTTAAAGGTGGACTCCAGGAGGATTAGGGGCGTGCCACAGGGCTCTGTTCTGGGGCCGCTCCTTTTCACTCTTTATATGGATGCTGTGGTTAATGTGAGAAATGAAGACGACAGGATTTATTCGACACATATTTAAACTGGCTTTTAACAAATTAAATTTAATTTAGTGATGAGTGCAAGACTTTGATCTGAAGCAAAACATTTTCTAAATGTTTTCGTAGTAAAGCTTTGTTTTTTTTCTAAAAGAAAGAAAAAGTAGTTGCCAAAAGACTAACAATACTTTTGTTTCTATTTTCATGTGAAGGAGAGACGTTCTGCAAAGTGTAGACGTCCAACACTCAGAGACACAAGAGGAGGAGCCGACTGTAAGAGCAGCAGACACTTGAGAGGAGAGGAGTTTAGAAGATGGAGTCTGCCCTGTGTACACTGCTCTCAGCTCTGGTTGTGCTCCTGTGTTCTTCCCCAGAGTGTAAAGGAGAAGACACAGTGACCCAGCCAGAAGGAGACGCCTCTGTGACTATGGGAAACAATGCAACTATTAAGTGCACTTTTACAACCAGAGACACAACTCCAACTCTTTTCTGGTACAAAAAGGACAAAGACGATCCTCCCAAATGCATTTCAGCCAAATACCGAGCAGGACCGAGCTGGATGTCTATGGGTTCAGTTGGTCTTAACACTAGATTTACTAACGAGATCAATGGAAACTCTTCAGTGCTGAAGATAAAGGATGTGCGTGTGTCGGACTCTGCTGTGTACTACTGTGCTCTGAAGCCCACAGTGACAGGAAACACCAAAACTCTGAACAAAAACCTCTGCAGCAAAGACAACACAATACTGCACTAGTTCCACTAGAGGGAGACACTCTCTGTGAAGCTTCAGACTAAACCCAGACGCAGCAAAGCCAACTGTCAGTGTGAGAAACTAAGCAGACTTCAGAAAGTTGACATGAGGATCACTCAGCTGTGTTTTGGACACATGTTTCCTTTAATGGCAGCACTGCTCCTGCTTTTGTTGAGTGGTAAGTCTTATTGAAACCTATGTTCACACTTTATTACATCCACTGAACACTTACTGAAGCACAGAGCAAGAAGCAGCAGCAAATATGTTTCTAACTTGGACATTCATTTGTTTTCATGTAGGAGTCAGATGTGAAGAGCTCACTGCACTAAAGACTGAGGAGAGCACTGGAGAAGGAGGAGAAGTCTCTCTGGGATACAGTTATTACAAAGATCCAACATACGACGAATATTTCTTCTGGTATCGTCAATATCCAGGGAAGCTTCCAGAATTCCTGGTCTCACACACTGGACAAGGGCGTTTAACGTCAGGGGACATACAAGGACAAAAGTTTGAAGTGATAAAGCGTGAGCTCCATCTGCTGGTGTCTCCTGCTGCAGTGTCAGACTCTGCTGTGTACTACTGTGCTGTGAAGCCCACAGTGACAGCAAACCCACAGTCTCTGAACAAAAACCACTGGATGAAACTGCAGTTCTCCACACATCCACTAGAGGGACACAGTGTGCTGAAGCCTCCTGTGGTGCCTCTCGAGACTTTTTGTCCTTGTGCTGCTCTTCAATCTCTGACATCAGGTTCTATGTATCTCTTCGTGTGAATCTGTGAACCATAAATAAAAGTGAAGCAGAAACATCCTCAGAGCTTCACCTGGACATGAACCGAGTCCTGTTTAACGGTGTAGAAGAGACTGGAGCGTCAGAGACTGGACTGACACAAGAAAACTCCACTTGGATCTTGGGGAAAAGTCTGTCCACAACATTATGGAAGTATTTGGTACAATCTAAATGCTGAATTACATCATTATGACATTTGTGCTTCAAGTTTCCATTTGCTACATGACATTTGATCTTCTGCTGTAAACCACTGTATTGTATTATGTTTATCCTCTGCACGAGTCTGTGGCCATGAAGCTGTGGCAGTTATATATTTATATATATATATATATATATATATATATATATATATATATATATATATATTTATTTTTTATTTATTTATTTTATTTATTTATTTCATTCAAAAGTGATGTTCACAATCACAATAAAACCGCCAGCCAACACAGTATGAATGAAACGGAGCAG
This sequence comes from Gobius niger, assembly GCF_951799975.1. NCBI lineage: Eukaryota > Metazoa > Chordata > Actinopteri > Gobiiformes > Gobiidae > Gobius > Gobius niger. Next base: position 275,577 of record NC_136859.1, read on the forward strand.
AGGAGAAGAACAAGTCTTATAATATCTGCCCCTTTTGTTACTTCACACTTTACACTTCACATTGTTGTGGTATGTCTACATACATATATTTACAGTCTTATGTATATACATATGTATATTCACAGTATTAACAGATGTTTTATATTCTATATTCAGTTTTTCAATATATAAAATACAGAACCTTCGTATTCTTGAATGTTTACAAATGGTCAAAAAGAAACAAACCGTCATATTCATGTTTGTTCAAATCAAATATCCCACATTATTCATGTCCAAGTACTTCATACTTTTTTAACATTGTGGCTTTTATGTGTTTTTTAAACTCCAGGAGAGTTTCTGACTTTTTCACTTCTTTCTGGAGTTTATTCCATAAACTGATTCCTGTCACTGTAACAGTTCGTTCCATTGCTTTAGAGTTGAACCTGGGCTTGTTAAAGATATCTGTTCCTTTCAGATTATACTGACTTTCTCTTTTCTCAAACATTTCTTGGATGTTCACTGGCAATATTTTTCTATTTGCTTTATACAAAACCTGGAGGATATTAAAGTCTACTATATCCTCAAATTTTAGAAAATTACATTTAATAAAAAGTGGATTCGATGGATCTCTATATCTAACATTATGTATTGTTTTCAGAGCCCGTTTTTGTAGAATGAACAGCGGCTGTATATACTTTTTACAGGTTGAGCCCCAAATTTCCACACAGTAAGTTAAGTATGGTATTATCATTGTGTTGTATAAAGTGAGTAAAGCGTATTGATTTAGAGAGTATTTGACTTTATGTAACACCGCAATGGATTTGGCTATTTTTCCTCTTGTGTAGTTTATATGTGACTTCCACTTGAGGTCTTCATCAATGATGACTCCTAAAAATTTTGTTTCTTGAACCCTTTGAATTTCCATACCTTCAATTTCTATTGATACATCAACTGTCTTTCTTTTGTCATTGAATATTATGAAGTTTGTTTTTTTAACATTGAGAGACACTTTATTTAGATCAAACCAATATTTTATTTTTTTGAGTTCTTCATTGACTACTTCTGCTATCTCCTGTATATCTTTCCCTGAGTAAAATAATGTTGTATCATCGGCAAATAAAATACTCTGCAGTTTGTCCGATGCTTTTACAAAGTCATTCATGTATAATATGAACAGTAATGGCCCAAGTATCGAGCCTTGGGGAACCCCGCAGTTGATGTCACGCAGGTCTGATGCTGTATCATTTATCTGTACATATTGCTTTCTATTTTCTAAGTAACTTGTGATCCATTTATGAGCGATACCTCTGATTCCATATTTTTCTAGTTTCCAAAGTAGTCTTGAGTGATTAATTACATCGAATGCCTTTTGTAAGTCAATGAAAATACCTACACAATAGTTTTTGCTGTTTATTTCTCTTGCTATTTTCTCAGTTAATTCCATTATAGCCATTGCTGTGGAGTGATTTTTCCTGAATCCATACTGACCATTGATTAGAATATTCTCTGTTTTTATGAATTTGTGCATTCTTGCTGCAAACACTTTTTCTAAAATTTTTGAAAATTGTGGCAATAAAGACACTGGTCTGTAGTTTGAAAAGTCATGCTTGTCTCCGCTTTTGTATATAGGTACAATTTTGGCTTTTTTCATTTTCTCAGGAAAAGTTCCTGTCGTTAAAGACAGATTACAGATATAAGTGAATGGCTCAATAATAGATTCAATTATGTTTTTTATGATCATCATGTCTAAACCTTCACAGTCAGTTGATTTCTTGTTTCCACAGTTTTTTACAACTTTTCTTATTTCATCTATTTCCACATGGTCAATAAATATACTGTTTACATTATCTATGATTGTATTTTCTGTTTGGTGTATTATTTGGGGTATTTTTTTTGCAATTGTAGATCCTACATTTGCAAAATATTTACAGAACTCGTTTGTAATTTTTTTCTCCTCGGATATTTCAATATTTTCTTTAACAAAGTAATTTGGGTATGCACTTTTGATTTTGTTTCCTACAACACTGTTAATTATACCCCATGTAGCCTTTATGTTATTTTTGTTCTCATTTAGTTTTTCACTGTAGTATTCCTTTTTCCTTTTCCTGATGATCCACAGTAATTTATTTTTGTACTTCTTGTATCGGTTTTCTGCTTCTTTTGTTCGAGCTTTTAGAAAACAGCGATAGAGATGGTCCTTCTTTTTACAAGCATTTTTAATCCCTCTTGTGATCCATGGTTTATCTTCCTTTTTTTTGTTGTAATATATGATTTTACAATTTTTGTTATACAACTTTATTACAATTTCTGTGAAAGAATTATATGCTTTGTTGACATCATTTCCATAAACTGTATCCCACTTCTGCTTTTGTAGGTCATCATTTAGTGCCTGTAGGGCTTTTAATGATCTATTTCTACTTGCTTTTGTAGTAATATTTTGCTTTATTTTTTGATTGTATCTAAATACTGAGAAAATGGGTAGATGATCACTAATGTCTGTCATCAATATCCCTCTCATAACAATTTCGTCGTTCATATTCGTGAATATATTGTCTATCACAGTGGCACTTTGAGATGTGATTCTGGTTGGTTTTGTTATTAAATGGAATAAGCCCATGCTGTTCATTGAGTTTAAGAATTCAGTTGTTTTCTGTTCATTTACAGTTACTAAATTGACATTCAAATCTCCACATATTATTTGCTTCTTATCATTTGCCTTCTCGAATATTTCGGTTAGTCTTTCAGTGAAAAATTCCACACAAGACTCCGGTGGTTTATAAATACAACTAACCAATATATTTTTTGTTGTTGTTGCTATTATTTCCAGTTATTATTTCAATTACATTATTTTCTATCACAGTCATCTCATTAATCATTTTACATTTCAGATTTGAATTTATGTACAAGGCGACTCCACCTCCTCTCTTGTGCTTTCTGTTTAATGAATATAGGTCATATCCTTCCATTTGAAATTCACTCATTAAGTCATCTTTTAGCCATGTTTCTGTAATAGCAATAATACTGAATTTATTTCTGAATTCATGTAGATAGTCTTTTATTTTTGGAAATGTATTGTACATGCTTCGACAATTTAAGTGGATAATGGATAGAGTATCTTCAACGTTTCCCTCATTATTGAATGTTTCTTCATTATAGTAGTCACAGTCTTGTGTTACATTAAATGTATTTTCATCTACTCCTGTATCAATGTCATATATTTTGTCTTCCTGTTCCATGTTTTCTTTTCAAGATCCTTAAACTTAATTTAATTTTTCTGACAATGTGACATTTTTGCATATGGACAAACATGTTATCAATCGTACGGTCTATATCCTGAGTGATCATCTGCATTATGGTTCGAGCGCGTTTTGCGTTTACCTGGGCGGTGCTGATCTTATACATATGTGTCCAAGTCATCCATGCTTCGGACTACTTTCACTGTAGCATCGGTTCCCCCGTTGAGTTTGATGAACACTTTGCAGTTTGCAGTCCATGTTGACTGGATTTTCCCTTGCTTCCGCAGGTCACGTGCCTTTTTAAGGCAGAAACCGACAAGAAATAAACAGTTGTGGCTCTTTTAAAAAAAATATATATATTATTTGAAATATTCAACATAAATCACATACAAAAAAACAAAACAATAGTACAGTACATTTGAATCAATTTGAAATGAATGTTTCCATTGAAGACCGGTTGTCCATAAATAGGTCAGCTTTCATTTGTCGTCTTGCTGTTATTTGATCCATATCATGCACTTTTTTCAGTTTATTTTTCCACTGGAAAATGGTGGGGGTTCGAGGTTGCAATGGAATTTCAACACCAAAACAATTTTTTATTTCACTTTCCAATAAGTAATTAGTTTTGGACTGTCCCAAAATACGTGAGTGTGGTCTTCCTCTTGTCCGCAGCCCGTCCAGCATCAGTCTGAAGTTCTTCCAAACTTAGATATGACAAAGGGAGGACTACATTTTTTTAAATTTAATTTTACTTTTCCGCTTGAACTCTCGAAAGGCTGGACTTTTTGTTATTTTATGGCCGTCTTGCAGTGTGTTGAGGCTCTTTTTTAGGTGAATGAATTTCACATTTGACAACATTAAACAACATTAAACCTTTATCATTTTGGACGACTACATTATTATTGTAGGTGAGACGTTCTTGTAAATCATTGGATTCATAAAGTATCAGATTAGACTTTTTATGAAAATAATCATGGCTTTGTGTGGGTGATGAGGCTTTAATGAAATTCTGTCAAAACACTGGCCCCGATCACTTCCACAGGACACAACTAACCTAGAAATGGTGGGTTTTTTTAAGCTGAAACTGACGTCCAGTCAGTGAGGAAGTGAAGCAAAAGGGTCAGAGAACAGACCCCTGGGGGACTCCACAGCCCTAAACATGTTCCCCTCCTCACTCAGGTCTGTTCATACTTTCAGCGGCTTTGACATTATGCATCCAGACAAAAGCGCAGTCGAATATTCTCTTTCTACAAATAATCCTGACTCAAACGTCCTCAACAACAACACATTTACTGCTGTCACCCTTTCCTCTGTCGCCTGATTGGACGAGCACAGAGACACAAAGACTAATGTGGGCGGAGTCTGCAGCTGACAAAACAACACACTCACAAGATGATTGGAGTTTAGAAGATGGAGTCTGCCCTGTGTACACTGCTCTCAGCTCTGGTTGTGCTCCTGTGTTCTTCCCCAGAGTGTAAAGGAGAAGACACAGTGACCCAGCCAGAAGAAGACGCCTCTGCCCCTCAGGGACGTACAGTAACTATTAACTGTACATTTAAAACTTCAAGCAACTCACCAACCCTGTTCTGGTACAGACAAAAGACTGGGGACTCCCTTAAATACATTCTGCTGAAAGCAAAATATGGAGACACAGTTCATTCTTCAGACTCTGACAAATCCAGGTTTGATGCTGATCTGAAGGAGAACTCTGTGGAGCTGAAGATCCAGCGTGTGCGTGTGTCAGACTCTGCTGTGTACTACTGTGCTCTGCAGCCCACAGTAACAGGAAACACCAAAACTCTGTACAAAAACCTCTGCAGCAAAGACAACACAATACTGCACTAGCTCCACTAGAGGGAGACACTCTCTTTGAAACTTCAGACTAAACCCAGACGCAGCAAAGCCAAAAGTTAGAGTCACCTCAGCACAGTCACATGTTACTGTTTTAAAGAGCCGCCTCAGTAAATGGCCTAAATGAGTAATTAAAGTCACTGGCTGCAGTTCTAGTGTTTTATAGTCCAATTCTATATCTGGGATGCAGTTTTTCATGAAACAGCTGTTGGTGATGTCACTTTCCCTGTCTTTTTTTCAACCCTGGGCAAGGACGGTCGGATTGGGCAAATGCCGCTGTAGCTCTAGTTCTAAACTGCAGATGGATCTAACAGTTGACATTAACACATCACAAGTGTTTGGAGCTAGAATCAGGACATAAAAAAAACATATTTGAGGGTTTCGGATGCACCCTAAGCTTCTTCTGCTGTTCTTCTCACACTCCTCCATCACCCAAAAAGGGTTTCGGATGCACCCTAAGCTTCTTCTGCTGTTCTTCTCACACTCCTCCATCACCCAAAAAGCACCGGGCAGTTTGTCCAGATAAGTTTGGAGATGCCAAAGCAATGAAGTATGTTGTTCAAAAACTTACACCTAAGAAGAAGATAATTCCGCCGTTAGAAAGGCCAGACAATCACCCTAAGTGGATCCAACAAGAAGAGCACGCTACGTTTAACTGCAGCAGGCTCCAGAGAGAGAGAGACCTCTTTATTCTCACACACTAAAAACCCAATGGGTGCCACACAGGATTTTCCTTGGTTTCACTGGTGCAGAGTCCGGATCATAGACTGTAAAATTAACAATGGACTAATTGTGGCCTAATATTTCCTGAAAGGAAAGGGCGGCTGGCTCTGGAAGGTCCTGGCTTCTATGGACTTTGCATTGAAGCTCTTTTTACCCCGTTATGGGTAAAGTTATTATTGAACACAGGCTTGTCATTCTGAACTCCACGTGGTTGCCCAATTCTAAATAATGGGGTCAAATTGCAGCATGAACGAGCTTCAGTTTCAGCCCATGCTGAGCGCTATGGCTGAAGCCTCGCTCCCTCAGTTCATTATTCATTTCACAGTCTATTATTTATGGTCCAGATCCTTACAAGCCAACCCCAGTCACTACAACCGGGTCTGGAGATGACAGCAGCAGTCTCACATTGTTCACTCATATAAATATCTTAAGATCACTACAGTCATGAAAAAGACACTAACTCGCTCTCCTCTCTCTTCTGAGCAGAGCGCTGAGCTGTGTATGAGCTGCAGACACCGACAGGCTCAGAACACAGTATGAATGAGAGTGTGTTTGAGAGTGCGCATGGTGGACGACGGATGGAAAATAGCCCAACGCTAAAATCCGCTGTGGTATGCTCATTAAGATGCACAGTCCCGACCAAATAAACCAATAAACTTGAACTCAGGAGAAAACCTCATTCTTCACTTCAGATTGAAGATCTTATCAAATGTTCATTGTTAGCAGCAGTTAAATTTATTTAACTTTATTTACTGAAGCAAAAGATCATTCATTGAAAAGAGCACTTCCTAAATGTTAAGTTAAGAAGGAGGGTAAATTGGACACAAAGACAGAGGAGGAGGGCAGAGGAGGAGCCGACTGTAAGAGCAGCAGACACTTGAGAGGAGAGGAGTTTAGAAGATGGAGTCTGCCCTGTGTACACTGCTCTCAGCTCTGGTTGTGCTCCTGTGTTCTTCCCCAGAGTGTAAAGGAGAAGACACAGTGACCCAGCCAGAAGGAGACGCCTCTGTGACTATGGGAAACAATGCAACTATTAACTGCATATTTGATCCCGGTTCCACAAGTCCAACGATTTTCTGGTACAAAAAGGACAAAGACGATCCTCCCAAATGCATTTCAGCCAAATACCGAGCAGGACCGAGCTGGATGTCTATAGGTTCAGTGGGTCTTAACACTAGATTTACTAACGAGATCAATGGAAACTCTTCAGTGCTGAAGATCCAGCGTGTGCGTGTGTCAGACTCTGCTGTGTACTACTGTGCTCTGAAGCCCACAGTGACAGGAAACACCAAAACTCTGAACAAAAACCTCTGCAGCAAAGACAACACAATACTGCACTAGCTCCACTAGAGGGAGACACTCTCTGTGAAGCTTCAGACTAAACCCAGACGCAGCAAAGCCAACTGTCAGTGTGAGAAACTAAGCAGACTTCAGAAAGTTGACATGAGGATCACTCAGCTGTGTTTTGGACACATGTTTCCTTTAATGGCAGCACTGCTCCTGCTTTTGTTGAGTGGTAAGTCTTATTGAAACCTATGTTCACACTTTATTACATCCACTGAACACTTACTGAAGCACAGAGCAAGAAGCAGCAGCAAATATGTTTCTAACTTGGACATTCATTTGTTTTCATGTAGGAGTCAGATGTGAAGAGCTCACTGCACTAAAGACTGAGGAGAGCACTGGAGAAGGAGGACAAGTCTCTCTGGGATTCTCTTATCATAAAAGCTTAAGTTATGGAGATACTTTCTTTTGGTATCGACAGTTTGGACGAAAAACTCCTGAATTTCTTCTCTCTCATAATAAAGATGGTGATTTAGTGATGGTGAAGACCTCTGGACTGAACTTCACTTCTAAAGAAAACAAAATCTATCTCCTCATTTCCTCGGCTGCAGTGTCAGACTCTGCTGTGTACTACTGTGCTCTGCAGACCACAGTGACAGCAAACCCACAGTCTCTGAACAAAAACCTCTGAAGAAAACAGCTGTACCACACACTTCATCTACGAGTGCTCTTAAGCAAGACACTTTACTAATGTGTGTGTAGTGAAGTGCTAGAGGTGTAAGTTTAGACTGGCAGCTTCGATTCCATCCATCTGCCCCAAGGCTAATGCAGCTGTAACAATAGTTTCAGCCAACCGAGTGTGGCATCAATGGATAGTGAGTACAGTAAAGCACTTTGAGATTCTTGTCATGCTTATTAAGGGCAATACAAAAGTGAGGGATAATCATGGTTATTAAAAGAAGGAGACTTTGTCCAGCTTGGTATTGCTGTAAATTAAGGGTTCTTTTCATGAGTTTGTGGTGGGAAACTGTTCTGAACATGAGGCTCTGAAAGGGGGCCTGTAGCTGCAGGAAAATCCCTCTGTCGTCCACTTTGCTCCTCACAAACACCGTCTCATTCACATGTCCTTCAACACTGACACAGAGACACACGAGCCACAGCTGGGATTGAACCACAGACCTTTGGATTCATGGGCGGACACTCTTCCACTGAGTCACTGCTACTCATCAGAGCAAGAGGTGTGGCCAATGAGGTGAAAGCCTCAGTCAGACGAGCTCCTAAGTGTAAGACATGAAGCTCTGGTGGAGAACCCTCCTGCTCCTCACGCTCTGCTCAGGTAACTATCTAAACCTCACATTGTTCTCCAAAATCATCTACAACCATCTCCATCTGTCCATGTCCTTCATCCCCAGAGTGTCGAGGAGAAGACAATGTGACTCAGCCACAAAGAGTCACCTCTGTGCTTAAGGGAGACACAGCAAACTTTCACTGCACTTTTGAACGCAGCGAATACGTAAACTACTATTTGTTCTGGTACCGACAGAAGGAAGGTGATGTCCCTGAGTATGTTTTACAGCGGAGTACAGTTGGAACTGTGAGCAATTCCCAGGAGTTTGAAATATCCAAGTTTGATGCTAAAATAAAGGAGAACTCTGTGTCTCTGAAGATCCAGGGTGTGCTTGTGTCAGACTCTGCTGTGTACTACTGTGCTCTGCAGCCCACAGTGACAGGAAACACCAAAACTCTGAACAAAAACCTCTGCAGCAAAGACAACACAATACTGCACTAGCTCCACTAGAGGGAGACACTCTCTGTGAAGCTTCAGACTAAACCCAGACGCAGCAAAGCCAACTGTCAGTGTGAGAAACTAAGCAGACTTCAGAAAGTTGACATGAGGATCACTCAGCTGTGTTTTGGACACATGTTTCCTTTAATGGCAGCACTGCTCCTGCTTTTGTTGAGTGGTAAGTCTTATTGAAACCTATGTTCACACTTTATTACATCCACTGAACACTTACTGAAGCACAGAGCAAGAAGCAGCAGCAAATATGTTTCTAACTTGGACATTCATTTGTTTTCATGTAGGAGTCAGATGTGAAGAGCTCACTGCACTAAAGACTGAGGAGAGCACTGGAGAAGGAGGACAAGTCTCTCTGGGATACAGTTATTACAAAGATCCAACATACAGCGATTATTTCTTCTGGTATCGACAATATCCAGGAAAACCTCCACAATTCCTGGTCTCACATTCTGGAAAAGGAGATTTAAAAACAGAGAACGTGAAAGGACTGAAGTTCCAAGTGAAAAGCCGACATCTCCATCTGCTGGTGTCTCCTGCTGCAGTGTCAGACTCTGCTGTGTACTACTGTGCTCTGAGGCCCACAGTGACAGCAAACCCACAGTCTCTGAACAAAAACCTCTGGAGGAAACTGCAGTACTCCACACATTCACTACAGGGAGACACTGTGTGAAGATTGAGATGCCAAAGCAATGGAGTAAGTTTTTCAAAAACATGCACCTAGGAAAAAGATGAGTCTGCTTTCAGAAAGCCAGACAATCACCCCATCACAAGTGGATCCAATAAGAGTAATGCTCTGTTCAGAACGCACACTTTTCAGGCATCAAACTCGCACCCAAAGCCCAGAGCTTGACTCTTGTGCTTATTGAAGTCAGGCGCTTGTCATCGGACGTCAAGCGTAGCCGCATCTTGGAAGGAGCTCATCTGAAAAGTAACTGCTGTTTTAGGGCTTACTAGTCTCTTTGCTACTGCCATGTCCGATGGATCTTTAACTACATCTCCATGGTCTACGCCAGGATCTCCCCAGTATTGAAGCCCATATCCAGCCCATACGCTTCAATAGAGGGCCGGTGGACAATGGTTATTCCAGGTTACCCCGGTTAGCTTATAACAATTGCATACAGCTCATCGTGATGAAAAGTCTGCAATAAACCACTAATGCATCAAGTCCGGCTCAGTGTGTGATAACCATAAAGGCTGCTTTATGTAGTTCCTGACTTTATTAAGCAAGTAAGTAAGTGCTTTATTGTCACTGTACAAGCGTACAATGAAATAGTGTTCAGGTGTCAGTCCTGAGCCACTGCTGCCACTGTGTTATTGACGTTATTAGTGCATAATACTTGTTTTCACATGATCGATGCGGGCTTCAGCTTATTAGCAGCTATTTCCGGGTGCTTAACAATCGGTTATTGCCAATTATAGAAGAAACATGAGCAATAAACTACAAAATCAACAAGCCCAGCTCAGTGTGTGATCATTGTTAAAGGAGCTATATATGCTATTTTAGCCATTCCAAAGTTAAGTATAGGCATTGATATGATATATTGTACCTCTACCACTATGGAGCACTCATTTTTGTGATGAATATAAGTGTTTTCCGGAGGTATTTTTCGAACCCGGAAGACACAACGCTTCGATTCCGTTAACTCCGCCCCCTCTCTCCGCACATACTTTACCGTAATATAAATAAACAGCAATAAGTGAAGTCACTTCACGATGCAGTTATACGGAGTTGACATCAGCAACACAGCTTCATAAATGGCTAACACACAAGCTAATATGCTAACACACAAGCTAACCCGCGTTTGGATTGACTCACCGCTCTGGTCCATCGCTGTTTACATTATGGGACTCGCGTTGGTTATAAAAGTTAATCCACTTTGGTTCAGGTGAAGGTTCACCAAACATCCATCAAGAGACAGTCACAGAAAAACACCATTTTGGTGATAGTCGCTGAATCCCGGAGAAAAAAACAGCTGAGTGGCCTCTTCCTGAAAAAAGGTTGAATAAACTCCTCGTCCTCGTAGCCAAACGCGCTTCTTTTTCTCCGTGACATTATCGTTAGGTAAGAATAAGAACAGGTGTGTCCAGTTATAACGAGCTCCATCTTCACAGCTGCAGCGCAAACATGACTGATCTGTTCAGACGCGATGTGTTTGTTTTGGCCACAGCTGACCTGGAAGCACCTCGGGCACTTCCTTTTTTATTTTTTTTTATTATTATTTTTTCTCTTTGTTTCTCTCTTACGACAGAAATAATGAAAACGCTGTTTTACAAATTAAAATCAGGCCGTAAGCATAGAATTAAGACATTACATTACCGACGTCGAGCACTTCCGTTCCGCTGTTACGACACAACTGAACACTCAGTCGTTCACCAGGAGAGGGCGGAGCAGCTGCTCAGAGAGCAGGATTCAGGAGGATTACTGAGAGCTGCGTGAATGAAGCCACAAACCACTCTGGGGGTGTTTTTGATAAGGAAATAGCATAACAACATGGCTAAAAGCTCCAAAAAGTCGATTTTGCATGATATAGGACCTTTAAAATTTTTCTTTATGTAGATGGTGGTTTTATAGGCTTTACTAGTATGTAATTCTTGCTTTCATATGATTGATGCGAGCTAGCGGGTAATTTGCTTACTCGGATGCTAACAGACAATTGTAGATGAAATGTCTGCAATAAACTTGAAAATCAGCATGCCCAGCTCAATGTAGGATCAAATCCATCGATTGATAAACTTTATTGTCTTCAATGAGGAAATTTGTCTTGGACTCATTGGCCGCAGCTGCCACACATACAGTACAACCATTCATATACAACAATTCAGTTAGTCAGTGCAACCAGTGCATCACACAAATCCGGCCCCGAGACGATTTGTGTTGGCCCTCAGAATGATTACTAACTTACATCATAACTGGCCCACCGATGAATTGAAATACATTTCCCATCAGCTGCTGAAATACCCAGTCTGAAACAGTTCACTGTATCATTAGGTACAGTGTTTCCCTTAAGTTCACTGCTTTGGGGGGGTGGGTATGGTTACACGTGCTGTCCGTGCATGCTGCCGGATAAAATTAATTAATACAGTTTAAGTAACTGCAAAGCATTTAGATGATGTAGGAAACAATACAGTGTTTTAGAGAGTTTGAAAATGTAGTATACTCGTATTTGATTAGGCTAGCATTAGATTAGGCTAGCATTGTTTAATTTTTTCCCATAGGTGTTTGGATTTTTCTCATATTTACAGTGGGGCAAAAAAGTATTTAGTCAGCCACCAATTGTGCAAGTTCTCCCACTTAAAATAATGACAGAGGTCTGTAATTTTCATCATTTCAGGTACACTTCAACTGTGAGACGGAATGTGAAAAAAAAATCCAGGAATTCACATTGTAGGATTTTAAAGAATTTATTTGTAAATTATGGTGGAAAATAAGTATTTGGTCAATAACCAAAATTCAACTCAATGCTTTGTAATATAACCTTTGTTGGCGATAACAGAGGTCAAATGATTACTATCGGTCTGTACCAGGTTTGCACACACAGTAGCTGGTATTTTGGCCCATTCCTCCATGCAGATCTTCTCCAGAGCAGTGATGTTTTGGAGCTGTCGCCGAGTAACACAGACTTTCAACTCCACTCAACTACTTTCCACAGATTTTCTATGGGGTTGAGGTCTGGAGACTGGCTAGGCCACTCCAGGACTTTCAAATGCTTCTTACGGAGCCAGTCCTTCGTTGCCCGGGTGGTGTGTTTGGGATCATTGTCATGCTGGAAGACCCAGCCACGTTTCATCTTCAAAGCTCTCACTGATGGAAGGAGGTTTTGGCTCAAAATCTCACGATACATGGCCCCATTCATTCTTTCCTTAACACGGATCAGTCGTCCTGTCCCCTTAGCAGAAAAACAGCCCCAAAGCATGATGTTTCCACCCACATGCTTCACAGTAGGTATGGTGTTCTTGGGATGCAATTCAGTATTCTTCTTCCTCCAAACACGACGAGTTGAGTTTATACCAAAAAGTTCTACTTTGGTTTCATCTGACCACATGACATTCTCCCAATCCTCTGCTGTTATCATCCATGTGCTCTCTGGCAAACTTCAGACGGGCCTGGACATGCACTGGCTTAAGCAGGGGGACACGTCTGGGATTCCCTGTCGTTGTAGTGTGTTACTGATGGTAACCTTTGTTACTTTGGTCCCAGCTCTGCAGGTCCTTCACCAGGTCCCCCCGTGTGGTTCTGGGATTATTGCTCACCGTTCTCATGATCATTGTGACCCCACGGGATGAGATCTTGCGTGGAGCCCCTAGAACGAGGGAGATTATCAGTGGTCTTGTATGTCTTCCATTTTCTGATAATTGCTCCCACAGTTGATTTTTTCACACCGAGCTGCTTGCCTATTGTAGATTCACTCTTCCCAGTCTGGTGCAGGTCTACAATTCTTTTCCTGGTGTCCTTCGACAGCTCTTTGGTCTTGGCCATAGTGGAGTTTGGAGTCTGACTGTTTGAGGCTGTGGACAGGTGTCTTTTATACAGATAACCAGTTCAAACAGGTGCCATTAATACAGGTAACGAGTGGAGGACAGAAGAGCTTCTTAAAGAAGAAGTTACAGGTCTGTGAGAGCCAGAGATCTTCCTTGTTTGAAGTGACCAAATACTTATTTTCCACCATAATTTACAAATAAATTCTTTAAAAATCCTACAATGTGAATTCCTGGATTTTTTTTTCACATTCTGTCTCTCACAGTTGAAGTGTACCTATGATGAAAATTACAGACCTCTGTCATTATTTTAAGTGGGAGAACTTGCACAATTGGTGGCTGACTAAATACTCTTTTGCCCCACTGTATGTTTAATATTTATCAGTGAGTTACACAGTTAATGATCTAATAGGACACGTGTAATAGGTCTGTGCTCTACTTAAAACAAGAGGAGCCAAAATCCGCATTTAAGGCTAAGTTCCGGACTTTCTACAAAATCCAACTGAGCTGACTTCATGTGAAACAGATGCTACAGCTTCACCTAAACAGTTTAGGCTAAATTGAACTGTTGCATTTGGGTTGGATTTTCTTATTCACAAAGTGCCAAAGGGATTTAATGTTAATTTTATTGTCATCTAATCGCTCTAGTTACATTTACTCGCTCTCGGACTGGATTGAACAGGAGTAGTAACTCACAAAACAAAAACCAGAATGGATTAGCGGAACGGATTGGGTAAAGACGCTCGTTTTACCAATTGGTGATTAGCGCTTCATATTAAAAGGTTATCGTCTTAAGAAGGCGGGGGGCGCTGACGGCGGGGCGACCCACCCTGCCAATATAATGGTAGGGGAAACACTGAGGTATTAATATATGGATCATTAACATACATAAGTTTATTACCGTTTGTGGAAAATTATTTAGAAGAAAGTACAACAAACAGTTGCCTTATGAAGGAGAACTTTTTTTGTTGATTATGCCCTGGAAGCTTAAACAATGGGGATGTGCACTCTGTTTAAAAGCATATTATGTAAAATCATTTACAAAGTTAAATGAATAAATTTTATTCTATCAAAAAAGACTTTCCGTTTCGGGCCTCAGCCAATAGGTTGCATTCACGTGACATCACAACATGAAGATTCAATAGACATAACAGTTAAAGGAATAGGCCACCGTTTTTACATACAGAGATATGCTCTTACCTCACTTTAGCCGAGTTAATATATCCCCGTCTGGTCTTTGTCCGTGCGCTCTGCCAGGCAAACGCAGCACATACGCAGCCTCTCCCACATGTCACATAGCTCCAAAAAAGCTCACGATAGAAGCTACCAAGCTCTTCCACGTTACATTTCTGTGTAAATATACTTCGCATGAAAAACACTTCACGTAACTTTATTTAAATAGGGAACACGTGGAAGAGCTTGGTAGCTTCTATCGTGAGTTTTTTTGGAGCTATGTGACATGTGGGAGAGGCTGCGTATGTGTGAGCGCACGGACAAAGACCAGACGGGGATATATTAACTCGGCTAAAGTGAGGTAAGAGCATATCTCTGTATGTAAAAACAGTGGCCTATTCCTTTAAGGGGGAAAACAATTTTGAAAAAATTAAAATTTTCTCTAATTATTCAAAAACTACTGTAACAAACGTTGAATTATGAATATAATTGTCAACTAAATAAAGATACAAAGACATGGAGAGGAGCAAAGTGGTTCAACAGCCCATAAATACAAAAAAAACAGAGAATGCTAACATGATGTTAGCATCGGGCTAAGGCTAACGGTTAGCTAGTGCTAGCTACAACTGCCGTTTTTTCACTTCTACTGAACAATCTGCTGTGATAAAATATCCATATGGACCCGATTTACACTTGACTTTATTTGTATGTGATAAATAAGTTAATATTTTGCCAGAAAATGGCTAAAAAGAGTGAAAAACTGTTGTTTCTCTAAAGATTATATTTTCCCCCTTGGCGAGGCCACGCCCCCATCTATGACGAGATGCCGTCTGTATCTATTCACCTTATTCCGCCCCGCCCTCTTTTGCCACTTTTTGCGTTGTCTCGGCACCTCGTTTTCCAGACACTTCCGGTCGAGTGCGAAGCCCGTTCATTTTAACGGAGAACGAAGGAAAATATTCTCCGCTCAAATCTGATGTTTAGTCGATTGATTTGTGTAAAATGTCCGATGTTCATTTGCACCGACATGTCGACACTGCAGTGTTTCTCTGTGCGGCCTGAAAACGGCTTTGTTTTCCTGTAGTGACTGATTTTATGTGGACTTCTCCTGCCCCATGTTAACACATAGGAGAAAAGGGGCGGGCACTATTCATGGCGGCGCCCACGCGAACGTCCGAAATAAGGTGAATAGCAGAAACTATGGTAACTATGGATACTGGTAACTGTGGTAACTGGTCAACTGTAGATTTTTTCCCTTAGTTTTTGGCAAATATCTCGGTCACTGGAAGAATCCACATGAAACAAAAACTGTATCAAAGTTAATTTTCTCCTCTACCAGCACATATGAACCAATGTCCAATTATTTTCTCTGACAGACGTCCGAAAGTTGTGACAATATTCAAAAACATGAGCGTGATGCTGAACAGTGGAAAGGACTTTCAGCCATAAAAATATCAGGTTTGTGAATCCAATCACTCTCAAACACTGTTGAGGAAAACCATTTGTCAGTTTTCGTTTGCGATTCCTTATAAAAAACGGTATTTTCACCATAGAGTTGTATTGGCCCCTGCTCCACCTGACATTATGACATCATCACATTCTAAATCGTGAACGCCACCTATACTGTGTTTGCATTTTTGGCCCCCGCTGCAAATGAGCTTGGCACCCCTAATGTGGGTGATGGGTTTAATGACTTTATTCGTGCATATTTCTCGTTTTCACTTGATTGATCAGAACTTTACCTTGTAGCATTAGCTTTCTCCAATCAAGGCCCAAACACATTTCCTTCACAGATCCAGCCACTGAAATATGGTTTCCTGTCGCCGCTTTTAATCCTGGATGTTTAGGTAAAAGAAACAGGGATGTGTCTCTTTGCTGAAGTCCCAGAGCTGCTGTAGCTCCGGTTCACAACACAATGAAGCCGATCCTCCATGACTGTATCGGCATAGGATCTACGCCGGTAGCTCCGCCCCAACGTCTGTCACAGCCCCTCAAGCACCTCAGGCCTCATCTGCCACATGATAGTGAAGTAAACAACAGATACATAAGCTCCGCCTCCTTCATGGGTCTGTCGCCAAAGGTAAAGATGTCTTTCTTGTTGTCACGGCTCTGTTATGCTTTTCAATTTGCCTAATAACTCAAGTTCCTCATTCTGTCATGGTTTAGTCCTGGGTTTATAGCCAGTTTAGTCTTAGTCCTGGTCTAGTCCTGGCTCAGACCTGACGCAGACCGCGGCTCTGTCATCTCTATAACTAAAGTTTAGTAAATTACAGCTTTGTTTTGCTTTAAAGGGGCTAGATGCAAGTTGGCCATTTTACACTCACTACCGCCACCTCAGGTCATACGTGTAACTGCACCTTCTATATTAAGCTCGTGCACGACGGCAATTCGGACCCGACGGTTCAACTTTTTGAGTGGCAGAGCAGGATTTTAGAGGCAGTTGTGGTGAATAGGTCTGGGCTCATTCTCCACCTTAGGACATTGATGGAACATGTAGGGGGAGGAAAATACATATTTTAAAAAAAATGTAATTAATTTCTGGTTTCATGACATCCTGAACGATTTTTCAACGTTTTCTACACCCATGTTATTTTTATTGACTTAAAAATAACATGGGTATCAAAAAGAAGCATCATTAAGGCACCAGTACCAAAAAGCAGGTATGGTTAAAGTAGCAAAATACGGTGTCCAGCCCAAGTCACTATAACCTGATCTGGAGGTGAGAGCAGCTGTCTCACATTGTTAACTCATATAAATATTTTAAGAACATTACAGTTATTAAAAAAGAGACACCGCGCTCCTCTCCCTCTGTGCAGAGGTTTGAGCTATGTATGAGCTGCACAACCTGACAGGCTCTAGGGAAAACCTCAGTCTTCACTTCAGTTTGATGATCTCACTGAGTTTTTATTGTTAGCAACAGTTAGAGAGGTTAATTTCCTGAATTAAAAAGATCATTCATTGAAAAGTGCACTTCCTATATGTTTGGTTAAGGAGGAGGGTACACTGGAGACAAAGACAGAGGAGGAGGGAAGAGGAGGAGCCGACTGTAAGAGCAGCAGACACTTGAGAGGAGAGGAGTTTAGAAGATGGAGTCTGCCCTGTGTACACTGCTCTCAGCTCTGGTTGTGCTCCTGTGTTCTTCCCCAGAGTGTAAAGGAGAAGACACAGTGACCCAGCCAGAAGGAGACGCCTCTGCCCCTCAGGGACGTACAGTAACTATTAACTGTACATTTAAAACTTCAAGCATCTCACCAACCCTGTTCTGGTACAGACAAAAGACTGGGGACTCCCTTAAATACATTCTGCTGAAAGCAAAATATGGAGACACAGTTCATTCTTCAGACTCTGACAAATCCAGGTTTGATGCTGATCTGAAGGAGAACTCTGTGTCTCTGAAGATCCAGCGTGTGCGTGTGTCAGACTCTGCTGTGTACTACTGTGCTCTGCAGCCCACAGTGACAGGAAACACCAAAACTCTGTACAAAAACCTCTGCAGCAAAGACAACACAATACTGCACTAGCTCCACTAGAGGGAGACACTCTCTGTGAAGCTTCAGACTAAACCCAGACGCAGCAAAGCCAACTGTCAGTGTGAGAAACTAAGCAGACTTCAGAAAGTTGTTTCTTTTAATGACACACGTTCACATGGTCAAGGAATCGAACCAGGAACCTTCCTTCCATGAGGAAATTATGCTAAAACACAAAGCCACACGTTTACAATGATACATCTGCTCTGCTATGTTCATGGGACAAAACAGTGCCTGCAAATGGAAAATAATGATCTATTCTTCAAAACAGAATAAATTGTATTTTTCACCAAACCGGTCTGCAGCCTATACGGATGTTTCAGAGAAGTTACAACATTGGTTTCTTCTGATTAAACAAGTTTAAGATGTTAAACAATATTTGTCGAGAAGAAAGAATAACAGACGGCCCACAGGTTATAACAATGACATAACATTTAAAGCCACACCGCGTAGAATTTTACCCAATATATAAAATTGAAACACAAGCATTAATTTTATGACAGATATTTTCATCATTGATAAATACCTCATAAATGTACAAACAAACATTTATGAGGGTCACCTCTCCTAAGATATGACTGTACGTCTCCAGCTCGTCTCCATGGAGATGTGACGAAAGGCAGTGGAATTTGAGATTCAAACTGTTTTATTACCCACTGCAGTCATAGCATTTTCTGTGTTGAGATGGTCATTAGGATATGTTTTTGGTTTTGCTGCATCAGTATAGTTCAAAATGTTATGCAGTGTACCTTTAAATGACATATTGAATTGAATAAAACTGGCCCTTACCTTTAGAAGAAAAAAACAAACCTTTATCTTGAAGATTTGTCTTCATGAACATCAGTCTTCGCCTTCATCAGTGCAGGAGATTAAGCTCTTCTTTTTGTTTAAGATCTGTCTCGAATCGAAATGTGTATTGATTGTCAGAACTCGACACATTTAGTTTGAAAAGTTCATCAATGGCACCTGTCACGGCTCTGTTTGAAGAGAGTGAAATGTGTAACGGATTGAACTGTTTTATTGTGCATGTTGGTTTTGGTATTAGCGTGTTTCTGTGGTTTAGTGCGTGTTGGTTTTTGGTATTAGCGTGTTTCTGTGGTTTAGTGCGTGTTGGTTTTTGGTATTAGCGTGTTTCTGTGGTTTAGTGGGTGTTGGTTTTTGGTATTAGTGTGTTTCTGCGGTTTAGTGCGTGTTGGTTTTTGGTATTAGTGTGTTTCTGTGGTTTAGTGCGTGTTGGTTTTTGGTATTAGCGTGTTTCTGTGGTTTAGTGCGTGTTGGTTTTTGGTATTAGCGTGTTTCTGTGGTTTAGTGCGTGTTGGTTTTTGGTATTAGCGTGTTTCTGTGGTTTAGTGCGTGTTGGTTTTTGGTATTAGCGTGTTTCTGTGGTTTAGTGGGTGTTGGTTTTTGGTATTAGTGTGTTTCTGTGGTTTAGTGCGTGTTGGTTTTTGGTATTAGCGTGTTTCTGTGGTTTAGTGCGTGTTGGTTTTTGGTATTAGCGTGTTTCTGTGGTTTAGTGCGTGTTGGTTTTTGGTATTAGCGTGTTTCTGTGGTTTAGTGCGTGTTGGTTTTTGGTATTAGTGTGTTTCTGTGGTTTAGTGCGTGTTGGTTTTTGGTATTAGCGTGTTTCTGTGGTTTAGTGCGTGTTGGTTTTTGGTATTAGCGTGTTTCTGTGGTTTAGTGCGTGTTGGTTTTTGGTATTAGCGTGTTTCTGTGGTTTAGTGCATGTTGGTTTTGGTATTAGCGTGTTTCTGTGGTTTAGTGCGTGTTGGTTTTTGGTATTAGCGTGTTTCTGTGGTTTAGTGCATGTTGGTTTTGGTATTAGCGTGTTTCTGTGGTTTAGTGCGTGTTGGTTTTTGGTATTAGCGTGTTTCTGTGGTTTAGTGCGTGTTGGTTTTTGGTATTAGCGTGTTTCTGTGGTTTAGTGCATGTTGGTTTTGGTATTAGCGTGTTTCTGTGGTTTAGTGCGTGTTGGTTTTTGGTATTAGCGTGTTTCTGTGGTTTAGTGCGTGTTGGTTTTTGTACTAGCGTGTTTCTGTTGTTTAGTGCGTGTTGGTTTTTGGTATTAGCGTGTTTCTGTGGTTTAGTGCGTGTTGGTTTTTGTATTAGCGTGTTTCTGTGGTTTAGTGCGTGTTGGTTTTTGGTATTAGCGTGTTTCTGTGGTTTAGTGCGTGTTGGTTTTTGGTATTAGCGTGTTTCTGTGGTTTAGTGCGTGTTGTTTTTGGTATTAGCGTGTTTCTGTGGTTTAGTGCGTGTTGGTTTTTGGTATTAGCGTGTTTCTGTGGTTTAGTGCGTGTTGGTTTTTGGTATTAGCATGTTTCTGTGGTTTAGTGCGTGTTGGTTTTTGGTATTAGCATGTTTCTGTGGTTTAGTGCGTGTTGGTTTTTGGTACTAGCGTGTTTCTGTGGTTTAGTGCGTGTTGGTTTTTGGTATTAGCGTGTTTCTGTGGTTTAGTGCGTGTTGGTTTTTGGTATTAGCGTGTTTCTGTGGTTTAGTGCGTGTTGGTTTTTGGTATTAGCGTGTTTCTGTGGTTTAGTGCGTGTTGGTTTTTGGTATTAGCGTGTTTCTGTGGTTTAGTGCGTGTTGGTTTTTGGTATTAGCGTGTTTCTGTGGTTTAGTGCGTGTTGGTTTTTGGTATTAGCGTGTTTCTGTGGTTTAGTGCGTGTTGGTTTTTGGTATTAGCGTGTTTCTGTGGTTTAGTGCGTGTTGGTTTTTGGAATTAGCGTGTTTCTGTGGTTTAGTGCATGTTGGTTTTTGGTATTAGCGTGTTTCTGTGGTTTAGTGTGTGTTGGTTTTTGGTATTAGCGTGTTTCTGTGGTTTAGTGTGTGTTGGTTTTTGGTATTAGCGTGTTTCTGTGGTTTAGTGTGTGTTGGTTTTTGGTATTAGCGTGTTTCTGTGGTTTAGTGCGTGTCGGTTTTTGGAATTAGCGTGTTTCTGTGGTTTAGTGCGTGTTGGTTTTTGGTATTAGCGTGTTTCTGTGGTTTAGTGCGTGTCGGTTTTTGGAATTAGCGTGTTTCTGTGGTTTAGTGCGTGTTGGTTTTTGGTATTAGCATGTTTCTGTGGTTTAGTGCGTGTTGGTTTTTGGTATTAGCGTGTTTCTGTTTGGTGTGAACATGGACTGAACTAACTTTAGAGTAAATGCAAAAGTTATGAAAACGGCCTCAGTCGTGCAGGAGTTTTCCATTATAGACGAAGGTTCTGCAGTCGTCTGTACTCTGTAGTTGAAGTGTTGGACGACATTATTAAACTAATGTAGTTTCTTCACCGTTCAGTTCACATATTTACAGTAATATCGAGCTTTAAACTGGCGAGTGTCAGTATTCTATTGTGACTTAAAGCTGGGAGACAAATGTATCTCCTTGTACTAAAATAAAGTAATTTTGACTCGAACGTCGCAGTTTAAACAAAAACAGACCAGAGCTAGATCTAAATAAAGCACATCTGTATCAGATGTTTACGCAAAAGTACGAGTCAGCGCATTATTGTTCTACGTCAATCCGTCCTGCTTTGCTGTGTGATGTGAGAGGATTGGGAGAGCTAGAAATGAGAGTTTCAAAATCACTTACCTCTGACTTTCACGTCTTGAACACAGGAGAGAATGGGAAGTGCAGCTTAAACAGCTTCATCTCGTCCCGTCAGTCCATCCTCTCCAAAGCTCAGTGCTGCCCCCGCCTGGACACGCAGAGGAGGGAGAGGAGAGGGTCAGATGAGGAAGAGGAGAGGGTCAGATGGAGCAGAGGAGGAAGAGGAGAGGGTCATATGAAGCAGAGGAGGGAGAGGAGAGGGTCAGATGGAGCAGAGGAGGAAGAGGAGAGGGTCAGATGAAGCAGAGGAGGAAGAGGAGAGGGTCAGATGAAGCAGAGGAGGAAGAGGAGAGGGTCATATGAAGCAGAGGAGGAAGAGGAGAGGGTCAGATGAAGCAGAGGGGGAAGAGGAGAGGGTCATATGAAGCAGAGGAGGAAGAGGAGAGGGTCAGATGAAGCAGAGGAAGAGGAGAGGGTCAGAGGAGGAAGAGGAGGGAGAGGAGAGGGTTATATGGAGCATAGGAGGAAGAGGAGAGGGTCAGAGGAGGAAGAGGAGAGAGTCAGAGAGGCAGAGGAGGAAGAGGAGAGGGTCAGATGGAGCAGAGGAGGAAGAGGAGAGGGTCAGATGAAGCAGAGGAGGAAGAGGAGAGGGTCAGAGAGGCAGAGGAGGAAGAGGAGAGGGTCAGATGAAGCAGAGGAGGAAGAGGAGAGGGTCAGATGAAGCAGAGGGGGAAGAGGAGAGGGTCATATGAAGCAGAGGAGGAAGAGGAGAGGGTCAGATGAAGCAGAGGAAGAGGAGGAAGAGGAGGGAGAGGAGAGGGTTATATGGAGCATAGGAGGAAGAGGAGAGGGTCAGAGGAGGAAGAGGAGAGGGTCAGATGAAGCAGAGGAGGAAGAGGAGAGGGTCATATGAAGCAGAGGAGGAAGAGGAGAGGGTCAGATGAAGCAGAGGAGGAAGAGGAGAGGGTCAGATGAAGCAGAGGGGGAAGAGGAGAGGGTCATATGAAGCAGAGGAGGAAGAGGAGAGGGTCAGATGAAGCAGAGGAAGAGGAGAGGGTCAGAGGAGGAAGAGGAGGAAGAGGAGGAAGAGGAGAGGGTCAGAGGAGGAAGAGGAGGAAGAGGAGAGGGTCAGATGAAGCAGAGGAGGAAGAGGAGAGGGTCAAAGAGGCAGAGGAGGGAGAGGAGAGGGTCAGATGAAGCAGAGGAGGAAGAGGAGAGGGTCAGATGAAGCAGAGGAGGAAGAGGAGAGGGTCAGATGAAGCAGAGGAGGAAGAGGAGAGGGTCATATGAAGCAGAGGAAGAAGAGGAGAGGGTCAGATGAGGAAGCGGAGGAAGAGGAGAGGGTCAGAGGAGGAAGAGGAGAGGGTCAGAGGAGGAAGAGGAGGAAGAGGAGAGGGTCAGATGAAGCAGAGGAGGAAGAGGAGAGGGTCAAAGAGGCAGAGGAGGGAGAGGAGAGGGTCTGATGAAGCAGAGGAGGAAGAGGAGAGGGTCAGATGGAGCAGAGGAGGAAGAGGAGAGGGTCATATGAAGCAGAGGAGGAAGAGGAGAGGGTCAGATGAGGAAGCGGAGGAAGAGGAGAGGGTCAGAGGAGGAAGAGGAGAGGGTCAGAGGAGGAAGAGGAGGAAGAGGAGAGGGTCAGATGAAGCAGAGGAGGAAGAGGAGAGGGTCAGATGAAGCAGAGGAGGAAGAGGAGAGGGTCAGATGGAGCAGAGGAGGAAGAGGAGAGGGTCAGAGGAGGAAGAGGAGGAAGAGGAGAGGGTCAGAGGAGGAAGAGGAGAGGGTCAGATGAAGCAGAGGAGGAAGAGGAGAGGGTCAGATGAAGCAGAGGAGGAAGAGGAGAGGGTCAGATGGAGCAGAGGAGGAAGAGGAGTTGGTCATATGAAGCAGAGGAGGAAGAGGAGAGGGTCATATGAAGCAGAGGAGGAAGAGGAGAGGGTCAGAGAGGCAGAGGAGGAAGAGAGAGGGTCATATGAAGCAGAGGAAGAAGAGGAGAGGGTCAGATGAAGCAGAGGAGGAAGAGGAGAGGGTCAGATGAAGCAGAGGAGGAAGAGGAGAGGGTCAGATGAAGCAGAGGAGGAAGAGGAGAGGGTCAGATGAAGCAGAGGAGGAAGAGGAGAGGGTCAGAGAGGCAGAGGAGGAAAAGGAGAGGGTCAGATGAAGCAGAGGAGGAAGAGGAGAGGGTCAGATGGAGCAGAGGAGGAAGAGGAGAGGGTCATATGAAGCAGAGGAGGAAGAGAGAGGGTCAGAGGAGGAAGAGGAGGAAGAGGAGAGGGTCAGATGAAGCAGAGGAGGAAGAGGAGAGGGTCATATGAAGCAGAGGAGGAAGAGGAGAGGGTCAGATGAAGCACATGAGGAAGAGGAGAGGGTCAGAGGAGGCAGAGGAGGGAGAGGAGAGGGTCAGAGAGGCAGAGGAGGGAGAGGAGAGGGTCAGATGAAGCAGAGGAGGGAGAGGAGAGGGTCAGAGAGGCAGAGGAGGGAGAGGAGAGGGTCAGATGAAGCAGAGGAGGAAGAGGAGAGGGTCAGATGAAGCAGAGGAGGAAGAGGAGAGAGTCAAATGAAGCAGAGGAGGAAGAGGAGAGGGTCACATGAAGCAGAGGAGGAAGAGGAGAGGGTCATATGAAGCAGAGGAGGAAGAGGAGAGGGTCAGATGAAGCAGAGGAGGAAGAGGAGAGGGTCAGATGAGGCAGAGGAGGAAGAGGAGAGGGTCAGATGAAGCAGAGGAGGAAGAGGAGAGGGTCAGAGAGGCAGAGGAGGAAGAGAGAGGGTCATATGAAGCAGAGGAGGAAGAGGAGAGGGTCAGATGAAGCAGAGGAGGAAGAGGAGAGGGTCAGATGAAGCAGAGGAGGAAGAGGAGAGGGTCAGATGAAGCAGAGGAGGAAGAGGAGAGGGTCAGATGAAGCAGAGGAGGAAGAGGAGAGGGTCAGATGAAGCAGAGGAGGAAGAGGAGAGGGTCAGATGAAGCAGAGGAGGAAGAGGAGAGGGTCAGAGAGGCAGAGGAGGAAAAGGAGAGGGTCAGATGGAGCAGAGGAGGAAGAGGAGAGGGTCATATGAAGTAGAGGAGGAAGAGGAGAGGGTCAGATGGAGCAGAGGAGGAAGAGGAGAGGGTCAGATGAAGCAGAGGAGGAAGAAAGTGGGTCAGATGAAGCAGAGGAGGAAGAGGAGAGGGTCAGATGAAGCAGAGGAGGAAGAGGAGAGGGTCATATGAAGCAGAGGAGGAAGAGAGAGGGTCATATAAAGCAGAGGAGGAAGAGGAGAGGGTCATATGAAGCAGAGGAGGAAGAGGAGAGGGTCAGATGGAGCAGAGGAGGAAGAGGAGAGGGTCAGACTGAGCAGAGGAGGAAGAGGAGAGAGTCAGAGAGGCAGAGGAGGAAAAGGAGAGGGTCAGATGGAGCAGAGGAGGAAGAGGAGAGGGTCAGACTGAGCAGAGGAGGAAGAGGAGAGGGTCAGATGGAGCAGAGGAGGAAGAGGAGAGGGTCATATGAAGCAGATGAGGAAGAGGAGAGGGTCAGAGAGGCAGAGGAGGAAGAGGAGAGGGTCATATGAAGCAGAGGAGGAAGAGGAGAGGGTCATATGAAGCAGAGGAGGAAGAGGAGAGGGTCAGATGAAGTAGAGGAGGAAGAGGAGAGGGTCAGATGAAGTAGAGGAGGAAGAGGAGAGGGTCAGATGAAGCAGAGGAGGAAGAGGAGAGGGTCATATGAAGCAAAGGAGGAAGAGGAGAGGGTCAAATGAAGCAGAGGAGGAAGAGGAGAGGGTCAAATGAAGCAGAGGAGGAAGAGGAGAGGGTCAAATGAAGCAGAGGAGGAAGAGGAGAGGGTCAAATGGAGCAGAGGAGGAAGAGGAGAGGGTCATATGAAGCAGAGGAGGAAGAGGAGAGGGTCAGATGAAGCAGAGGAGGAAGAGGAGAGGGTCAAATGGAGCAGAGGAGGAAGAGGAGAGGGTCAAATGAAGCAGAGGAGGAAGAGGAGAGGGTCAGATGAAGCAGAGGAGGAAGAGGAGAGGGTCAAATGGAGCAGAGGAGGAAGAGGAGAGGGTCAGATGGAGCAGAGGAGGAAGAGGAGAGGGTCAGATGGAGCAGAAGAGGGAGAGGAGAGGGTCAGATGAAGCAGAGGAGGAAGAGGAGAGGGTCAGATGAAGCAGAGGAGGGAGAGGAGAGGGTCAGATGAAGCAGAGGAGGAAGAGGAGAGGGTCAGATGAAGCAGAGGAGGAAGAGGAGAGGGTCAAATGGAGCAGAGGAGGAAGAGGAGAGGGTCAGATGGAGCAGAGGAGGAAGAGGAGAGGGTCAGATGAAGCAGAGGAGGAAGAGGAGAGGGTCATATGAAGCAGAGGAGGGAGAGGAGAGGGTCAGATGGACCAGAGGAGGGAGAGGAGAGGGTCAGATGAAGCAGAGGAGGAAGAGGAGACGGTCAGAGAGGCAGAGGAGGAAGAGGAGAGAGTCAGAGAGGCAGAGGAGGAAAAGGAGAGGGTCAGATGGACCAGAGGAGGGAGAGGAGAGGGTCAGACTGAGCAGAGGAGGAAGAGGAGAGGGTCAGATGGACCAGAGGAGGGAGAGGAGAGGGTCAGATGAAGTAGAGGAGGAAGAGGAGAGGGTCAGATGAAGCAGAGGAGGAAGAGGAGAGGGTCAGATGAAGCAGAGGAGGAAGAGGAGAGGGTCAGAGAGGCAGAGGAGGAAGAGAGAGGGTCAGATGAAGCAGAGGAGGAAGAGGAGAGGGTCAGAGAGGCAGGTGAGGAAGAGGAGAGAGTCAGAGAGGCAGAGGAGGAAAAGGAGAGGGTCATATGGACCAGAGGAGGGAGAGGAGAGGGTCAGACTGAGCAGAGGAGGAAGAGGAGAGGGTCAGATGGACCAGAGGAGGGAGAGGAGAGGGTCAGATGAAGTAGAGGAGGAAGAGGAGAGGGTCAGATGAAGCAGAGGAGGAAGAGGAGAGGGTCAGATGAAGCAGAGGAGGAAGAGGAGAGGGTCAGAGAGGCAGAGGAGGAAGAGAGAGGGTCATATGAAGCAGAGGAGGAAGAGGAGAGGGTCAGATGGACCAGAGGAGGGAGAGGAGAGGGTCAGATGGACCAGAGGAGGGAGACGAGAGGGTCAGATGAAGCAGAGGAGGAAGAGGAGAGGGTCAGAGAAGGAAGAGGAGTAAGAGGAGAGGGTCAGATGAAGTAGAGGAGGAAGAGGAGAGGGTCAGATGAAGCAGAGGAGGAAGAGGAGAGGGTCATATGAAGCAGAGGAGGAAGAGGAGAGGGTCAGATGGAGCAGAGGAGGAAGAGGAGAGGGTCATATGAAGCAGAGGAGGAAGAGGAGAGGGTCATATGAAGCAGAGGAGGAAGAGGAGAGGGTCAGAGAGGCAGAGGAGGAAGAGGAGAGAGTCAGATGAAGCAGAGAAGGAAGAGGAGAGGGTCAGAGAGGCAGAGGAGGAAGAGGAGAGGGTCAGATGAAGCAGAGGAGGAAGAGGAGAGGGTCAGATGAAGCAGAGAAGGAAGAGGAGAGGGTCATATGAAGCAGAGGAGGAAGAGGAGAGGGTCAGATGAAGCAGAGAAGGAAGAGGAGAGGGTCAGAGTGGCAGAGGAGGAAGAGGAGAGGGTCAGATGGAGCAGAGGAGGAAGAGGAGAGGGTCAGAGAGGCAGAGGAGGGAGAGGAGAGGGTCAGATGGAGCAGAGGAGGAAGAGGAGAGGGTCAGAGGAGGAAGAGGAGGAAGAGGAGAGGGTCAGATGAAGCAGAGGAGGAAGAGGAGAGGGTCAAATGAAGCAGAGGAGGAAGAGGAGAGGGTCAGAGGAGGAAGAGGAGGAAGAGGAGAGGGTCAGATGAAGTAGAGGAGGAAGAGGAGAGGGTCAGATGGACCAGAGGAGGGAGAGGAGAGGGTCAGATGGACCAGAGGAGGGAGAGGAGAGGGTCAGATGAAGTAGAGGAGGAAGAGGAGAGGGTCAGATGAAGCAGAGGAGGAAGAGGAGAGGGTCAGATGAAGCAGAGGAGGAAGAGGAGAGGGTCAGAGAGGCAGAGGAGGAAGAGAGAGGGTCATATGAAGCAGAGGAGGAAGAGGAGAGGGTCAGATGGACCAGAGGAGGGAGAGGAGAGGGTCAGATGGACCAGAGGAGGGAGAGGAGAGGGTCAGATGAAGCAGAGGAGGAAGAGGAGAGGGTCAGAGGAGGAAGAGGAGGAAGAGGAGAGGGTCAGATGAAGCAGAGGAGGAAGAGGAGAGGGTCAGATGAAGTAGAGGAGGAAGAGGAGAGGGTCAGATGAAGTAGAGGAGGAAGAGGAGAGGGTCAGATGAAGCAGAGGAGGAAGAGGAGAGGGTCATATGAAGCAGAGGAGGAAGAGGAGAGGGTCAGATGAAGTAGAGGAGGAAGAGGAGAGGGTCAGATGAAGCAGAGGAGGAAGAGGAGAGGGTCATATGAAGCAGAGGAGGAAGAGGAGAGGGTCAGATGGAGCAGAAGAGGAAGAGGAGAGGGTCATATGAAGCAGAGGAGGAAGAGGAGAGGGTCAGATGAAGCAGAGGAGGAAGAGGAGAGGGTCAGATGAAGCAGAGGAGGAAGAGGAGAGGGTCAGAGGAGGAAGAGGAGGAAGAGGAGAGGGTCAGAGAGGCAGAGGAGGGAGAGGAGAGGGTCAGATGAAGCAGAGGAGGAAGAGGAGAGGGTCAGATGAAGCAGAGGAGGAAGAGGAGAGGGTCAGATGAAGCAGAGGAGGAAGAGGAGAGGGTCAGATGGAGCAGAGGAGGAAGAGGAGAGGGTCAGATGGAGCAAAGGCTTCACACTGGACACAACAAAACAGAATGAAAGAAAAGTGAGTACAGTACTTACTACTGAAGCTGCTGAATCTCGGTGACTTTGCATCTGAGCAGCATCTGGAGAAGTCCATCTAAAGGGAAACAAAAGTCAACAATGGTAAAGATAGAGATAAAATACATTTGACGCAGCTTTTTTAGTTGAGAAAAACTTAAAAACCTCCCAATTCCACAGATTTACTGATTTGAGAAGATAAAACTCATAAAAACTCGGTGATCTATTCAAACTAAAATAGTTCAGTGAGGATTTAACATTTTCACACTATGTTACATTGAAAACAGCATGACGATAAACCACAATGTTTTCCTTAACCCAGCACATTTCCTCCAGTTATTATCCAGGTATTACCCAAATCTAAAAGCTTCTTGAAAAGAGGCAAAATATGATACGCAAACGACGATGAAAATGCAACCAAAAATTAACCTCTTAACTCCCGCCTGAGAGGATCTTTTTCCTCACGTCAGATTTTTTTTTTTCCATCATTATTTTGTTGGGTATTGTACTCATTTTTGTAACTTTTTGGTCATTTTTTGTCACATTTTTTCGTCAATTCTTGTCTTTTTTTTTACATTTTCATCATTTTTTCGTTATTTTTTTAAATCAAATTTTTGTCATTTTTTGTCACATTTTGTCATTTTTTTGTCACATTTTTTGTCCATTTTTTATCATATTTTTGTCATTTTTTGTCACATTTTTTGTCACATTTTTGTCATTTTTTGTCAATTTTTAATCACATTTTTGTCATTTTTTGTCAATTTTTAATCACATTTTTGTCATTTTTTTTGTCACATTTTTGTCATTTTTTGTCACATTTTTGTCATTTTTTGTCAATTTTTAATCACATTTTTGTCATTTTTTTTGTCACATTTTTGTCATTTTTTGTCAATTTTTAATCACATTTTTGTCATTTTTTTATCACATTTTTGTCCTTTTTTTGTCACATTTTTGTCAATTTTTTTGTCACATTTTTGTCATTTTTTTTATCACATTTTTATTTTATTTTTTGTCACATTTATGTAATTTTTTCATCAATTTTTCGTCACTTTTTTGTCAATGTTTTCTCAGTTTTTTGTCACATTTCCATAATCTTTTTGGCTCGGTTTTGTTGCTATTTTCACAGCTTTTTTCCAGAAGCTTTTGGATTGGGGTAAAGCCAAACTGGAGAAAATGTGCTCGGTTAAGAGGACATTTTCTCCAGTTTGGCTTTAACCCAGTCCAAAAGCTTCTGGAAAAAAGCTGTGAAAATAGCAACAAAACTGAGATGAAAAAAAATATGGAAATGTGACAAAAATGTGACGAAAAATTGATGAAAAAGTGGCAAAAATGTCACAAGAAATTGACAAGAAATTGACAAAAAAATGAGAAAAATGTGACAAAAAAATGACAAAAATGCAACAAAAAATTGATAAAAAATTGACCCAAAAAATGACAAAAATGTCACAAAAAAAATGACAAAAATGTGATAAAAAAATTGACGAAAAAATTAAAAAAATTTGACCAAAAAAATGACAAAAATGTGACAAAAAAATGACAAAAATGTGATAAAAAATTGACGAAAAAATTACAAAAAATTGATAAAAATTTGACAAAAAATGACAAAAATGTGACAAAATGTGACAAAAAAATGACAAAAATGTGATAAAAAATTGACGAAAAAATTACAAAAATTCGATAAAAGAGTCACCCAACAAAAAATGATGGGAAAAAAACCTGATGACGTGAGGAAAAAGGTCCTCTCGGTTCAGGCGGCAGTTAAGAGGTTAATAACGTTTTTCCCGCTTTAGCCACAGAGCTAAAACGGCCGATAAAACTCCCCATAAAACCGTACCTTCCACTTGTATTTTGGCGTAAACTTCATGAAACAAGAACAAATATTAATATCCATGTCCAAGTTTAAGAGAAAATAGCTTTAAAAATACAAATACATCGAATATGACCTTAACGTCTTTTGGCGCCGTTAGCTCCGGACTGAAGCCGCCTCTCCCCGGTCTCTCTCCGGTCTCTCCCCCGCCTCTCCTCCATCTCAACCCGCCGGTCTCTCCTCGGTCTCTCCCCGGTCTCTCCTCGGTCTCTCCCCGGTCTCTCCTCGGTCTCAACCCGCCTCTCCTCCGCCTGTCCGCGCCGGGTCTGTATGTGTTTTGGCCGGGGTGGTCCTCAGGTGAAGCCCGCTGCCTGTCGGCCCTCGCTCGGTCTGGTCTGACCCCGGTCCTAGTTCTGATCCCGTTCCCGGTCCTGGTTCTGCTGCGGAGAGTCGGAGACTGAGGCTGAACTGTGGCTCTTCTTCACGGACGGAGGAGAAAGGTAACGGTAGAAAATGACGTCATCGAGCACGCGGACTTTTAATTATTTTTTTAATTAGTTTTTACATGTTGATATTGATTTAGAGGTGTACTGTCTGGATCGTATTTGTGTTGTATTTTTATTTATTTATTTATTTTTCTTCTTTTTTTTTAATCCGTAGCTGCAGGGTTTGTTGTTGTTAGCCTAGCCGTTAGCCTAGCCTAGCCTGATGCTACGAGCCTCTCAGCTCCGACTAAATGCGTCCCATTTCAAGTCCGTCCATCCATCCATTTTCCTTGGTTAGTGCTAGATCGTCTGCGCCGGAGGGACAGTCTGCTGTGAAAACGTGAGATATCAGGACACAAATGAAGGTTAGGGCCAGGGAAATGGTTAACCTCTTAACTCCCGCCTGAACCGAGAGGATCTTTTTTCTCACGTCATCAGATTTTTTTTCCAACATTTTTTTGTTGTTCTTCTTCTTCTTCTTGTTCGTTTCCGGCAGGCTAGACGCCACCAGGCGTATTGCTGCCTTCCACAGTCTCTTAACAGAACTGCATCACGGGCAGATCCTCACATGCAAATTAGTAGAGAAAACAAACTCCATTACTGCCGCAATCACAGCCTCTCGATTTATCCGCAGGTCCAAGAGTGTCCTCAGTGATATCTTGTCCACTCCTGTTCTCAGCACAGCTTTAAACAATCGACTTCGCTCCTTCTTGTAGCACACACACTCCATTAGAACATGAAGGACTGTCTCTGTTTTCCTGCCACACGAACACAGTCCATCCAGTCTCTTCCCCATGAGTGCAAGGTCTGGGCCAAATCCACAGTGACCCAGCCTTAACCGAGTGTAAATGACTTGTTCCCTTCTACTTTTCCCCCAGGTGGTGTCCCCCCCCTTAACACTACTCTGAATTGAATGAAAATGCCTCCCTCTTTCCTCTCCATCCCACAGCCTCTGCCATCTACCTAGAAACTCCTGCCCTATAATGGTGCACAGCTCACGGTACCCTAAAGTTGTTCTCACTGTAATATTCTCCAGTTTAAGAGCGTTTTTCGCTATAGAGTCTGCACTCTCATTCCCAGCAACTCCCACATGGGCCGGGACCCACATGAAAGCCACTGATAACCCTGCCGCCTCAGCTCTATGCAACGTCATTAAAATTTCGGAGATTACATCCTGCCTTGCCTGTGACACTCCTGTTTGCAGTGCCATCAACGCAGCAGCTGAATCAGTACAAATCAACGACTGCTTGGGCCAAATCTTGCCTACCCACTCCAATGCACCCAGAATGGCTATTGTTTCCGTAGTAAAGACTGACACTCCATCTGGGAGCCGATGACCCTGACTTAAACCAACCTCAGGAACGTGGACAGCAAATGCTGCCTTTTTACTGATAGGGTCAACAGACCCATCTGTATAAAACTGCATAAAACCTCCCCAATTCTCACTAATGGTTTCACTGACCACCCCAACTGGATTACTTTTACCCCTCTGTTTAAACTTATCCTTCACAGTCCAATCTATGTCTGGATCTGGGAGCAACCACGGTGGAACATCTGGCCAGACCACTCTGGGGGACATGTCATTGCCCATCTCAGGAAACTCACTCCTCACTTCCCTCACAAAGCTCACCCTTCCTCTTGCCTTCCTGGCTGGCTGCCAGCTCTCCTCCAGCAATTCCTTCACGGGATTTCCTTCCTCTTGGCTCTGTATCCTCCCAATATACTGAAGGGCTAACTTGACGCGTCTCAGCCTAAGGGGCATCTCACCACATTCCACTAATAGAGCGGGAATAGATGTCGTCCTAAAAGCCCCACAACAAACCCTCAACGCTTTAGCCTGCACTACATCCAACCTTGAGAGGTTCGTCTTGGCTGCACACCCATATGCCAAACACCCATAGTCAATGCTTGATCGGACCATTGCCCTATAAATCATCAGCTGAGTTCCCTTATCTGCACCCCAGCTACTACCTGCAAGACACCGCAATATATTAACAATTTTATCACATTTAACTACAATTTTATCAATATGTTGTCTCCATGTCAACCTTTCATCGAAATGCACACCTAGGAACTTAAACACTTTGACCCTTTCAAGCACTCTACCATACAAACTCAGACTCACTTGCCCTACTCTACGTTTATTGCCAAATATAAGATACTTACTTTTATCCACAGAGATTTTGAAACCCCACCTTCCTGCCCACTCAGTAACCTTGTCCATTGACTCTTGCATTTTACTCATTATATACCCAATATTTCGTCCCCTTTTCCACACTGCCCCATCATCAGCAAATAAAGACAGGCCAAACCCCCCTCCAACATTACAAAAAATATCATTAATCATTACATTAAAAAGGACAGGACTTATTACACTACCTTGCGGCGTACCATTATCAATTCCCAACACCTCAGAAAACTCACCTCCAACTCTGACCTGAATTTTCCGATTCTGCAAGAAAGCTTTGATCCAATTCAACATCCGCCCTCGAATCCCTGCATCATACAATTTAATGATAAGCCCCTCTCTCCACAGCATATCATAGGCCTTTTCTATGTCTAGGAACACTGCCACAACTGCCTCCTTGTTACCTATTGCTTTTTGAACATCTGACTCCAACAACAGAACAGAATCCATCGTGCCTCTTCCCAACCTAAATCCATTTTGTATGCTTGTAAACCATCCCCCTTTTTCTAACTTGTACACTAATCTATCAGTAACCATCCTCTCCATAATCTTACACAACACCGCTGTTAATGCAATCGGCCTATATGACCCTGGATTCGTCGCTTCCTTTCCTGGCTTTAGGATTGGCACCACTACCGCCTGCCTCCATGCTGTAGGCAAAACCCCCTCTTCCCATACATTATTAATAAGTGCCAACACCTCATACAAAACCATATCATCAAGATGCTTAAAAATTTCATACACTAACCCATCCTTACCTGGTGCTGTTTTACCACCTCTACTTACTGCCTTCTGCAATTCCTTAAGTGAAAAGAATAAATTAACTGGATCAGAGTTATCGTCACTCACTTCAAGTTTATACTCTTGATTAATCAGCGTCCTGTTCCTCTCCCTAATCCCATCCTCTCCTATATTATCACCACAGTGGACCTCCTGGAACTTCTTAGCAAGCATGCTTGCCTTCTGATCATTACTTAATGCTTCCACTCCTCTGTCTTCAAGCACTGGAATACCCCTACGCCTACAGACACCTGCCATACGGTGCACCGCTGACCACACCTCTGCCACTGATGTCTCTCCTCCTAACCCACTGCAATACTTCCTCCAACAATCTCTCTTAGCTCCCTTTATTGTCCTACGTGCCACAGCCCTCAACTTTTTATACTCAATAGAAAGCTGTTCTGAAGGAAACTTCTTAAATAGCCTATATGCTTTTTTCCTTGCCCTCACAGCATCAGTACAGGCCTTATTCCACCAGGGGACACTTACCCTATTCCTCCCCCCAGCCTTGCAAGGGATGGACTGACATGCATTCTGTGATATCATTTCACACAAGCTGTCGTTCCACTCCTCTAGCGAGCCATCCCTAACCTTACCCAAATCCCTAGTACACCCTTCACCAAACTCTTTCCACTTTGCTCGACTAAAATCTAAACCTTTAAGCCTGACCAGTTCATCTGTTAATAAAGATTTCCCAAACCTCAGTAGTATAGGAAAATGATCACTCCCTATTGAGCAACTATCCAGATTTTCCCACTCTCCTATAATAGCCAACTCACTAGAAGCCAGGGCCAAATCAATACATGAAAGCCCTCCCGTTCTAACATCAAACCTCGTGGGCCTGCCATCATTCATACAAATTAATCCATTCCTATCCAAAAACATTTTTTTTTTTGTTGGGTATTCAACTCATTTTTGTAGCTTTTTGGTAATTTTTTAATCCAATTTTTGTCATTTTTTCGTCAATTTTTAAGCAATTTTTGTCACATTTTTGTCACTTTTTTGTCATTTTTTATCACATTTTTGTAATTTTTTTTGTCACATTTTGTCATTTTTTTGTCAATTTTTTGTCAATTTTTAATCCATTTTTAATCCATTTTTTGTCACATTTTTGACATTTTTTTGTCACATTTCCATCATTGTTTTATTGCTACTTTCACAGCTTTTTTCCCAGAAGCTTTTGGACTGGGGTAAAGCCAAACTGGAGAAAATGTGCTCGGTTCAGGTGGGAGTTAAGGG
This sequence comes from Gobius niger, assembly GCF_951799975.1. Lineage (NCBI taxonomy): Eukaryota > Metazoa > Chordata > Actinopteri > Gobiiformes > Gobiidae > Gobius > Gobius niger. The sequence continues at coordinate 310,410 of NC_136859.1, forward strand.
CTTAATTTTAAGGATTAGGGTTAGGATTAGGATTATTTGTATTTTTAGACAAACCAACTCATAGATCTATACAAACTCACAGCAGACCGTCCCTCCGGAGCAGACGATCTAGCACTAACCATTTTCCTTCCACTTGTCCATTTCCGGGTCGTGGGGGCAGATCACACTGAACCAGCCCCTCATGGCTCCTCTTGTAGGTGGTGGGTCCACAGAAGGACGGCCTCATCGTCTCTCATAAGGGGCTTCTGAACCGCACCCAGGATCATTCAGGTGCTCAAACCCCTCCACCGAGGGGCCATTTCAAGTCATTTATCGAATTACGCTGCTTAAAGGTGCGATATGGAAAATATAACAATACCTGGATGAATTTGATCAATATTACAAATAAGAGATCAAATACCTGCTAAAGTTAGGGGGGGTTGGGGAAGATGCTTTGGTGGTTATTGTGTAAAAACTGTACCATATAAATACAAAATGTTACTATGTATATATAGTCCATTTTGGGATTCAAAAATCGCCTGGACCGCCTGAACCGCTTTACCCAGATCTAAAAGCTTTTTGAAAAAAAAGAAGAAGCATCAAAATGGTGTCGAAAACATGACGACAAAGGAAAAGCAACAAAAAAATGCAAACAAAATAGCGAGTAAAACATGCTAGAAAGCAATAACGACAAAATGACAAAAGGGCGAGAAAAAAGTGACCAGAAAACAGGACAAAAAACATACAAAAACACTTTTAAAAATGTGACAAAAAAACGGCAGAAAACAGAAAAGTTCCAAATTCTTTCGTAGGCTTAGCTCTCGGGGGGTAAGAGGTTAAAAAAAAAAACATGTATAATGTAAAACATTGGCTTTTGCATAAAATGATTCTTTGGGCTTCAATGGTGAGGTTCGACCCTTGGTGATTTGACGATGATGAAAATCGGCCCTCCAGGAAACAAACTTGCTTAAACCCTGGCATAAATTGTACAGAAAAGAAACAAGTGGCAAAAAAAACTTTTCAGAAATAAACCTGTACTCGGACAAACAAGGCAGCCTATTAATAAAACACAAGCTGCATGTTGAAATAACTTGACTATGGCAGCACTAAATAAATCACAAAAAAAGATATTAGCAACAAATTATGTAGAGCAAAGAATTCAGCAAGAGGCACGTGGACAAATTAAATCTGTTTATTGTAGTCATTATAGAGCTCCACAGTCCCGCCCCTCGCAGTCCTGTTGCTCCGGAAGCAAAAAATCCCCGTCTACACCAGTTGTTCTCAACCTGGGGGTCGGGACCCCCAAGGGGGTCGCGAGATAAATTTGGGGGGTCGCCAGATAATTTAGATAAAATATACATATTTTCATTAGCATATAATCTAATGTTTTATTGTAGCATGTGTTTGCTATTTTACCAGAGTGCCATTATTTGTCCGTAGTTTGATGAATTTTATTTCAGCCATTTGGTTTTTTTCTTTGTTTTTTAAGAATTATGTAGGCTAATGTTCCGATTTGTCACGGTGTGACCCGTGCGGGGGGTCACGAACCCCTTTACCTGTTATAATGGGGGTCGTGGCTCCAAAAGGTTGAGAACTACTGGTCTACACGACCGTCGATTTTCCCAAAAATTCAAATATTAAGAGTTTAACGTCAGCGCAAAAGCTAATCAGCTCTGTAGCAATTTGTGACCGTAAAATGTTTGATTTCAATCCAAAAAGAAGACTTGATGTTGAAGAAAAGGCAAAGGTACAAGGCTGTGACATCATTCACTTCCTGACTATAGAAACTCCGTATCCCAGGAGCCTTTGCAACATCGCGCCCGCTGGTCAAGGCAACCAGGTTTTCAGCAAACACGGCCAGTTTCTGTCACTTTGCAGACAAAAGTTCTATATTATTTCACTGTTAAACAATCTGAATCTGATAATGGGAATAAAAATGATGGTGGTTCGTTTAATTGGATCGTTGGAACATTTTTTTGACGTTTTTCTTCCTCTCAGTGTTGGATCTGGATAAAACGTCCACTCTCTGCCTGCATTATGTTTGAATACATTGTTTATAATATGTCGTCTACATTACAATAAATAAACACGTGTGGGAACGTGAAGCTCCACCAATCAAAAGCCTCGTAGTAGATCATGGGACTCCCGAGCATCCTGGGTAATGTAGTTCTAGGACGAAGGCTCGCAGTTAAACTAGATGGATCAGACGTGCTTTTTTCACCTGCGTCTGACTCTGCGCTCGCTTTAGAACCACAGAGCTGGATTCAGCCCGAGAGTTAAAGACTTTATTCCAAATCAATACGGACTCAAAGCGAGGGGGGTTTTACTTCCGGGTCGGAGAGGAGGCGGGACTGTGGAGCTCTGTAAGAAAACACAAGCTGCATGGTGAAATAACTTGACTATGACAGCACTAAATAAATCACAAAAAAAGATCAGCAACAAATTAGCAAAAGAATTCAGTAAGAGGCACGTGGACAAATTAAATCTGTTTATTGAATCATTCCAACCATTATGCATTGACTGAAAAGGTTATATGAGGACGAGGTATGATTTTTTTTTATATTTACAGCAGATTATCAGGCCTTTGTTAACAGAGCGTTGAAAGCAGCACACAATCTGAAAACAGCATTTGTATTCTGATTAATCTGATTAAGTTTGATGAACATTGCTCAGATTAATCCAATGGGTGGCGCTGTTGCTCTATATTTAATGATCTCGCGGTCTGATGAAGTTTATTTTTAGCCTCACATCTCGCTTGGAGGCGGAGATGAGCTTGTTTCAGGCCTGCGCAGATGCAGAAGTCTGTGTTTGCTCTGCTCTTCTGAAAGTCTTCTCTGTGTTTTTCACGCTGATATTTGTTTGTTTTGACACGTGGATGTGTTTTCTGGCAGTGCATCAGCCTGTTCAGTGATGACGATGCAGCCGGTGTGGGCAAACCTTCTGATGCAAGGGACACATTTTGTTTTTTAACTTGGCAGGGCGACCAAACCGGCGTTTAAAACAGTTTCAAATCAGACTTAATTAAACTTAACACATAACAGGCAACAAAACAGCAGCAGTTCTGTGTTTTCTTTCTTTATGTCATGTTTTGTAGGTCTTATTGAAAAGCCGGCTCTCAGACCAGGAGGATTTACAACTCTAAAGCTGAAACAAGTGCTACACCCTGTACAGTGTAACTCTCCTTTTTGAGGCCACAGGAGACGCTGTGTTTGTGATGAGCCCCTCAGACTTATCTGGAAGGGCATCTGAGGGAGGGCTTCATTTGGACCATGTGGGAGAAGCAGCTGCGACGATCCTTCTGTGACAAGTCAGAAGAAGGATGTGGGGCACTGGGGGAAATCAGGTGAGTTCTTTTCATAGGATTCACTGAGAAAATGTCCCTCAGGAAAAAGTGACACTGAAAGCTTTCGTTTTTAAGGTTCAAAACCCTGTAGTTTAGAGCTCTACAAACATGCTCATAGTTTGTATCACTTTTTAGGTTCGTTTTGTCAGACACTAAGGTTAGAGATGTTAAAGATTTTTTACCTTTACATGTTTCAGCGCCATCTGCAGGCGTCATCAGAAGTATCACCGGTGAGCGGTTACGTGTCACTTATCAGCTGTTCTTACTTCCGAGGCTGACGGTCCCAACAGGTCCGACAGACTGGTAAAGGTAGAAGATCTTTAACATCTCTAACCTTAGTGTCTGACAAAACAAACCTAAAAAGTGATACTAGAACACAAGTAGACACAATGAACGTTACGAAGTTCATAGTTTGTAATTCAGTCTGAGCTCAGATGTCATTGCTCCTAGACCTGTTTCTAACTGGCATTACATCTCTGGCATAGGCCCTTTATACAAATGAATGGGGTCTATGGCCAACTGTCTTGCTGCTTTGCCCTCGTCATCCACCTCCACTCAAAACATATAATATGCACATGGGACGGACTTTCCAACATGACAACGATCCAAAGCACGAGGTCGACCTCTCATCGGCTCCAAAGAAACAAGTGAAGGTCCCGTTAGTTCCATCTCAGTCTGACCTCAGTATCATTGAGTCACTGTGGGGAGATCTCAAACCTGCAGTTCCAGACAGACCAGGAACTTACAGGAATTTAAAGGAACTGGAGGCTCTTTGCCAAAAACAATGGTTAGTCTCAGACTCAGAGCTGTCACTGAAGTTGAAGGAGGAATACACAGTATTAAGGACTGGGGTGTGTGAACCTTAGATCAGGGTCATTTTGGTATTTTATTTGTCATGATGATTTAAAAAGAGCAAACTCGGTTGTTTGACCATAAATGGCTTCACAGAAACACTAACTATGAGTGAAAAGAAAATTTTCAATAATATTCTCTGAAAAATGGCCATAAATAAATAAATCCTAGGGTCTGTAAACCTTTGAGCATGACTGTAAATGTTAATCGTGTTAAATGATGAAACTCCTGATTGTGAAGTGAGTGTTTGTCTTGGCAGGATCAGCCTGAACCTGCAGAGGTTTTTGACAGAGCGAGTCTCACAGTGTGAGGGACACCGGAGGAAACAAACTTCTGTTTGGAGCTGGGACCAAACTCCACGTCCACAAAGGTCAGACCTGCTCTTCTCCGTCACACTGGGCTCAGAGTTTCAGTTTGGTGAAAGAGAAATGCTGGAATACTGAAGGAAAGGTCCGTTTACTGCAGTTTGGATGAAACGTTTGTCACAGTTTTAGACAAGGCAACTTTATCTGTGCTGTGCATTTGGACACGAGGCAACTCAATGCACCACAACTGTGACTAAAATGAGACTAAAACATAATATCCTCTCAGTCAAGCACATTTTCTCCAGTTTGACCCAAATCTAAAAGCTTCTGGACTGGAGCTTACAGCCTCATTTGAAAGCTAAGACCTTATAAAAGATTTTTTTCTCACATTGTCGTCACTGTTTGCTGTAGTTTTGGTGCTATTTTGTCACTTTTTTGTCACGTTTTTCGTCACTTTTTTGAAGAAGCTTTGAGATTTGGTTGAACTGGACAGAGTAAATGTTAGTTTTCAGAGTGAACGCGGGTTTATGGGTTTCTCTGTGAGGCCTGACCTGCGTCAGAGGTTTTGGTGCTGCCGTTTGCCGCGGTGTGACTGCGCAGGGAGGAAACAAACTCACTTTTGGATCTGGGACTAAACTCTTTGTTCAAAAACGTGAGTAAACTCTTTCTGAAATCGAAATATCCAGTTTTAAAGTTGTGATTATCTTAGAAATCACATGGAATTAGTCTTCGCGTCTGTCCTCCCTAAGAGCACTCATTATCACAGAAGAAAAGTCAGCATCATTCTCATTATGATGCTCCAAAGTTTGCACTAATCCTAGAAAATCATGATGTGCGGCTCTTGCTCTTCGCTTTACTCTTTGTTTAGTTTCCAGGAGTCGGGCAAAATGTGTGGAGTTTTAGTCTCATTTTAGTCACAGAAATAAGACTTGTTTAGGCTTGGTTTTGCATTAATGTAGCCCCGGTTTATCCCCAGTTTATCCCTGGTTTATCCCCAGTTTATCCCCAGTTTATCCCCGGTTTATCCCCGGTTTATCCCCAGTTTATCCCCAGTTTATCCCTGGTTTATCCCTGGTTTATCCCCAGTTTATCCCCAGTTTATCCCTGGTTTATCCCCAGTTTATCCCCAGTTTATCCCCGGTTTATCCCCGGTTTATCCCCAGTTTATCCCTGGTTTATCTCCGGTTTATCCCAGGTTTATCCCCGGTTTATCCCCGGTTTATCCCAGGTTTATCCCCGGTTTATCTCTGGTTTATCCCCGGTTTATCCCCGGTTTATCCCAGGTTTATCCCCGGTTTATCCCCGGTTTATCCCCGGTTTATCCCCGGTTTATCCCCGGTTTGTCTCCGGTTTATCGCTGGTTTATCCCCAGTCTATCCCCAGTTTATCCCTGGTTTATCCCTGGTTTATCCCTTGACATTATAAAAATGTCAAACTCCCCCAAACAAAAAGCACCAAATCAAGTTGGACGCGGGTGAATCAGATCTGCAGCAAAACAAAACAGGAGGGAAAGTGAAAGAAAAGGAAATCTCTGACTACACTTTTGCACAGTGGCTTTATTACTATTTTCAGTTTATATTTTATCAGAAGTAACTCAAAAGTAACTCAGAGTAGTGTAACTCAGCTACATTCCTGAAACAGTAATATGGGTAACACTTTGGAGGTACATAATGTAATAACACATAAGACCCTAACCTTAAGCCCTAACCCTAAGGTCTTATCTTGTTACAGTATGTACCCTCAAAGTACTAATACACATTATTCCACTGTGTATGTACTAGTACACAGGTACAAGTTATTACACATTGTTACGGAGCAGATTATGGAAGTGTAAAATAAATATGTAATACAAACATTACACATTTTAAAGCTGTAGTGACTAATATAGAATATATTAACATTTTTAAGTAACTTGCCCAACACTGTTTATCCCCGGTTTAGCCCCGGTTTAGCCCCATTAGTCCAGGTTTAGCCCCTGTTTAGCCCCGTTGGCCCTGCCGTAGGTTTTGGCTGTGTGCTGAGTGACTGTGTTTGGTCCTCGTTTAGCCCCTTTAGTCCCGGTTTAGCCCCGTTGGTCCCGGTTTAGCCCGGTTTAACCTGCCGTAGGTTTTGGCTGTGTGCTGAGTGACTGTGTTTGGTCCTGGTTTAGCCCCGTTGGTCCCGGTTTAGCCCGGTTTAAGCTGCCATAGGTTTTGGCTCTGGTCTCAGCCACTGTGTGAATCGCGGCACAGATAAGCTGCTGTTTGGATCTGGGACTCGCCTCGTCGTTCACACAGGTCAGAACAGAAACACTTTATTTCACAGTGTTCTACTTTGTTTGTGCTTTATTTTTGTTTCTGAGACGAAGCTCTTGTTTATTTCACTGTTAAGGCTTTAAACGTCCTAAAAATCTGATCCAAACGGAAAATAATGATCAGAGTGTCACTCAGCTGCAGTTTTATCTCACGAAATACTTAAAAAGTGCTTGATTTAAGACCTTTCCTGCTGACTCTCAGTTGGTTTAGACCAGATTAAAATAAAATAACCCACAGAACAAATGTTATTTCACTCATAATAACAGAAATTAACTCTTGTTCCATCAAAACAATCCGAACCTTATATTCGTCCATGCGGCTTTTGTTTCCAGTATGAATGAATTTGAATAAAATGTTTTAAAAATGTTTACGGAGGATCAGGATCGATAAATGACACTTTAGCTCAAAAACAAGACAGATGAGAAAGAATGAAATCCCGTGTCATTGTTCTCACACTTTTCTAAAGACTGTGGCCTGAAAAGAGGCAGAATAATGAATGAAATGAGGAAAGTGCAGCAGCGTTTGTCCCGTCGTGTCTTATTTTATTTTGAAAATCGACTTTTCTCTCATTCCTCTGTTTGTGAATCTTAAAAAAATGAAATATCCTCAGATTTGTGGCTTCGAAACTGCTGTATCTGAGGAATAAAGTGGCTTTAAAAGTGTCGTTCTGCTGCAGTAGAACGCGTGTACTTGTATCTGGTGTAGTAGTAGTAGTAGTGGTAGTATTTGTCCTTGGCTGCAGTACTGTGTGAATACAAACGCACAGAAGCTGCTCTTCGGAACAGGGACCAGACTCTCGGTTCAGACTCGTGAGTAACTCAGACTTTCCTGGTTTTACTTTTGTCTAAACCGTGTTTTTCTCAGTGTCAAAACTAGACTAAAAAAATCCTAAACTGAGACAAAAACAAAGCACAAACGGGTGAAAGAAAACTACATTTTTTTGCTTGAGAAGTTCAGATCTAAGAGCAACAAACTGTCCTTAAGTAAAAGTAAAAAAGTTTCCATTTGCAAAGGCAAAGTAAAAGCGAAGCCTGAAAGTAAACGAGCGTTTCAGTCTGGATATTTGAAATACGTTGATGTGCTGCCCTTTACATTTGTTCTAGAAAGTAAAAGTATTTCAGTAGTATTTTTAAAGTATTGTTTTCTTTACTTTAACTGTGACAGCTGTGTACAACTCATTTTTGTCTGGTTTATGTCACGGATCCACAGCAGAAGATTCAAATCCTCTGAATTAAAAATACAAAACCCCCCCTGTCCACCTGCCTCGCCCTCAGTGGCTCCTGTGTCCTGGGTCTGTAGTGTCCTGGGTCTGTAGTGTCCTGGGTCTGTAGTGTCCTGGGTCTGTAGTGTCCTGGGTCTGTAGTGTCCTGGGTCTGCAGTGTCCTGGGTCTGTAGTGTCCTGGGTCTGTAGTGTCCTGGGTTTGCAGATCGTGTCTCCATGGCTTACTAATGTTCTCATGATTGGAAGTATTTCAGGCTCAAAGCTGGACTGAACCAAGTGCAGCTGCTTTCTCAGTGTAGTGTTTGTAGCAGTAGTAGTACAGAGTATTTGCAGTAGTACACAGTAGTTGTAGTAGTGTACACAGTATTTGCAGTAGTACACAGTATTTGCAGTAGTGTACACTGCGGTGTGAAGACATACGGAGATCAGAAGCTGCTGTTTGGATCCGGGACCAGACTCATCGTACAAACACGTGAGTCCACATTAAAACCACACACGCAGGACACACTTTTTACCCGCAGTATTCATAGTATTCGCAGTATTCGCAGTATTCGCAGTATTTGCAGTATTCGCAGTATTCGCAGTATTCGCAGTATTCGCAGTATTCGCAGTATTCGCAGTATTTCCATAAGAAGCTCCAGATGAAACGCAAACTAGAAAAGTCGCTCCAGATTCTAAGCTGCAAAATGAGATCCATGTTTAACCTGTTTAATAAAGACTCAGGGGTTTGTGAGCAGAGCAGAGGTTTTAGTCCCAGGTTTTAGTCCCAGGTTTTAGTCTTCGGTTTTAGTCCCAGGTTTTAGTCCCAGGCTGTCTCAGGTTTTAGTCTCAGGTTTTAGTCTCAGGTTTTAGTCTCAGGTTTTAGTCTCAGGTTTTAGTCTCAGGTTTTAGTCTCAGGTTTTAGTCCCAGGTTTTAGTCTCAGGTTTTAGTCTCAGGTTTTAGTCTCAGGTTTTAGTCCCAGGTTTTAGTCCCAGGCTGTCTCAGGTTTTAGTCTCAGGTTTTAGTCTCAGGTTTTAGTCCCAGGTTTTAGTCTCAGGTTTTAGTCTCAGGTTTTAGTCTCAGGTTTTAGTCCCAGGTTTTAGTCCCAGGCTGTCTCAGGTTTTAGTCCCAGGTTTTAGTCCCAGGCTGTCTCAGGTTTTAGTCCCAGGTTTTAGTCCCAGTCTGTCCCAGGTTTTAGTCCCAGGTTTTAGTCCCAGGCTGTCTCAGGTTTTAGTCCCAGGTTTTAGTCCCAGTCTGTCCCAGGTTTTAGTCCCAGGTTTTAGTCCCAGGCTGTCTCAGGTTTTAGTCTCAGGTTTTAGTCCCAGTCTGTCCCAGGTTTTAGTCTCAGGTTTTAGTCCCAGGTTTTAGTCTCAGGTTTTAGTCCCAGGTTTTAGTCCCAGGTTTTAGTCCCAGGTTTTAGTCTCAGGTTTTAGTCCCAGGCTGTCCCAGGTTTTAGTCTCAGGTTTTAGTCCCAGGCTGTGGTGCTGTGTGACGTCTGGAGGACTGAACAAGCTGCTGTTTGGACGCGGCTCTCGGCTCCTCGTGCACAAACGTGAGTTAAACTTGTCTTTGTGTCGCTGATTTTGTCCCGGTTTCTCCAAAAACATTCCCCTCACGTTGTCTTCGCTTCTACAGACTCTGAACAACATTGGAAGGTTTTTCTTTTGTGAACATGTCCTGTGTTTGTTCTTCGTTTTAGTTCGTGAGGACCTGAAGTGACACGAGTCCACAAAGAAATTATATGTTCTTTTTTTTGCGTAAATGGTGACAGTCCTGAAGTAGTAGTAGTAACAGAGTAGTAGTTGCAGTAGTTTTTGTCATGTACTTTCCTGTGGTGTGAATACTGGGACAGGATACAATAAGCTGCTGTTTGGAGCCGGGACCAGACTCTGGGTTCAGGACGGTGAGTGTTTCTCTCTCCGTTTGGACGAGACAAAGGAAGAGCTTTGTTTAAATGAAACTGTTTGTGTTTGAGCTGAGGAGAAAAAAAATCATGATTCATTTTGTTGCCGTATCGTCAAACATTTCACATTCAGGTCTTTGAGTTCGCTGTGAAAAGTCAGTGAGGAATAAGTAAAATATCCTGAGTATCATCCTCAGTAAAGTACTGCAGTAGTTGTAGCAGTATTTGTTACGTACTTTCCTGTGGTGTGAATACTGGGGCAGGAAATCGCAAACTTTACTTTGGAGCCGGGACCAGACTCAGGGTTCAGAAACGTGAGTACTTCACATATTCACATATAAAGTACTGCAGCAGTGAGTACTTCACATATTCACATATAAAGTACTGCACATATAAAGTACTGCAGCAGTGAGTATTTCACATATTCACATATAAAGTACTGCAGCAGTGAGTATTTCACATATTCACATATAAAGTACTGCAGCAGTGAGTATTTCACATATTCACATATAAAGTACTGTCACACGGAGCATTACAGCTTTTATGGATTTAAAAATACTGAACTTTACACGTTTACTAAAGGAATAATGTAAGCAGTTGTTTAGTACTGCAGTAGTAGTAGTTTCTGTTTTTTGTGCAGTAGCAGTGTTGGGTAGTGAATGAATACATGTACTGAAATACTTTGTTCGAGAGTATTCAGATACAGTTACTTTGCAGAACTCAGTCATTACATTTCCGTTTCATACTTTTATAAAACACCACTTTTATACATGAATATTATTCATTAATATTCAGAATACAGGACTCGGACAAAGTAACGGGATACAGTATTCAGTATTCTGAAACTACATACTATTTACATGTGTTCTCCCCAAACTCTGCAGTAGTTTCTCTGCAGTAGTAGTAGTAGTTGTAGTAGTTGTAGTAGTCTCTGTGCAGTAGTAGTTGTTGTAGTAGTTTTTGTGCAGTAGTAGTAGTCTCTGTGCAGTAGTAGTAGTTTTTGTGTGGCTCTGTAGTAGTAGTAGTAGTAGTAGTAGTAGTAGTAGTAGTAGTAGTAGTAGTAGTAGTAGTAGTAGCAGTAGTAGTAGTAGTAGTAGTAGTAGTAGTAGTAGTAGTAGTAGTAGTAGTAGCAGTAGTAGTAGTAGTAGTAGTAGTAGTAGTAGTAGTAGTAGTAGTAGTAGTAGTAGTAGTAGCAGTAGTAGTAGTAGTAGTAGTAGTAGTAGTAGTAGTAGTAGTAGTAGCAGTAGTAGTAGTAGTAGTAGTAGTTTTTGTGTGGCTCTGCAGTAGTAGTAGTAGTAGTAGTAGTTTTTGTGTGGCTCTGCAGTAGTAGTAGTAGTAGTAGTAGTAGTAGTAGTAGTAGTAGTAGTAGTAGTAGTAGTTTTTGTGTGGCTCTGCAGTAGTAGTAGTAGTAGTAGTAGTTTTTGTGTGGCTCTGCAGTAGCAGTAGTAGTAGTAGTAGTAGTTTTTGTGTGGCTCTGCAGTAGCAGTAGTAGTAGTAGTAGTAGTTTTTGTGTGGCTCTGCAGTAGCAGTAGTTGTAGTAGTTTTTGTGTGGCTCTGCATTAGTAGTAGTAGTAGTAGTTTTTGTGTGACTCTGCAGTAGCAGTAGTAGTAGTAGTAGTAGTTTTTGTGTGGCTCTGCAGTAGCAGTAGTAGTAGTAGTAGTAGTTTTTGTGTGGCTCTGCAGTAGCAGTAGTAGTAGTAGTAGTAGTTTTTGTGTGGCTCTGCAGTAGCAGTAGTTGTAGTAGTTTTTGTGTGGCTCTGCAGTAGTAGTAGTAGTAGTAGTTTTTGTGTGGCTCTGCAGTACTGCAGTAGTAGTAGTAGTAGTAGTAGTAGTTTTTGTGTGGCTCTGCAGTACTGTGTGGATACCGGTGCGAGGAAACTGCTGTTTGCAGCCGGGACCAGACTCACAGTACACACACGTGAGTACTTTTACTGCATTACTGCATGTACTGTTACTGTCAAAAAGGGTTTTTCCAGTGTCTGTAGAACATGTAAAAGTATATTAAGTATATTTATCTGTAAAAGTATATTTATCAGTAAAAGTATATTATATTTATCTGTAAAAGTATATTTATATTTATCTGTAAAAGTATATTTATATTTATCTGTAAAAGTATATTTATCTATAAAAGTATATTTATATTTATCTGTAAAAGTATATTTATCTATAAAAGTATATTTATCTATAAAAGTATATTTATATTTATCTATAAAAGTATATTTATATTTATCTATAAAAGTATATTTATATTTATCTATAAAAGTATATCTATATTTATCAGTAAAAGTATATTATATTTAGCTGTAAAAGTATATTTATATTTATCAGTAAAAGTATATTTATATTTATCAGTAAAAGTATATTTATATTTATCAGTAAAAGTATATTTATATTTATCAGTAAAAGTATATTTATATTTAGCTGTAAAAGTATATTCATCAGTAAAAGTATATTTATATTTATCAGTAAAAGTATATTTATATTTATCAGTAAAAGTATATTTATATTTATCTGTAAAAGTATATTTATATTGATCAGTAAAAGTATATTATATTTAGCTGTAAAAGTATATTTATCAGTAAAAGTACATTTATATTTCTGTGTAGTTGGAAACGCTCCACAGTCTCAGATCTTTCTGCATATTCAGGTCTGTCCGTGTGGAACATGAAGTACTTTTACAGCAGCTCAGTGCAGTAACTGGATACTCGTATTTAGAGTAACTGTACACGTTCCTGTTCTATAATACGTATATATATGTATGTATATATATCTGCAGGAGAAGAACATTTATATTTAATTATCATTATCTGAGAAACGAGACAAACTAAGACGGTTACCGCGGTTACGCCTCAGTTTAAACTTCATCCTCCAGAAGGTCACGTGTTCTAAGGGCTGCGGTTTTTATTCTCCTCATTAGATGTTTTGAACTATACGACTATATAATATAAGGTAAATGTACATGCGACTGGACCGGGGTCTTTCTGCCCAGAGGAAACTGTGGAACATCTGGAAATATAATCAATAATAAAGGTGTGTCAGAAGATCCTCCACGTCCACTCTGTTAATGTGAGACTTTCACTGCAGCTCAGGCCTGTGTTTGTTCTCACGGAGCTGGAGTATTGTAGTATTGTAGTGCAGTAGTATTTGTAGTGCAGTAGTATTTGTAGTGCAGTAGTATTTGTAGTATTTGTACTGCAGTGTACTGTAGTGTGAATACTGGAGGAAACTACAGGCTGTACTTTGGATCCGGGACCAGACTCTGGGTTCAGACTCGTGAGTATTGAGTATTAAATGTGATTAAAAACCTTCTCTCTTTAGATCCAGCTTTGATCTAGTTTATATATATTTATACAGTTTATATTTTTGCACCAATTTTGTCTTGTTTTCCTGAATTTGTTTCCACATTTTTCTGACATTTCTTGAACCCGATGCAGATCTTCCTCACGGCAGCTGTTTTCTGGTTCTAGACACATGCTTTAGTTTAGTTTAGTTTTTAGTTTTTCTTAGTTTATTTGAGCAGCAAACAAGGTCCAGACACAGATGTTTCTCAGGAAAAGGAGAGAATTAGAAAACAACCTTTACCAGGCTTTAACAGGTTCTTGAACCACCTGTGGAATCGCTTGTGCTCGAGCAGATGATCAAAATAGAAAAAGAAATGCAAACTTTTTCCGAGCATCTGGACTGTTTTAGTATCGTTAAAGTAAAAGCATCAAATATAAAAGTGTGACATCGCTCAGTAAAGTTCATCAGAAACTCCAAAGTCTGAAACGTGATCAGATTTGTCCAGAAAAGTGAAATATACTGAGGTTTTTCTGCGTTTGTGGCTTTAAAATACAGTATGGAAATGTAGTAGCAGTACTAAAGTAGCAGTAGTAGTATTTGTACTGCAGTGTACTGTGGTGTGAATGCTGGAGGAGTAAATAAGCTGTACTTTGGATCAGGGACCAGACTCTGGGTTCAGACTCGTGAGTATTTTAAATATTCTATAATTGTTGTGTTTTGTTTTGTGAGTTTATCCGTTTTTTACACGACTGAGACTCAAACTTTCTCCAGACGATGATCTAACAACGTCTACATTTACTTTGTGGCTTTAACCTCTGACCTTTGTCTCATTTTTGTTGCTCTTTAGACAGTTTGTTAAAGAAGTTTTCAGATTTGGGTAAAGCCAGACTTTGCTCTGGGTTCAGAGGTCAAAGTGACAAACATGAGGTAATTGTTTCCTTTAGGTTTAAACACAGAGGCTTTGATCCACTTTGTACTTCTGTCTGAAAACACGTATTCTGTTGAAGAGTAGCAGTGTTGTAGTAGCATTGCAGCAGTATTGTAGTATTTGTGCTGTAGTTTCCTGTAGTGTGAATACTGGTACAGGAAGCTACAGGCTGTTCTTTGGATCAGGGACCAGACTCTGGGTTCAGACTCGTGAGTATTTTCACGTTTACATGGTTTTATGGAACTAAAGTGTGATTTCCACATCGAGGCGAGAAAAAACTGCGATAAACGATATTTATTCCAAAGTAAACGTAAACCTGTGTAGGCAGGAGGTTCATCTGGGATGTTCAAAATGTTTCAGGTTTTGGAAATGTTACATATGTTTGTTTTACATCAAGTCTGTGTAGTTTTTACTCTTACATTTCACAGTAAAAGTCTGATGTCGACAGAGTTTTATTGTGAAAATCCAGGATCTGCATGATTAACTATGAAGCTCTGTCTCTGCAGGTTTAAGAACTGAAGTTATAGTAATATTAGCGTTGTTGCAGTAGTATTGGTAGTATTTGTAGTGCAGTAGTGGTATTTGTAGTATCTGTAGTGCAGTAGTATTTGTACCTCAGTGTGCTGTGGTGTGAATGCTGGAGGAAACAGTAAACTGTACTTTGGATCAGGGACCAGACTCTGGGTTCATAAATGTGAGTATTTCACAGTTTTCTTGAGCCGCTGTTGGAGCCGAGACTCTGAGCTTTTATTCCTTTATCGTTTATTGTTTTAGGACGTTACTGTTTATCTTTTATTGTTTTAGGACGTTACTGTTTATCTTTAATTGGTTTAGGATGTTACTGTTTATCTTTAATTGTTTTAGGACGTTACTGTTTATCTTTAATTGGTTTAGGATGTTACTGTTTATCGTTTATTGTTTTAGGACGTTACTGTTTATCTTTTATTGTTTTAGGACGTTACTGTTTATCGTTAATTGTTTTAGGACGTTACTGTTTATCTTTAATTGTTTTAGGACGTTACTGTTTATCGTTAATTGTTTTAGGACGTTACTGTTTATCTTTAATTGTTTTAGGACGTTACTGTTTATCTTTAATTGGTTTAGGATGTTACTGTTTATCGTTTATTGTTTTAGGACGTTACTGTTTATCTTTTATTGTTTTAGGACGTTACTGTTTATCGTTAATTGTTTTAGGACGTTACTGTTTATCTTTAATTGTTTTAGGACGTTACTGTTTATCGTTAATTGTTTTAGGACGTTACTGTTTATCGTTAATTGTTTTAGGACGTTACTGTTTATCTTTAATTGTTTTAATGTGTTTCTGTGTCATTTCTTCGTTGTAGTTTTGAAAGAGCAAAACGGCGCTCTGTCTTTTCTGATCGAGGTCAGGGCCGTTTAAACCAGTTTAAACCAGTTTAAACCTTTATTTTGACTTTATTTATTAAAGTTTAAACCTTTCCTCCAGCTCCGTCCCCGTGAAGTGAAAGTGGTTTGAATTGTTCATAATAAAATATAAAATATAAAATATAAAACTCTCAGACGAACCTGAGACTTTTATTTCAGTCGGATTTTCCTCGTTTAAAACTAAAACATATATAGAAATCAACAAAACTTTAACAAGTTTAGGAGTACTGCAGTAGTAGTAGTAGTTTTTGTGCAGTACTGCAGTAGTTGTAGTAGTTTTTGTGCAGTACTGCAGTAGTAGTAGTAGTTTCTGTGCAGTACTGCAGTAGTTGTAGTAGTTTTTGTGCAGTACTGCAGTAGTAGTAGTAGTTTTTGTGCAGTACTGCAGTAGTTGCAGTAGTTTTTGTGCAGTACTGCAGTAGCTGCAGTAGTTTTTGTGCAGTACTGCAGTACTGTGTGAATACTGATTCGAGGAAACTGCTGTTTGCAGCCGGGACCAGACTCACAGTACACACACGTGAGTACTTTTACTGTGATACTGCGTGTACTGTTTGTCCAGTTAAATAGCCCAGAACAGTCCTGGTTTAGTCCTGGTTTAGTCCTGGTTTAAACCTGGTTTAGACCTGGTTTAGTCCTGGTTTAGTCCTGTTGTAGTAACAGTACCTGCAGTAGTGTAGTAGTGGTGTAGTATTGTAGTATTTGTACTGCAGTAGTGTAGTAGTCGTGTAGTATTGTAGTATTTGTACTGCAGTGTACTGTAGTGTGAATACTGCAGGAAACAGGCTGTACTTTGGATCAGGGACCAGACTCTGGGTTCAGACTCGTGAGTATTTCACACTTTTATCCAGATTTGTTTCTGTTTGGAATAAAAAACATTAAAAGTCATGAAATTAATTTTATCAAATGTTTTTTAAAAACTTTAAATTCGATTCAAACTGGCCTTAAATATAAACGTGTTGAAATGATCATTTTCCTGCAGAAGTTTCTTTAACCTGATCAGCTGCAGGTTTGGCCAGTTCTTTGTTTAGTCCAGTTCTTTGTTTAGTCCAGTTCTTTGTTTAGTCCAGTTCTTTGTTTAGTCCAGTTCTTTGTTTAGTCCAGTTCTTTGTTTAGTCCAGTTCTTTGTTTAGTCCAGTTCTTTGTTTCGTCCAGTTCTTTGTTTAGTCCAGTTCTTTGTTTCGTCCAGTTCTTTGTTTAGTCCAGTTCTTTGTTTAGTCCAGTTCTTTGTTTAGTCCAGTTCTTTGTTTCGTCCAGTTCTTTGTTTAGTCCAGTTCTTTGTTTAGTCCAGTTCTTTGTTTTCGTCCAGTTCTTTGTTTAGTCCAGTTCTTTGTTTAGTCCAGTTCTTTGTTTAGTCCAGTTCTTTGTTTCGTCCAGTTCTTTGTTTTGTCCAGTTCTTTCCTCTGTTTGATGTTTGCAAATGAAAATGTGCTTCTGTGGCTTTAAAAATATAGTATTTGGGCATAAAAAAGTATTAAAGTGATAAACCTGATGAACACAAACACGTCTGAGCTGGAGGTGCAGTGTAGTATTTATAGTATTGGTGGTATTGTAGTCTTGGTAGTATTTGTAGTATTTGTACTGCAGTGTACTGTAGTGTGAATACTGGTGTAGGAGGAAACTATAAACTGTCCTTTGGATCAGGGACCAGACTCTGGGTTCATAAATGTGAGTATTTTAAATATTTATTCAGAGTTTCTTCATTTAAGGTGAGACGCTGCAGGTGAATACGGAAAAAATGTATATTTACAGATTTCAATTTGAAACTGTTGCTGTCGATCACTGGCATTAATGTGAGAGAAAAATACATGGCAAGTTTTCTGTCATTTTATCTTTTCATATCAGAACAAGGTGTTTTATGCCTAAAAATGACCCAAATTTCCCATCTTTTCAGCGACGAAATCTGAATAACAGACAGAGCTACATTCAAAGTTATGGTTTCATTTTATTGATAAATGAGTTTCCAAGACTTTCTCTCAGGGGATTTAGGATTTCTTGTTTAGTTTTAAAATAAACTGTTTTTTAGTGGAAAATTTAGTAAAAAATGTAATTTTCGCCTTATTTTTTGACATTCAAAACTCAATAAATGGGGCTTAAGGGATTAAATATTAAAAAATCCCTCTGAAAAAATCTTCCAAATATTGTTCAGTCCAAGGCTGGAAAATGTGAAGTCTTTAGGTCCGACTGACGTCGCCACAATGACAGAAACATGTGTTTTGAGAAAAAGGCCCTTGAAATTGCATTCTCCCATATAAGTCTATGGGGGAACATTGAATCAGCGCAATATTTAAACATGTTATTGTGAAGATTAGGCATATTTTCTGTTTCCGGGTGAAAGCTTATATGTTCAGAGACAGATTTGGCCCAAAACCTGAAAACTGAAAAAAATGAGTTTTGCCTGTAGTGTCTCCCCTTAAAAGCTTTAAATCTAAACGTGTGTAAATGTCTGACGTCTTTACTGCATAAGTTTGGATCAGCTGCACATTTGACCACATTTTTTTGCTCCAAATTGTACCTTTTTGTCCAGTTCTTTCCTCGTTTTGATGAAACATTTGTAAACCCGTAAGAAGTTAAATTTGCACTGATTGTTCTGTGTTTGTGGCTTTAATAATGTCGTATTTGGGCATAAAAAAGTCTTACATTTGACCTGTTTCTGCCTCGATAAACCTGATTAAACAGTGAGGAAAAAAACGTTACAGACACAAACCAGTGAAGTCGGAGTCATCGTAGCTGCAGTACTAGTGTAGTATTGTAGTATTTGTGCTGTAGTTTCCTGTAGTGTGAATACTGGAGGATACGAAAAGCTGTACTTTGGATCAGGGACCAGACTCTGGGTTCATAAATGTGAGTATTTCTGTTTGTGTGAATTGAATCTGTTCTGGTGTTAAATAAATGTCCCAGTTTTGTTGCTGTCGGTCCAGGATTAGAGGAAGTCAGTGCCCAATATTTAGTTATTTTTTTTCCAAATTCTGTCCAGTTTGTTTCCCTTCATTTTGCTCATATTTTCCAACTGTCTGTTTGTTTTTTCCACTTTTCCCGAATGTTGGATGAACCTGAGGCTGTAAATGTGCAGATCCTCCTCACGTTATTCAAAAGCATGAAGTCAGATCCAAACTGACGTCGCTCCATCTTTACAAGTTCCTCAGAAACTCCAGAGTCTGAAACAGGATCAGGTCTGACCACATCTGTTTTGTCCAGCTGTTTCCTCTGGTTGATGAAAAATGAAAGATGAGCTGATGTTTTCCAGTGTTCGGGCTTTAGAAAAATAGTATTTGGGCAGAAAACAGTATTAATGTGACTTCTGGTGTTTTTAGAGAGAAAACGTTACAGACACAAAACCGTCTGAGCTGAAGGCATAGTAAAACATCTGCAGTAGTATTGTAGTATTTGTACTGCAGTGTACTGTGGTGTGAATGCTGGAGGAGTAAATAAGCTGTACTTTGGATCCGGGACCAGACTCTGGGTTCAGACTCGTGAGTATTTTAAATATTCTATAATTGTTGTGTTTTGTTTTGTGAGTTTATTTACACGACTGAGACTCAAACTTTCTCCAGACGATGATCTAACAACGTCTGCATTTACTTTGCTTTGTGGCTTTAACCTCTGACCTTCGCCTCATTTTTGTCGCTCTTTTAACAGTTTTTTAAAGAAGTTTTTAGATTTGGGTAAAGCCAGACTTTGCTCTGGGTTCAGAGGTCAAAGTGACGAACATGAGGTTATTGTTTCCTTTAGGTTTAAACACAGAGGCTTTGATCCACTTTGTACTTCTGTCTGAAAACACGTATTCTGTTGAAGAGTAGCAGTATTGTAGCAGTATTGTAGCAGTATTGTAGTAGTATTGTAGCAGTATTGTAGTAGTATTGTGGTATTTGTGCTGTAGTTTCCTGTAGTGTGAATACTGGAGGATACGGTAAACTGTACTTTGGATCAGGGACCAGACTCTGGGTTCAGACTCGTGAGTATTTTCTAAATATAAATGTGTGACGTCGCTCAGTCATTTTCATTTTTCCAGCATAAATTCATCAAAAACTCCACAATGATCCTTTAAACCTGAGAGAGATGGAACCTGTTAAAGTCTCTAAAAAAGGAGAAATAGTGTCAGTATTTTAAAAGTTCTACTTGTGTAACGTGTGAACCTGAGGGAAACTGTTCAAGAGAAAGTTATTGTTTGATCATAATCTCAGAGTTAAAGACAAATCTACTGTTTAATAAAACATAATCTCAGAGTTAAAGACAAATCTACTGTTTAATAAACATAATCTCAGTGTTAAAGACAAATCTACTGTTTAATAAAACATAATCTCACTGGTGCAGGAGGAAACTATAAACTGTCCTTTGGATCAGGGACCAGACTCTGGGCTCATAAACGTGAGTATTTCACATGTTTGTTTTACTATAAGGATCATTTCTTCAGTGTTTGAAACGTTTCTGTCGTTTCCAAAAGAATAAAGTCGAAGAAGAAATATTTCTCCAGAACGTCTACATTTACTTTGTCGCTTTAAAAGAGAATTCCCCTGAAATAAAACTGTCCTCATTCTGTTGTGCAGATATATGTGATCTGGTATTTGTTCCTCGTGTTTCAGAAGTACAGAGTAGCAGTATTGTAGTATTTGTGCTGTAGTTTCCTGTAGTGTGAATACTGGTACAGGAAACTTTAAGCTGTTCTTTGGATCAGGGACCAGACTCCGGGTTCATAAATGTGAGTATTTCACACTTTTCTCTCCTGGTGTTTCTGCTCTCGCTGTGTCACACTGGGGTTTGTGGATTTGTGCTGCTCAGAGTTTATCGAAGAAGAAACTTTTTATGCCCAAATATGACATTATCAAAGCCACAAACACAGAAAGAGTCAGTTTAACACTTCCTGAAACAGAGGAAAGAAGTGGAGAAAACCATGTGGTCAAACCTGCAGCTGATCCAGATTCAGACTTAAGTTTGGAGTTTATGTCGTGATTTTTCCATAAATGCAGATTGAATGTTTTTAATGACTCCAGGCCTTGGTTTGGTCTGAATTCCTTCATCGACTTAATGCCTTTAAACTCTGAACATGTTGTTTTAATGATGGAAACTTGATCCTGAAAGTCTGAGCTGAAGCTGCAGTAACAGTAGCAGCCGTAGTACTTGTGTAGTATTGTAGTATTTGTGCTGTAGTTTCCTGTAGTGTGAATACTGGAGGATTCGATAAGCTGTACTTTGGATCAGGGACCAGACTCTGGGTTCAGACTCGTGAGTATTTTACAGTTTTGTTCAGAGTTTGTTTCTGCGGGAAAAACACATTAAAAGTCCTTGAATTCCCCCCTTTATCTCAGTGGGACTTTCCCGGCTAAATAAACATTAGAAAGTGAAATAATCCAGATCTGACCTGGTGTTTTTACTCCAGACTAAACTCTTTCTCTGTTTGATGAAGCGTTTGTGAATATATATATGTAAATATGGGAGATTTTATATTTGTCAGACGTGAAGGATCTGAGACTGAGAGCACGGCTTCTGTCTGTGTTTGTGGCTTTAATTATTCATATTTAGATTTGACCTGTTTCTGCCTCGATAAACCTGATTAAACAGCGAGGAAATCGTAGTATAGTAGTTGTAATGTAGTATTTGAGCTGTAGTTTCCTGTAGTGTGAATACTGGAGGAGCAGTAAATAAGCTGTACTTTGGATCAGGGACCAGACTCTGGGTTCATAAATGTGAGTATTTCTGTTTGTGTGAATTGAATCTGTTCTGGTGTTAAATAAATGTCCCCGTTTTGTTGCTGTCGGTCCAGGATTAGAGGAAGTCACTGCCCAATATTTAGTTATTTTATTTCAAAATTCTGTCCATTTTTTGTCCATATTTGTTCTTGTTTTTTGCCCAGTTTCGTCTGGTTTTGGTTTTATTTTCACCAATGGAACCAGACGTTTCTGACTCTTGTGAAGTGTTAAAGTGAATCCTTTTCTTCTCAGAGACGTAGAGTTTGTTCCCACACGGTCCTGATCATTATTACATTCAAGTCTGGATTCAAGCACTTTTCAGGTTTGATCTCACACTTTTCCAGGACCATGAAAACGGCACAAAAGCCTCTGGATAAACTGGGATTAAACAGAGAGGACTCGGTTTGCTCGATCACAGACACTAAACTCTGAAGTCGCAGTAACAGTAGCTTCATTAGGAGTATTTGTAGTGTTTGTAGTATTTGCAGTATTTGCAGTATTTGTAGTGCAGTGTACTGTAGTGTGAATACTGCAGGAGGAAACTATAAGCTGTACTTTGGATCCGGGACCAGACTCTGGGTTCAAACTCGTGAGTATTTTTTTTACACATTAATCCAGACAAACTCTCCTCGTGTCTGTCTCCAACCACTCAAAACATGTACAATAGGTTCCCTCCCCTTGATCTCAGTGTGACTTTAATGGTTACAAACATGTTCAGATGCAGATTTAATTCCTCTGATGAAACGTTTCAAACCTAAAGAATTAAATCTGCGCTGATTCAGCTTTAATAATGTCATGTTTGACGTAAAAAGTCTTAAATTTGACCTGTTTCTGCCTGAATAAACTCTGTTTAAACAAAATCAGGTGTTTTCAGAGAGAAAACGTGACACAAACCTGTCGTAGTAACAGTAGCTGCAGTAGTGTAGTAGTATTTGTACTGCAGTGTACTGTAGTGTGAATACAGTAAACGATAAGCTGTACTTTGGATCAGGGACCAGACTCTGGGTTCATAAACGTGAGTATTTTAAATATTAATTCAGAGTTTCCTCATTTAAAAGCTTTGAATCTAAATGTTTTGTAAATGTCTGACGTCGCTCAATAATATTTCCTAAATAAGTTGATCAGAAACTCCAGAGTCTAAAACATGATCAGCTGCAGGTTTGACCACATTTTTTGCTCCAAATTTTACCTTTTTGTCCAGTTCTTTCCTCTGTTTCAGGAAATGTTTCAAACCTAAAGAGATTAACTTTGCTCTGATTGTTTCTGTGTTTGTGGCTTTAATAATGTCGTATTTGGACATAAAAAGTCTTACATTTGACCAGTTTCTGCCTTGATAAACCTGATTATTCAGCGAGGACTCGTTACAGACACAAACCAGTCGCAGTAAAAGTAGCTGCAGTACTGTAGTAGTATTTGTAGTATTTGTGCTGTAGTTTCCTGTATTGTGAATACTGGATACGATAAGCTGTACTTTGGATCAGGGACCAGACTCTGGGTTCATAAACGTGAGTATTTCTCACTTTTATCCCGTCTGTTTGTGTGAATTGAATCTGTTCTGGTGTTAAATAAATCTCCCCGTTTTGTTGCCGTCGGTGCAGGATTAGAGGAAGTCACTCTGTTGTTTTTTTGTTTTATTTTCATAATTCTCTCCATTTTTGGTCCATATTTGTTCTTATTTTTTGCCCAGTTTCGTCTGGTTTTGGTTTTATTTTCACCAATGGAACCAGACGTTTCTGACTCTTTCGTCTCATGTGAAGTGTTAAAGTGAATCCTTTTCTTCTCAGAGACGTAGAGTTTGTTCCCACACGGTCCTGATCATTATTACATTCAAGTCTGGATTCAAGCACTTTTCAGGTTTGATCTCACACTTTTCCAGGACCATGAAAACGGCACAAAAGCCTCTGGATAAACTGGGATTAAACAGAGAGGACTCGGTTTGCTCGATCACAGACACTAAAGTCTGAAGTCGTAGTAATCGTGGCTTCATTAGGAGTATTTGTAGTGTTTGTAGTATTTGTAGTGTTTGTAGTGTTTGTAGTATTGTAGTATTTGTACTGCAGTGTACTGTAGTGTGAATACTGCAGGAGGAAACTATAAGCTGTACTTTGGATCAGGGACCAGACTCTGGGTTCAGACTCGTGAGTATTTTAAATATTAATTCAGAGTTTCCTCATTTAAAAGCTTTAAATCTAAAGGTTTTGTAAATGTCTGACGTCGCTCAATAATATTTCCTAAATAAGTTCATCAGAAACTCCAGAGTCTGAAACATGATCAGCTGCAGGTTTGACCACATTTTTTGCTCCAAATTTTACCTTTTTGTCCAGTTCTTTCCTCTGTTTCAGGAAATGTTTCAAACCTAAAGAGATTAACTTTGCTCTGATTGTTTCTGTGTTTGTGGCTTTAATAATGTCGTATTTGGACATAAAAAGTCTTACATTTGACCAGTTTCTGCCTTGATAAACCTGATTATTCAGCGAGGACTCGTTACAGACACAAACCAGTCGCAGTAAAAGTAGCTGCAGTACTGTAGTAGTATTGTAGTATTTGTGCTGTAGTTTCCTGTATTGTGAATACTGGATACGATAAGCTGTACTTTGGATCAGGGACCAGACTCTGGGTTCATAAACGTGAGTATTTCTCACTTTTATCCCGTCTGTTTGTGTGAATTGAATCTGTTCTGGTGTTAAATAAATCTCCCCGTTTTGTTGCCGTCGGTGCAGGATTAGAGGAAGTCACTCTGTTGTTTTTTTGTTTTATTTTCATAATTCTCTCCATTTTTGGTCCATATTTGTTCTTATTTTTTGCCCAGTTTCGTCTGGTTTTGGTTTTATTTTCACCAATGGAACCAGACGTTTCTGACTCTTTCGTCTCATGTGAAGTGTTAAAGTGAATCCTTTTCTTCTCAGAGACGTAGAGTTTGTTCCCACACGGTCCTGATCATTATTACATTCAAGTCTGGATTCAAGCACTTTTCAGGTTTGATCTCACACTTTTCCAGGACCATGAAAACGGCACAAAAGCCTCTGGATAAACTGGGATTAAACAGAGAGGACTCGGTTTGCTCGATCACAGACACTAAAGTCTGAAGTCGTAGTAATCGTGGCTCCATTAGTAGTATTTGTAGTATTGTAGTATTTGCAGTATTTGTAGTGCAGTGTACTGTAGTGTGAATACTGCAGGAGGAAACTATAAGCTGTACTTTGGATCAGGGACCAGACTCTGGGTTCAAACTCGTGAGTATTTTTTTTACACATTAATCCAGACAAACTCTCCTCGTGTCTGTCTCCAACCACTCAAAACATGTACAATAGGTTCCCCTCCCCTTGATCTCAGTGTGACTTTAATGGTTACAAACATGTTGAGCTGCAGATTTAATTCCTCTGAGGAAACGTTTCAAACCTTAAGAATTAAATATGGCTGATTCAGCTTTAATAATGTCATGTTTGACGTAAAAAGTCTTAAATTTGACCTGTTTCTGCCTGAATAAACTCTGTTTAAACAAAATCTGGTGTTTTCAGAAAGAAAACGTGACACAAACCTGTCGTAGTAACAGTAGCTGCAGTAGTGTTGTAGTATTTGTACTGCAGTGAACTGTAGTGTGAATACAGTAAACGATAAGCTGTACTTTGGATCAGGGACCAGACTCTGGGTTCAGACTCGTGAGTATTTTAAATATTCTATAAAACTGAAACGACAGCGCGAGATCCTGACGTGAAACTGTCCCTGAGTTTATCAGTTATTTACTGGACGACTGAGACGAGAATGAAACATGTTTGTGACTCGATAACGATGAAGAAGTCTTTATTTACTTTGCTTTGTGGCTTTAACCTCTGACCTTCGCCTCATTTTTGTCGCTCTTTTGACACTTTGTTAAAGAAGTTTTCAGATTTGGGTAAAGCCAGACTTTGCTCTGGGTTCAGAGGTCAAAGTGACAAACATGAGGTTATTGTTTCCTTTAGGTTTAAACACAGAGGCTTTGATCCACTTTGTACTTCTGTCTGAAAACACGTATTCTGTTCAAGAGCAGTAGTATTCTAGTAGTATTGTAGTAGTATTGTAGTTTTTGAGCTGTAGTTTCCTGTAGTGTGAATACTGGTACAGGAAACTTTAAGCTGTTCTTTGGATCAGGGACCAGACTCCGGGTTCATAAATGTGAGTATTTCACACTTTTCTCTCCTGGTGTTTCTGCTCTCGCTGTGTCACACTGGGGTTTGTGGATTTGTGCTGCTCAGAGTTTATCGAGGAAGAAACAGGTCAAATATAAGACTTTTTATGCCCAAATATGACATTATTAAAGCCACAAACACAGGAATAATCAGTTTAACACTTCCTGAAACAGAGGAAAGAAGTGACAAAACCATGTGGTCAAACCTGCAGCTGATCCAGTTTCAGACTTAAGTTTGGAGTTTATGTCGTGATTTTTCCATAAATGCAGATTGAATGTTTTTAATGACTCCAGGCCTTGGTTTGGTCTGAATTCCTTCATCGACTTAATGCCTTTAAACTCTGAACATGTTGTTTTAATGATGGAAACTTGATCCTGAAAGTCTGAGCTGAAGCTGCAGTAACAGTAGCAGCCGTAGTACTTGTGTAGTATTGTAGTATTTGTGCTGTAGTTTCCTGTAGTGTGAATACTGGAGGATTCGATAAGCTGTACTTTGGATCAGGGACCAGACTCTGGGTTCAGACTCGTGAGTATTTTACAGTTTTGTTCAGAGTTTGTTTCTGCGGGGAAAAAAACATTAAAAGTCCTTGAATTCCCCCCTTTGTCTCAGTGGGACTTTCCCGGTTAAATCAACATTAGAAAGTGAAATAATCCAGATCTGACCTGGTGTTTTTACTCCAGACTAAACTCTTTCTCTGTTTGATGAAGCGTTTGTGAATATATATATGTAAATATGGGAGATTTTATATTTGTCAGACGTGAAGGATCTGAGACTGAGAGCACGGCTTCTGTCTGTGTTTGTGGCTTTAATTATTCATATTTAGATCTGACCTGTTTCTGCCTCGATAAACCGGATTAAACAGCGAGGAAATCGTAGTATAGTAGTAGTAGATGTAGTAGTAGTTGTAGTAGTAGTTGTAGTATTTGTGCAGTAGTTTCCTGTAGTGTGAATACTGGTGTTGGAGGATACAGGCTGTACTTTGGATCAGGGACCAGACTCTGGGTTCAGACTCGTGAGTATTTTAAAGATTCTATAACTGTGTTTTGTTTTGTCCACTCGCTCGTGAAACTCCACGTCCGTGAGTTTATCCGTTATTTTCACGACTGAGACGAAAATGAAAATCTCAGAATGTTTCAGACGAGGACGATGATGAAGAATTGTTTCTGCAAACGTCTTTATTTACTCGCTTTAAAGGAGAATTCCCCTGAACAGACGACGACAGAAACATGACACTGTCCTCACTCTGCAGATGCTTCTGATCTGCTGTTTGATCCTCGTGTTTCTGCAGGACTTTTATAAACTTTCATCTCCTCAGTTTCTCCGTCAGGTTTAAACACAGAGGTCTGGCTTTGATCCACTTTTCAGACACAAGACAGTGATGTCATAGTCATCGTAACTGCAGTAATAGTTGTAGTAGTTATAGTAGTATTTGTGCTGTAGTTTCCTGTAGTGTGAATACTGCAGGAATCAAAAAGCTGTACTTTGGATCAGGGACCAGACTCTGGGTTCATAAACGTGAGTATTTCACAGTTTTCTCTCCTTTTTGAAAATGTTTGAACTCTTGGATAAAGTCAGATCTTCTCTGGAGGTTTAGGGGAAACTTAAACATCTTGATGAGTTAAATAAGTTTCTCAGGGATCTGCAGGTCCTGAAGGTTTTTATTAAAGACACATTTGTTTGTGCAAAAACGAAAAGGTTTAGACTCGACCTGTGACCAGAACTAAACTATTTATTTAGGTTTGAAACATTTCCTGAAACAGAGGAAAGAAGTGGAGAAAACCATGTGGTCAAACCTGCAGCTGATCCAGTTTCAGACTTAAGTTTGGAGTTTATGTCGTGATTTTTCCATAACTGCAGATTTAATGTTTTTAATGACTCCAGGCCTTGGTTTGGTCTGAATTCCTTCATCGACTTAATGCCTTTAAACTCTGAACATGTTGTTTTAATGATGGAAACTTGATCCTGAAAGTCTGAGCTGAAGCTGCAGTAACAGTAGCAGCCGTAGTACTTGTGTAGTATTGTAGTATTTGTGCTGTAGTTTCCTGTGGTGTGAATACTGGAGGATACGAAAAGCTGTACTTTGGATCAGGGACCAGACTCTGGGTTCAGACTCGTGAGTATTTTATAAATATAAATGTGTGACGTCGCTCAGTCCTGGTTCAGGTGATTCTCGGCTCTGAAACATCATCAGATCAAACTGACTCAGTTATTCCAGTTTTTCCTCTTTTTGATCAAACGTTTGTAAATTAAAAATGTGCTGAATTTTTTTCTGTGTTTGTGGAATTAAAACTATAGTAACTGGGCCTAAAACAGACATTAGAAAGTATTAATGTGAGAGAAAACTTTACAGACACAAACCTGGCGTAGTGAAAGTAGCTGCAGTAGTATTGTAGTATTTGTAGAAGCTTTTGGATTGGGGTAAAGCCAAACTGGAGAAAATGTGCTCAGTTCAGGTGGGAGTTAAGGGGTTAATGGTTAAATCAAGACCAATTAGTTCATCAAAAACACCAAAGTTAAAAAGTTGCAGATTCAAACCTGAAGAAATGAAGTTTACACTGATTCAGCTTTAATAATGTCATGTTTGACGTAAAAAGTCTTAAATTTGACCTGTTTCTGCCTGAATAAACTCTGTTTAAACAAAATCTGGCGTTTTCAGAAAGAAAACGTGACACAAACCTGTCGTAGTAACAGTAGCTGCAGTAGTATTGTAGTATTTGTACTGCAGTGAACTGTAGTGTGAATACAGTAAACGATAAGATGTACTTTGGATCAGGGACCAGACTCTGGGTTCAGACTCGTGAGTATTTTAAATATTCTATAATTGTCCTGTGGTGTTAAAAGTGAAACGACAGCGCGAGATCCTGACGTGAAACTGTCCCTGAGTTTATCAGTTATTTACACGACGACTGAGACAAACATGTTTGTGACTCGATAACGATGATGAAGAAATATTTCTTCAAACGTCTTTATTTACTTTACTTTGTCAGACACAAACCTGTGAAGTCGCAGTAACAGCAGCTGCAGTATTAGTATAGTAGTATTTGTGTTGTAGTTTCCTGTAGTGTGAATACTGCAGGAGCAGTAAAAAAGCTGTACTTTGGATCAGGGACCAGACTCTGGGTTCAGAAACGTGAGTATTTTAAATATTTATTCAGAGTTTCCTCATTTAAAAGCTTTAAATCTAAATGTTTTGTAAATGTCTGACGTCGCTCAATAATATTTCCTGAATAAGTTCATCAGAAA
Source organism: Gobius niger (assembly GCF_951799975.1). Lineage (NCBI taxonomy): Eukaryota > Metazoa > Chordata > Actinopteri > Gobiiformes > Gobiidae > Gobius > Gobius niger. The sequence goes on from NC_136859.1 coordinate 338,995, forward strand.
CTCCAGAGTCTGAAACATGATCAGCTGCAGGTTTGACCACATTTTTTGCTCCAAATTTTCCCTTTTTGTCCAGTTCTTTCCTCTGTTTCAAGATGAAATGTTTCAAACCTGAAGAGATTAACTTTGCTCTGATTGTTTCTGTGTTTGTGGCTTTAATAATGTCGTATTTGGGCATAAAAAAAGTCTTACATTTGACCTGTTTCTTCCTGAATAAACCTGATTATTCAGCGAGGACTCGTTACAGACACAAACCAGTCGCAGTAAAAGTAGCTGCAGCAGTACTGTAGTAGTATTGTAGTATTTGAGCTGTAGTTTCCTGTAGTGTGAATACTGGTGTAAACAATAAGCTGTACTTTGGATCAGGGACCAGACTCTGGGTTCATAAACGTGAGTATTTTAAATATTCTATAATTGTTGTGAGTTTATTTCCACGACTGAGACTCAAACTTTCTCCAGACGATGAAGAAATATTTCTGCAAACGTTACTTTGCTTTGTGGCTTTAACCTCTGACCTTCTCCTCATTTTTGTCGCTCTTTTAACGTTTTTTTAAAGAAGAATTTAGATTTGGGTAAAGCCAGACTTTGCTTTATACAGTTTATAATGGAACTTTACAATGGGTTTATTATTGTTTCCTTTATAAACCTTCATCTCCTCAGTTTCTCCCTCAGGTTTAAACACAGAGGCTTTGATCCACTTTTACACAGAATCTGTTTTCAGACACAAGTGCAGAGTAGCAGTATTGCAGTAATATTGTAGTAGTATTGTAGTAGTTCTGTAGTAGTATTGTAGTAGTATTGTAGTAGTATTATAGCAGTATTGTAGTAGTATTGTAGTAGTATTGTAGTAGTAGTGTAGTATTTGTGCTGTAGTTTCCTGTAGTGTGAATACTGCAGGATTCGATAAGCTGTACTTTGGATCAGGGACCAGACTCTGGGTTCAGACTCGTGAGTATTTCACTTTTATCCTGGTTTGTTTCCGTGAGGCTTTAACCTCTGACCACATTCTCTCCAGTTTGGCTTTACCCAAATCTAAAAGCTTCTGGAACAAAGCATCAAAGCAGCGACGGAAACGAGGATGAAAACGCAACAAAAATGTGACAAAGAAAAGTTCTCAAACTTTAAATCAAAAGGTCCGAGAAACGTCTCGTTTTCTCGAGTTAAAAATGCTCACGGCAAAAAATAGTATTTGTAAAAGTTGCTTGTGTTTCACAGTGTCTCTACAGTGTTTATAAAGTACACAAGTGTTTATGTTAAATATGCACAGCTTTAATGACGTCATATTTGGACATAAAAAGCTTTAAACTTGTTTGTGGATAAACTGGGATTAAACAGAGAGGACTCGGTTTACTCGCTCACAGACACTAAAGTCTGACGTCGCAGTAACAGCAGCTGCAGTAGTATTGCAGTATTTGTACTGCAGTGTACTGTGGTGTGAAGACTGATGGAGTAAATAAGCTGTACTTTGGATCAGGGACCAGACTCTGGGCTCAGACTCGTGAGTATTTCACACTTTTATCCAGAAAAAAAACATTAAAAGTCCTTGAACAGTCACGGTGGCTCAGTGGTTAGAGCTCGTGTGAAGGTCTCGGGTTCGAGTCCCTCCTGTTTGCATGTTCTCCTGTGTCTGTGTCTGCCACTAAAACATGTACAATAGGTTTCCCCCTTTGTCTCAGTGGGACTTTCCCGGTTAAATCAACTTTAGAAAGTGAAATAATCCAGATCTGACCTGGTGTTTTTACTCCAGACTAAACTCTTTCCTCTGTTTGATGAAGCGTTTGTAAATATATATATGTAAATATGTGAGATTTTATATTTGTCAAACATGAAGGATCTGAGACTGAGAGCACGGCTTCTGTCTGTGTTTGTGGCTTTAATTATTCATATTTAGATTTGACCTGTTTCTGCCTCGATAAACCGGATTAAACAGCGAGGAAATCGTAGTATAGTAGTAGTAGATGTAGTAGTAGTTGTAGGAGTAGTAGTAGTATTTGAGCTGTAGTTTCCTGTAGTGTGAATACTGGAGGAGCAGTAAATAAGCTGTACTTTGGATCAGGGACCAGACTCTGGGTTCATAACTGTGAGTATTTCACACTTTTTTGCCTGTTTTCCAGTAAAACATGTACAATAGGTTTCCTTCCCCTTAATCTCAGTGTGACTTTAATGGTTCAATCAAGACCAATCAGTTCATCAAAAGCACCAGAGTTAGAAACATGTTCAGCTGCAGATTCAAACTTAAAGAAATCAGGTGAATTTCAGAGAGAAAACGTGACAGACACAAACCTGTCGCAGTAAAAGTATCTGTAGTAGTACTGTAGTAGTTATAGTAGTATTTGAGCTGTAGTTTCCTGTAGTGTGAATACTGGTGTTGGAGTAAATAAGCTGTACTTTGGATCAGGGACCAGACTCTGGGTTCATAACTGTGAGTATTTCATTTCTCCAGAGTTTCCTTAACCTCTGACCCCCTTTTTTGTGTTTTTTTTTGGTCACATTTTTGTTGAATTTTTGTCACATTTTTGTTGTGTTTAAATCCTTCTTTTCTTCTCATTTTTTGTGGCTGTTTTGGTGCTTTTTTCCCCCAGAAGCTTTTGGATTGGGGTAAAGCCAAACTGGAGAAAATGTGCTCGGTTCAGGTGGGAGTTAAGGGGTTAAAGGTGCACTGTACTGTTGCCATCAGTACAAAACATGCTCCTAATGACGTGATATCAAAGACTGGATTAGAACGAGAACCTCGAACCTTAAAGCGATGTTTGTTTTTGTACATTCATGAGGTACTTTTCACTGATGGAAATATCGGTCATAAAATAAATGCTTGTATTTCAATTTTAGTCTCTGGGTGAATTTCTCCGCGGTTTGGCTTTAAAGTTAAATAAAGTCCAGAGTTGAGTCTTAAACATGATCAGGTTTGGCTGAAACTGACTCAAAGTTTCCCGTTTTGTCCAGTTCTTTCCTCTGTTTGAGGAAACGTTTGGGTTAGAAACAAATAAACACTGATTCTTTCTGTGTTTGTGGATTTGAAATAAACGCTGGAAAAATTCAAACTGAGACAAAACTGAATTAAAAAGTTTGAATGATCTGAGTTTTGATCAGAAAAGGCGACACTTTGTCCAGTGTTTGGGCTAAAATGGGATAAAAAGCCTTAAACTTGTTTGTGGATAAACAGAGAGGACTCGGTTTACTCGGTCACTGAAGTCGTAGTAACAGTATTTGCAGTAGTATTGTAGTATTTGTACTGCAGTGAACTGTAGTGTGAATACTGGAGGAAACATTAAACTGTCCTTTGGATCAGGGACCAGACTCTGGGCTCATAAACGTGAGTATTTCACATGTTTATTCAGAGTTTCTTCATTTAAAAGCTTTAAATCTAAATGTTTTGTAAATGTCTGACGTCCTTAATCTTTACTGAATAAGTTGATCAGAAACTGCAGAGTCTGAAACTGGATCAGCTGCAGGTTTGACCACATGGTTTTGTCACTTCTTTCCTCTGTTTCAGGAAATATTCATTAACTTTGCTCTGATTGTTTCTGTGTTTGTGGCTTTAATAATGTCGTATTTGGGCATAAAAAAAGTCTTACATTTGACCTGTTTCTGCCTCGATAAACCTGATTATTCAGCGAGGACTCGTTACAGACACAAACCAGTCGCAGTAAAAGTAGCTGCAGCAGTACTGTAGTAGTATTGTAGTATTTGAGCTGTAGTTTCCTGTAGTGTGAATACTGGTGTAAACAATAAGCTGTACTTTGGATCAGGGACCAGACTCTGGGTTCATAAACGTGAGTATTTTAAATATTTTTGTTTTTGTTTTGTGAGTTTATCCGTTTATCCGACGATGAAGAAATATTTCTGCAAACGTTACTTTGCTTTGTCGCTTTAACCTCTGACCTTCTCCTCATTTTTGTCGCTCTTTTGACAGTTTTTTAAAGAAGAATTTAGATTTGGGTAAAGCCAGACTTTGCTTTATACAGTTTATAATGGGAGTTTATAATGGGTTTATTATTGTTTCCTTTATAAACCTTCATCTCCTCAGTTTCTCCCTCGGGTTTAAACACAGAGGCTTTGATCCACTTTTACACAGAATCTGTTTTCAGACACAAGTGCAGAGTAGCAGTATTGTAGTAGTATTGTAGTAGTATTGTAGTAGTATTGTAGTAGTATTGTAGTAGTATTGTAGTATTTGCGTTGTAGTTTCCTGTAGTGTGAATACTGGAGGAGGAGGATACAGGCTGTACTTTGGATCAGGGACCAGACTCTGGGTTCATAAACGTGAGTATTTCACAGTTTTCTCTCTGGTGTTTCTGGTGTTTCTGGTGTTTCTGGTGTTGCTGGTGTTTCTGGTGTTTCTGGTGTTACTGGTGTTTCTGGTGTTGCTGGTGTTGCTGGTGTTGCTGGTGTTTGGTTAAATGTTTATGTCGGTGTTGATGAAAAGCTGAAGTAAAGGTGAGATAAAGAGTTCCTCTCGGTCACAGACGGAGTCAAAGCCTCTGAAAATCATCTTCGTTAAAATGACTCAAAGTTAAAGTAATCCATGAGCTCAGGGGAAACTGTGTCACAACGAGAAGAACTGAGTCAGAAACGATCTGAAAACTAAAGCTAAAGAGCTGAGTCAGAAACGATCTGAAAACTAAAGCTAAAGAGCTGAGTCAGAAACGATCTGAAAACTAAAGCTAAAGAACTGAGTCAGAAACGATCTGAAAACTAAAGCTAAAGAACTGAGTCAGAAACGATCTGAAAACTAAAGCTAAAGAACTGAGTCAGAAACGATCTGAAAACTAAAGCTAAAGAGTGGAGTCAGAAACGATCTGAAAACTAAAGCTAAAGAACTGAGTCAGAAACGATCTGAAAACTAAAGCTTAAAGAACTGAGTCAGAAACGATCTGAAAACTAAAGCTAAAGAACTGAGTCAGAAACGATCTGAAAACTAAAGCTAAAGAACTGAGTCAGAAACGATCTGAAACCTAAAGCTAAAGAACTGAGTCAGAAACGATCTGAAAACTAAAGCTAAAGAGCTGAGTCAGAAACGATCTGAAAACTAAAGCTTAAAGAACTGAGTCAGAAACGATCTGAAAACTAAAGCTAAAGAGCGGAGTCAGAAACGATCTGAAAACTAAAGCTTAAAGAACTGAGTCAGAAACGATCGGAAAACTAAAGCTTAAAGAACGAAGAGGAAACAGAGACGAACTGGAAACATTTAAGTTTATTATAAAAGTCCTGAACATGAAGAGTCTCAGAAACAAAACCAAGACTTAATGTCACTGAAAACTTTAGAAACAAACTGGGATTAAATCTTCTTGGAAAGTTACGACATCGCTCAACATTTATTACTGTTTGTAGATTAAAGGTACAGTTTGAGCTCTGGTTTAGTCTGTATTTAGTCTGTGTTTAGTCTGTGTTTAGTCTGTGTTTAGTCTGTGTTTAGTCTGTGTTTAGTCTGTGTTTAGTCTGTGTTTAGTCTGTGTTTAGTCTGTAGTTGTTTCCTGAGTTTTCGCTGAGCTCTGTGTGACTGTGTGACGTCTGGAGTCAACGTTACTTAGTACTCTGTATACTGTGAGTACTTAGTACTATGTGTACTGTGAGTACTTGTACTGTACGGGTACTGCAGAAACATATACTGTTCTGTGAGTGTTTGTTCCTCTTTATCACAGCAGTGACTGGATTCATTTTGTTTTTTATTCTCATGTTTCTGAATCTCGTCTTCACTTTCTGAGGAAATAATGAGACCGTCGTTTTGCAGTTTTGTAGTTTTGTAGTTTTGTAGTTTTGTAGTTTCGTAGTTTTGTAGTTTTGACTGTAGGACTCTGAGCTTTGGGACAGTTTTTGTTTCATGTGACTCAGGACGACACAATGTGTTTAAATGAGTCAGAACAAGTGAAATAATCTGGTTCAAACGTCCGACTACGTCTTAACAAGTGTGAAATATATATATACTTAAAATCAATGTATTTGGAGTAGTAGTAGTAGTAGTAGTAGTAGTAGTAGTAGTATTTGTCTTTGTCTGCAGTACTGTGTGAATACTAACACGTGGAAGCTGCTCTTCGGTTCAGGGACCAGACTCTCAGTTCAGACTCGTGAGTAACTCACACTTTACTTAAACTGTTTCAACGAATCATCATCTGTGATATTTATTATAATATTTATTATTTTTATCAGATTTGGTCAAATGAGACAAAACGTGTTTTTGGGCAGATTTCACATCTGACGAGTTTAGAGCCAGAGTTTGTAAATATCAGAACAAAACTCACAGGTAAAGGTTTGGGTTCAGCTGCTGAGCGATAAATCAGACCAACCTTCTGTTTGGAAGGTCAAGAAATGTGGGAAATAATGTGGGGAAAATGAAGAAAAAAAAAAGAATTAAGCAAAAGTGCAAAAAAAAAGAGAGTGAAAGTTTGGGAGAAAGTATAAAGTTGAAAAAATAGTTTTAAAAAATGGGGTAAATGGGAAAATAAAGGAAAATTTAGGAAAATTAATTAAAATGTTAAATTAATTTAAAATTGTTTAAAAAATGGGGAAAAATAGGAAAACATTTAACAAAAAATGGGGGTAAACAAAGAATGTCGTGTGTAAATTTCTTCAGTGTGTTTGTTGTCGCTTCATTGTCGTTATGGAGAAAATAATACTGAGATCAAACAAATAACAGACTTTACAATAAACTTTACAATAAACTTTACAATAATCTTTACAATAATCTTTACAATAATCTTTACAATAATCTTTACAATAATCTAAACAGCAGTAATAACAGTAATAACAGTAGCAGTAGTTTTTGTGAGAGTCTTTATTGTTGTGTGAATGTGGAGAAACTGCTGTTTGCTTCTGGGACCAGACTCACAGTACACATATGTGAGTACTTTTACTGCGTTACACATACGTGAGTACTTTTACTGCGTTACACATACGTGAGTACTTTTACTGCGTTACACATACATGAGTACTTTTACTGCGTTGCTTGTACCACCTCAGGTTTATTTATAAAACAAACAAAGTCCGGAGCTGTTACTTTTGTCTCAATACATAAATAATAAATAATAAATAAATAAATTGGGGCAGGAAATATTAATATAAAAGAATAGAAAATTTGAAAATGAGAAAAAAATTGGACAAAAATAAGAAGTTAAAATGTGTCGAAGAAAATAGGAAAAATCGTCACAAAATTAAGGAAAAATAATAATAATTTGGGGAGAGGGTGAAAAAATGGGGGAAAATATGAATATTAAAAAACTGATTTAGAAAAGGAGGAAAAAATTGGGATAAAAATAAGAAGTAAAAAATGTTTCCAAAAAAAAAATGGGGGAAACATTGGGCAAAAAAATTTAAAAGTAGTAGTAGTAATAGTAGTAGTAGTATTCGCAGTATCAGTAGTATTTGTCCCTGTGGTTGTGACTGTGTGAATGTCGGGAACAAACTGATCTTTGCTGCTGGAAACAAACTCTTCGTTCAAACCTGTGAGTTTTACGTTTATTGGTTTATTATTTGAATCTGTATAAATTAAAACCTGCATATCTGCGTCTGGACTGGGCGGTTTCAGTCGGAGACTCTGCAAACAGTTCAGGGCTTATTTGTCTTTGAGAACGTCCTCTCGTTTGAGCTTTTCTTACAACAGTCTGGACCTGATGGAAGTTTATTGTGAGTTTATCCTGAGTTAATTGTGAGTTTATCCTGAGTTAATTGTGAGTTTATCCTGAGTTAATTGTGAGTTTATCCTGAGTTAATTGTGAGTTTATCCTGAGTTTACCCTGAGTTAATTGTGAGTTTACCCTGAGTTAATTGTGAGTTTATCCTGAGTTAATTGTGAGTTTATCCTGAGTTAATTGTGAGTTTATCCTTAGTTTATCCTGAGTTAATTGTGAGTTCATCCTGAGTTTATTGTGAGTTTATCCTGAGTTAATTGTGAGTTTATCCTGAGTTAATTGTGAGTTTACCCTGAGTTAATTGTGAGTTTATCCTGAGTTTACCCTGAGTTAATTGTGAGTTTATCCTGAGTTAATTGTGAGTTTATCCTGAGTTTACCCTGAGTTAATTGTGAGTTTATCCTGAGTTAATTGTGAGTTTATCCTGAGTTAATTGTGAGTTTACCCTGAGTTAATTGTGAATTTATCCTGAGTTAATTGTGAGTTTACCCTGAGTTAATTGTGAGTTTATCCTGAGTTAATTGTGAGTTTACCCTGAGTTAATTGTGAGTTTATCTTGAGTTAATTGTGAGTTTATCATGTGTTCATTGTGAGTTTATCCTGAGTTAATTGTGAGTTTGCCCTGAGTTTATCCTGAGTTAATTGTGAGTTTATCCTGAGTTTACCCTGAGTTTGTCCTGAGTTTGCCCTGAGTTTGTCCTGAGTTTGCCCTGAGTTTGCCCTGAGTTTACCCTGAGTTCACCCTGAGTTTACCCTGAGTTAATTGTGAGTTTACCCTGAGTTAATTGTGAGTTTACCCTGAGTTAATTGTGAGTTTATCCTGAGTTTACCCTGAGTTAATTGTGAGTTTACCCTGAGTTTACCCTGAGTTAATTGTGAGTTTACCCTGAGTTAATTGTGAGTTTACCCTGAGTTAATTGTGAGTTTATCCTGAGTTAATTGTGAGTTTACCCTGAGTTTGCCCTGAGTTTACCCTGAGTTTACCCTGAGTTAATTGTGAGTTTACCCTGAGTTAATTGTGAGTTTACCCTGAGTTAATTGTGAGTTTATCCTGAGTTAATTGTGAGTTTACCCTGAGTTAATTGTGAGTTTACCCTGAGTTAATTGTGAGTTTATCCTGAGTTAATTGTGAGTTTACCCTGAGTTAATTGTGAGTTTATCCTGAGTTAATTGTGAGTTTACCCTGAGTTAATTGTGAGTTTATCCTGAGTTAATTGTGAGTTTATCCTGAGTTAATTGTGAGTTTATCCTGAGTTTACGCTGTGTTAATTGTGAGTTTATCCTGAGTTAATTGTGAGTTTATCCTGAGTTAATTGTGAGTTTACCCTGAGTTAATTGTGAGTTTATCCTGAGTTAATTGTGAGTTTACCCTGAGTTAATTGTGAGTTTATCCTGAGTTTACCCTGAGTTTGCCCTGAGTTTACCCTGAGTTTACCCTGAGTTTGCCTTGAGTTTCCCCTGAGTTTCCCGAGGGTTTATCCCGGTGTGAGGGCGGTGGTTTCCGCAGGCGGCTGCAGGGCTGTGTGAATGGGAACAACTACAAAGTGCTGTTTGGATCCGGGACTCGTCTGTCTGTGCTCGTCCGTGAGTCCAGTCTCTTCATCTATTACAGGCCTGTGTTTGGGTTATTACTGAATAATTGTCTGCTCTGTTTAATCACAAGTGTAGCTTTGTTTTTGACAGAGAAGTGCCCAAACCAAGAGTTAAATATCAGAGTTAAATATCAGAGTTAAATACCAGAGTTAAATATCAGAGTTAAATATCAGAGTTAAATACCAGAGTTAAATATCAGAGTTAAATACCGGAGTTAAATATCAGAGTTAAATATCACAGTTAACTATTTATTTATTTTTAGTTTAGTTTTAGTAGTTTATTCGGTCAGTTCATTCCTTTAAACGTAAATACATTTCCAATTCTTTGTGTACAACACGACCGAAAGGGTTTAGGCTGAAGTGAAAACTTATAACGCCCTAACCCAGTTTACAGACGAGAGAAAAACTCTGATAATGAACAATATCAAGTGTTAAACAGAAGAGAAATAATCCTGTATCTGAAGTTAGTAACATACATTTCAATATTCCAACAAATATGTTACATACATTTGTTTTAAGTTAATTTAGTTGAAACTAAATCATGTCATCATTATTATTTTTATTTATTTTTCTTACTTTATTCATCCTAAGCTTATATATTCTTGATTTTTAGTAGCTTTAAACACTATTAGAGTTAAATATCGGAGTTAAATATCGGAGTTAAATATCAGAGTTAAATATCGGAGTTAAATATCGGAGTTAAATATCGGAGTTTAATATCGGAGTTTAATATCGGAGTTAACTATCAGAGTTAATATGATGCCAACTTATTAAATCCTGTGATATTTCCATTTCTATGCAGCGTTCACTCATTCACTTACATTATTTCAGAGATTCATGTGTTGTGAGTTTGTGTGTGTGAGCGTCGCTCTGTGTGACTGGATCCACAAACAAACTCATCTTTGGACGAGGAACTAAACTCACTGTTCACACCAGTAAGAAATTAAATTTATTTGTATTGTTTTATATACAGTATGTAGCAATGTGTTTATTCATGTTGTACATCAGTGTAATATAATCAGAACACAACAACAAAAATCAAAAACACGACAAAAAAACTTTCAAAAGTGCGACACAAATGTGGCGACAAAACAGTTATGATTTCAAACAGGCTGTAAACTCTCCAGTCGAGAAGCTTTTAGATTTGGTTAAAGTCGAACTAGTGAAAATGTGCTCGGTTAAGGCGGGGGGTCAGAGGTTGAGCTCTGGAGTCACACAAGGCTCAGTCCTCGGACCCCTTCTTTTCTCTGTTTATATGATGCCACTTGAATCCTGTTGACATATTTCCATTTCTATGCTGCGTTCACTCATTCACTTACAGTAGTTCTGAGATTCATGTTTGAGTAAGAAGCTCTGCTATTATTTATATTCTTCTTTACATGTAACAATGTGTTATTCGATGTAAAATAATCAGAACACAACAAAAAAGCGACAGAAAACTCCCAAAACACGACAAAAAACTTTTCAAAAATGCGACACAAATGCGGCGATCAGTTGTGAGTTTTTGCGTTCACGCGTCGCGCTGTGTGACTCAGACAGGATCCAAACTCATCTTTGGACGAGGAACTAAACTCTCTGTTCACACCAGTAAGAAACACTATTATTATTTATATTGTTTTATAAATGTAACATGTGTTTAATCAGAACGTAGCAACAAAGTGGCAAAAGAGCGACAAAAAGGGACAAAAAAACTACAAAAACACAACAAAAAACCTTTCAAAAATGCAACATAAATGCAGCAACAACACGACAAAGAAGTTAAGATTTCAAACAGGCTGTAAACCCTACAGTCGAGAAGCTTTTAGATTTGGTTAAAGTCGGACTAAAGAAAATGCTCTCGGTTAAGGCGGGGGGTCAGAGGTTGAGCTCTGGAGTCACACAAGGCTCAGTCCTCAGACCCCTTCTTTTCTCTGTTTATATGATGCCAACTTATTAAATCCTGTGATATTTCCATTTCTATGCAGCGTTCACTCATTCACTTACAGTCGTTCTGAGATTCATGTGTTGTGAGTTTGTGTGTGTGAGCGTCGCTCTGTGTGACTGGGGCTGGCTCCGCAGGATACAAACTCATCTTTGGACGAGGAACTAAACTCTCTGTTCACACCAGTAAGAAACACTATTATAACTATATTCTTCTTTATATGTAACATGTGTTTATTCATGTTGTACATCAGTGTAATATAATCAGAACACAACAAAGTGGCAAAAGAGCGACAAGAAAACGTATGAAAACACAACAACAAAAATCAAAAACACGACAAAAAAACTTTCAAAAGTGCGACACAAATGTGGCGACAAAAAAGTTATGATTTCAAACAGGCTGTAAACTCTCCTTTCAAGAAGATTTTAGATTTGGTTAAAGTCAAACTAGAGAAAATGCTCTTGGTTCAGGCGGGGGGTCAGAGGTTAAGGTCTGGAGTCACACAAGGCTCAGTCCTCGGACCCCTTCTTTTCTCTGTTTGTATTGATTATATTTCAGACCATTTCTATGCAGCGTTCACTCATTCACTTACATTAGTTTAAAGATTCATGTTTTATGGGTGAGTTTGTGTGTGTGAGTGTCGCTCTGTGTGACTTGGACTGGAGAAAAACTCATCTTTGGACGAGGAACTAAACTCTCTGTTCACACCAGTAAGAAACACTTTAACTATATTCTTCTTTATATGTAACATGTGTTTATTCATGTTGTACATCGACGTAATATAATCAGAATGCAACATAAATGTGGCAAAAGAGCGACACAAAAACATATGAAAACACAACAAAGAAACTACGAAAACACAACAACAAAAATCAAAAACACGACATAAAAACTTTCAAAAATGCGACGCAAATGCGGCGACAAAACAGTTATGATTTCAAACAGGCTGTAAGAAGCTTTTAGATTTGGTTAAAGTCACTCTAGAGAAAATGTGCTTGGTTCAGACGGGGGTCAGAGGTTTAGGTCTGGTTTAGTTTATTTTATTTTATTTTATTTATTTGACAGGGACATGTACAGGAGCATTAATCAGCAGATGAAAAGATGCTTTGTACCAGACTTTAGCTCTTGGAGCTCATTTCCATCTGCCGTCCCCGAGACAGACAATTACAAAACACTACAAAAAGCATAAAAAAATACAGTTCATCATTTATCAGTTCAGTATTTACATTTTATTAAAGGGAAAACTTCTATACCCGCCCCTATCCTTCTCAGATGTCAGATTTAGTTGTTGCTGTTGTTTTCTTTAATGCTGACATGTTTGATTTCCCAGAAAATGTTGTTTCACACTCAGGTAAAATCGTTTTAAGTCTTTTATAATTTTAGTGCAGTTGGAAGTTTGTTCCGTTCAGAGATAGTTTTAAAAGAAAAAGCCAATTGTCCTGATGCTGTTTCTCGTTTTGGTCCATTGGCCTCTGACTGTTGACCTTGTTGTTCTGACTCTGATCAGATGTTCATTGGACAAACTTTTTTAGTGGAGGAGCCACATTATTAACAATGTTGAAGAGTAATATTTGAGATTGGCTGATTTAACTATATATTCAAAATTCAGCATTTTATATTTGGTCAATATTTGACAGTGATGATACTGTCGCGATTTCCTATCGAGAATCCTAAGTGCTTGTTCCTGGAGTCACACAAGGCTCAGTCCTCGGACCCCTTCTTTTCTCTGTTTATATGATGCCAACTTATTAAATCCTGTGATATTTCCATTTCTATGCAGCGTTCACTCATTCACTTACAGTCGTTCTGAGATTCATGTTTCATGAGTTTGTGTGTGTGAGCGTCGCTCTGTGTGACTGGGACTGGATACGCAAACAAACTCATCTTTGGACGAGGAACTAAACTCTCTGTTCACACCAGTAAGAAACACTATTTTAACTATATTCTTCTTTATATGTAACATGTTTTTATTCATGTTGTACATCGATGTAATATAATCAGAATGCAACATAAATGTGGCAAAAGAGCGACACAAAAACATATGAAAACACAACAAAGAAACTACGAAAACACAACAACAAAAATGAAAAACGCAACAAAAAAACTTTCAAAAATGTGACAACAATTCGGTGACAACGCAACAAAAAAGTTACGATGAGTTCTTAGAAAAGGTCTTAGCTTTCAAACAGGCTGTAAACTCTCTAGTCCGACTTTAACCAAATCTAAAAGCTTCTCGACTGGAGGAAATGTGCTCGGTTAAGGCAGGGGGACAGAGGTTGAGCTCTGGAGTCACACAAGGCTCAGTCCTCGGACCCCTTCTTTTCTCTGTTTATATGAAGCCAACTTATTAAATCCTGTGATATTTCCATTTCTATGCAGCGTTCACTCATTCACTTACAGTCGTTCTGAGATTCATGTGTTGTGAGTTTGTGTGTGTGAGCGTCGCTCTGTGTGACTGGATCCACAGACAAACTCATCTTTGGACGAGGAACTAAACTCACTGTTCACACCAGTAAGAAACATTATTATAACTATATTCTTCTTTATATGCAACACGTGTTTATTCATGTTATACATCAGTGTAATATAATCAGAACACAACAACAAAAATCAAAAACACGACAAAAAAACTTTCAAAAGTGCGACACAAATGTGGCGACAAAACAGTTATGATTTCAAACAGGCTGTAAACTCTCCTGTCGAGAAGCTTTTAGATTTGGTTAAAGTCAAACTAGAGAAAATGCTCTTGGTTCAGGCGGGGGGTCAGAGGTTAAGCTCTGGTGTCACACAAGGCTCAGTCCTCAGACCCCTTCTTTTCTCTGTTTGTATTGATTATATTTCAGACCATTTCTATGCAGCGTTCACTCATTCACTTACATTAGTTTAAAGATTCATGTTTTATGGGTGAGTTTATGTGTGTGAGCGTCGCTCTGTGTGACTTGGACTGGAGAAAAACTCATCTTTGGACGAGGAACTAAACTCTCTGTTCACACCAGTAAGAAACACTTTAACTATATTCTTATTTTTATGTAACATGTGTTTATTCATGTTGTACATCGATGTAATATAATCAGAATGCAACATAAATGTGGCAAAAGAGCGACAAGAAAACGTATGAAAACACAACAAAGAAACTACGAAAACACAACAACAAAAATCAAAAACACGACATAAAAACTTTCAAAAGTGCGACACAAATGCGGCGACAAAAAAGTTTCGATTTCAAACAGGCTGTAAACTCTCCAGTCGAGAAGCTTTTAGATTTGGTCAAAGTCGCACTAGAGAAAATGTGCTCGGTTCAGACGGGGGTCAGAGGTTAAGGTCTGGTTTAGTTTAGTTTAGTTTAGTTTATTTATTTGACAGGGACATGTACAGGAGCATTGATCAGCAGATGAAAAGATGCTTTGTACCAGACTTTAGCTCTTGGAGCTCATTTCCATCTGCCGTCCCCGAGACAGACAATTACAAAACACTACAAAAAGCATAAAACAATACAGTTCATAATATTTACAGACAGTATTTACATTTTATATACAATTAAAAAAAAAAACATTTTATTAAAGGGAAAACTTCTATACCCGCCCCTATCCTTCTCAGATGTCAAATGTAGTTGTTGCTGTTGTTTTCTTTAATGCTGACATGTTTGATTTCCCAGAAAATGTTGTTTCACACTCAGGCAAAATTGTTTTTTAAGTCTTTTATAATTTTAGTGCAGTTGGAAGTTTGTTCCGTTCAGAGATAGTTTTAAAAGAAAATGCCGATTGTCCTGATGCTGTTTCTCGTTTTGGTCCATTGGCCTCTGACTGTTGACCTTGTTGTTCTGACTCTGATCAGACGTTAATTGGACAAACTTTTTTAATGGTGGAGGAGCCACATTATTAACAATGTTTAAGAGTAATATTTGAGATTGGCTGATTTAACTATATATTCAAAATTCAGCATTTTATATTTGGTCAATATTTGACAGTGATGATACTGTCGCGATTTCCTATCGAGAATCCTATAAGTGCTTGTTGCTGGTGTCACACAAGGCTCAGTCCTCGGACCCCTTCTTTTCTCTGTTTATATGATGCCAACTTATTCAATCCTGTGATATTTCCATTTCTATGCAGTGTTCACTCATTCACTTACAGTCGTTCTGAGATTCATGTTTTATGAGTGAGTTTGTGTGTGTGAGCGTCGCTCTGTGTGACTGGGACTGGATATGCAGACAAACTCATCTTTGGACGAGGAACTAAACTCTCTGTTCACACCAGTAAGAAACATTATTTATTTTCTTATTTACACGTAACATGTGTTTTTTCGTCTGTAAATGAATGTAATACACTCCGAACGCAACACAGAGACAAAACTACGAAAACACAACAAAACATTTTTTCAAAAATGCAGCAACAACACGACAAAAAAGTTACTTACAACAGGTCTTAGCTTTCAAATATGTTGTAAACTCTCCGGTCGAGAAGATTTTAGATTTGAGTAAAGTTGAACTAGAAAAAAAAAACGCTCGGTTAAGGCGGGGGGTCAGAGGTTCAGGTCTGGAGTCACACAAGGCTCAGTCCTCGAACCCCTTCTTTTCTCTGTTTATATGATGCCAACTTATTAAATCCTGTGATATTTCAGACCATTTCTATGCAGCGTTCACTCATTCACTTACAGTAGTTTAAAGATTCATGTTTTATGAGTGAGTAAGAAACTCTGCTTATATTTATATTCTTCTTTACATGTAACAATGTGTTATTCATGTTGTACAGCGATGTAAAATAATCAGAACACAACAAAAAAGGGACAAAAAACTCCAAAAACACGATAAAAAGCCTTTCAAAAATGCAACACAAATGCAGCGATCAGTTGTGAGTTTTTGCGTTTACGCGTCGCTCTGTGTGACTCAGTCTGGATTCAAACTCATCTTTGGACGAGGAACTAAACTCTCTGTTCACACCAGTAAGAAACATTATTTTAACTATATTCTTCTTTATATGTAACACGTGTTTATTCATGTTGTACATCGATGTAATATAATCAGAATGCAACATAAATTTGTCAAAAGAGCGACACAAAAACATGAAAACACAACAACAAAAATCAAAAACTCGACATAAAAACCTTTCAAAAATGTGACAACAATGCGGTGACAACGCAACAAAAAAGTTACGATGAGTTCTTAGAAAAGGTCTTAGCTTTCAAACAGGCTGTAAACTCTCTAGTGCGACTTTAACCAAATCTAAAAGCTTCTCGACTGGAGGAAAATGTGCTCGGTTAAGGCGGGGGGTCAGAGGTTAAGGTCTGGAGTCACACAAGGCTCAGTCCTCGGACCCCTTCTTTTCTCTGTTTATATGATGCCAACTTATTAAATCCTGTGATATTTCAGACCATTTCTATGCAGCGTTCACTCATTCACTTCCAGTAGTTCTGAGATTCATGTGTTGTGAGTTTGTGTGTGTGAGCGTCGCTCTGTGTGACTGGGACTGGAATCAAACTCATCTTTGGACGAGGAACTAAACTCTCTGTTCACACCAGTAAGAAACATTATTATAACTATATTCTTATTTTTATGTAACATGTGTTTATTCATGTTGTACAGCGATGTAATATAATCAGAATGCAACATAAATGTGGCAAAAGAGCGACACAAAAACATATGAAAACACAACAAAGAAACTACGAAAACAAAACTTTCAAAAATGCGACACAAATGCAGCGACAAAAAAGTTTCGATTTCAAACAGGCTGTAAACTCTCCAGTCGAGAAGCTTTTAGATTTGGTCAAAGTCGCACTAGAGAAAATGTGCTCGGTTCAGACGGGGGTCAGAGGTTAAGGTCTGGTTTAGTTTAGTTTAGTTTAGTTTATTTATTTGACAGGGACATGTACAGGAGCATTAATCAGCAGATGAAAAGATGCTTTGTACCAGACTTTAGCTCTTGGAGCTCATTTCCATCTGCCGTCCCCGAGACAGACAATTACAAAACACGACAAAAAGCATAAACAAATACAGTTCATAATATTTACAGACAGTATTTACATTTTATTAAAGGGAAAACTTCTATACCCGCCCCTACCCTTCTCAGATGTCAAATGTAGTTGTTGCTGTTGTTGTTTTCTTTAATGCTGACATGTTTGATTTCCCAGAAAATGTTGTTTCACACTCAGGTAAAATCGTTTTTTAGGTCTTTTATCATTTTAGTGCAGTTGGAAGTTTGTTCCGTTCAGAGATAGTTTTAAAAGAAAATGCTGATTGTCCTGATGCTGTTTCTCGTTTTGGTCCATTGGCCTCTGACTGTTGACCTTGTTGTTCTGACTCTGATCAGACGTTAATTGGACAAACTTTTTTAATGGTGGAGGAGCCACATTATTAACAATGTTGAAGAGTAATATTTGAGATTGGCTGATTTAACTATATATTCAAAATTCAGCATTTTATATTTGGTCAATATTTGACAGTGATGATACTGTCGCGATTTCCTCTAGAATCCTAAGGGCTTGTTGCTGGAGTCACACAAGGCTCAGTCCTCGGACCCCTTCTTTTCTCTGTTTATATGATGCCAACTTATTAAATCCTGTGATATTTCCATTTCTATGCAGCGTTCACTCATTCACTTACAGTAGTTCTGAGATTCATGTTTTATGAGTTTGTGTGTGTGAGCGTCGCTCTGTGTGACTGGATCCACAGGATACAAACTCATCTTTGGACGAGGAACTAAACTCACTGTTCACACCAGTAAGAAACACTTTAACTATATTCTTCTTTATATGTAACATGTGTTTATTCATGTTGTACAGCGATGTAATATAATCAGAATGCAACATAAATGTGGCAAAAGAGCAACACAAAAACATATGAAAACACAACAAAGAAACTACGAAAACTACACACAACAACAAAGTGTCAAAAGAGCGACAAAAAAACATAAAAACACAACAACAAAAATCAAAACGCGACATAAAAACTTTCAAAAATGCGACACAAATGCGGCGACAAAAAAGTTTCGATTTCAAACAGGCTGTAAACTCTCCAGTCCGACTTTAACCAAATCTAGAAGCTTCTCAACTGGAGGAAATGTGCTCGGTTAAGGCGGGGGGTCAGAGGTTAAGGTCTGGAGTCACACAAGGCTCAGTCCTCGGACCCCTTCTTTTCTCTGTTTATATGATGCCAACTTATTCAATCCTGTGATATTTCCATTTCTATGCAGCGTTCACTCATTCACTTACAGTCGTTCTGAGATTCATGTGTTGTGAGTTTGTGTGTGTGAGCGTCGCTCTGTGTGACTGGGGCTGGATCCGCAGGATTCAAACTCATCTTTGGACGAGGAACTAAACTCACTGTTCACACCAGTAAGAAACATTATTATAACTATATTCTTCTTTATATGTAACAATGTGTTATTCATGTGGAACATCGATGTAAAATAATCAGAACACAACAAAAAAGCGACAGAAAACTCCAAAAACACGACAAAAAGCCTTTCAAAAATGCGACACAAATGCGGCGATCAGTTGTGAGTTTTTGCGTTCACGCGTCGCTCTGTGTGACTCAGTCTGGATCCAAACTCAACTTTGGACGAGGAACTAAACTCTCTGTTCACACCAGTAAGAAACATAATTATTATTTATATTGTTTTATATACAGTATATAACAAAGTGTTTATTCATCTGCATATCAATGTAATATAATCAGAACACAACAACAAAGTGGCAAAAGAGCGACAAAAAAACCTACGAAAACACAACAAAAATCAAAAACACGACAAAATAACTTTCAAAATGCGACAACAAAACAGTTACGATCAGTTCCTAGAACAGGTCTTAGCTTTCAAATAGGCTGTAAACTCTCCAGTCGAGAAGCTTTTAGATTTGGTTAAAGTCGAACTAGAGAAAATGTGCTCGGTTAAGGCGGGGGGTCAGAGGTGAAGGTCTGGAGTCACACAAGGCTCAGTCCTCGGACCCCTTCTTTTCTCTGTTTATTTGCTTATATTTCAGACCATTTCTATGCAGCGCTCACTCATTCACTTCAAGTCGTTCAGAACTTCTGTCTTTGTAAAGTTAAAATTACCTCCAGCCCAATGATTCCCTTTGGTCCTCAGGGCTCAGAGTTTGGTACTTTTCATGGCCATTCTATGTTTTTAGATTTCAAAACATAAAAATGGCCCAAACTGCTGATATTTTCAATCTAAATAACTGACAGAGCCAGGTTTAAATGTCTGGGTTTAGTTTTTGACATTGTAGTAACAAAGATTTGCTCAGACGGATTTCGGATCTGGTTTGGTTTTGGATTGAACTAGTTATTAGTGAAAATGTCGCCTTGTTTTTCGGGTTCAAAGCTCAATAGATCTGTCAGGAATTAGATCAGTATCAGTACCTCTTCAGTACCTCTTCAGTACTGCAGTATTACGTCTCCTGTACTGCAGTATTTGCGTTTGGAGGGATCAGTGTGTGACTTCTTCCTCTGGAGACTGGAAGCTGTATTTTGGATCTGGGACTCGGCTCTCGGTTCATCTCAGTGAGTCACATTTTATTATTAAATAACGTCGGTGATTCACATCTGTCCTGGTGTCGTCCAAACATCAGCACTGATACTGCAGTATTTGTAAAGTATCAGTAAAAGTATGTTCTGCGGCTCCGACTGTTTCAGAAAAGTGGATTTTAATGATTTCTTTTTCAGGCCATTTGTCTGCTAAATAAATATGTAAAGTTTGAAAAGTGCAAAGCTCCAACGGAAAAATAACATCTTACTCTAGATAAATGAAAAGGTTTTGAGCAGGTTCAGACGACAAACTTTAATTCACTTTAATTCACTTAAAATAACTTGAATAAATCATATGAATTTATTGGTAAAAGACTCCTGGTTCCAGTTCTCCTGGTTTAGGTGAAATAAAATGGTTGTTCAGAAAAACTAACTTTCTCAGAGGTTTTATCGCTGCACAAACACAGCTTTAAAAACACTGATTTACCTTAAAATTAATACATTTCCTTCATGTTCTTCAATTTAGTTTCACACGGTCACTATAACTTAAAGTCTTAGAAAACAACTTTGTGTTACATCAGTCAATCCCACTTGTTTTTCTTCCACACTCGTTCTGAAGCTTTTTCACCAAACCCTTCATGTTCTGGAGTTAATACGACTCTACAGGAGAGAATCATTATTTAACAGTGACTGGATTCACATTATTCTTATTCCACTGACCATAATCCTTTTAGTTTCGTTTACTTTCCTGCTGGACTTTTCATCAATCGTCACAAACCCCCAGAGTAAATGTCGTTTTGTGATATTTCTTTAGTTTTGGTTTTCTCATATTTGTACAAATGAAGTGGATTCTTCTCTTGTCTTAAAGCGCTCTGTTCATGTAGCGTCTATGAAGTAACTGCGGTACATGTAGTATTTGTACTGCAGTAAAGCGCAGTGTGACGTATTCCTCCGGCTCGTCGAAGCTTCTGTTCGGACGCGGCTCGAGGCTGACGGTTCAGATCCGTGAGTAAAACTGCAGAAACACAAACGTTTAGATGATTCAGATCCGAGAGTAAAACTGCAGAAACACAAACATGTAGATGATTCAGATCCGAGAGTAAAACTGCAGAAACACAAACATGTAGATGATTCAGATCCGAGAGTAAAACTGCAGAAACACAAACATGTAGATGATTCAGATCCGAGAGTAAAACTGCAGAAACACAAACATGTAGATGATTCAGATCCGTGAGTAAAACTGCAGAAACACAAACATGTAGATGATTCAGATCCGTGAGTAAAACTGCAGAAACACAAACATTTAGATGATTCAGATCCGTGAGTAAAACTGCAGAAACACAAACATGTAGATGATTCAGATCCGTGAGTAAAACTGCAGAAACACAAACATGTAGATGATTCAGATCCGTGAGTAAAACTGCAGAAACACAAACATGTAGATGATTCAGATCCGTGAGTAAAACTGCAGAAACACAAACATTTAGATGATTCAGATCCGAGAGTAAAACTGCAGAAACACAAACATGTAGATGGTTCAGATCCGTGAGTAAAACTGCAGAAATGTGTTATTCATGTTGTACAGCGATGTAAAATAATCAGAACACAACAACAAAGGGACAAAAAGCCTTTCAAAAATGCGACACAAATGCAGCGATCAGTTGTGAGTTTTTGCGTTCACGCGTCGCGCTGTCTGACTCAGTCTGGATCCAAACTCATCTTTGGACGAGGAACTAAACTCTCTGTTCACACCAGTAAGAAACATTATTATTATTTATATTCTTATTTACAAGCAACAGTGTGTTTATTCATGTTGTACATCAATGTTATATCATCAGAACCTTTAAAAAATGCAACATAAATGCGGCGACAGAAGCTTTTAGATTTCAATCCAGCCGAAATGAAGAAAATGCTCTCGGTTCAGGCGGGGGTCAGAGGTTAAGGTCTGGAGTCACACAAGGCTCAGTCCTCGGACCCCTTCTTTTCTCTGTTTATATGCTTATATTTCAGACCATTTCTATGCAGCGCTCACTCATTCACTTCAAGTCGTTCAGAACTTGGTCTGTCTTTGTAAAGTTAAAATGACCTCCAGCCCAATGATTCCCTTTGGTCCTCAGGGCTCAGAGTTTGGTCCTTTTCATGGCAGTATTACCTCTTTGACAGTCTAAGCTTTAAAGGCCATTCTATGTTTTTAGATTTAAAAACATAAAAATGGCCCAAACTGCTGATATTTTCAATCTAAATAAGAGACAGAGCCAGGTTTAAATGTCTGCTTTTACTTTTTGACATTGTAGTAACAAAGATTTGCTCAGACGGATTTTGGATCTGGTTTGGTTTTGGATTGAACTAGTTATTAGTGAAAATGTCTCCTTGTTTTTCGTGTTCAAAGCTCAATAGATCTGTCAGGAATTAGATCAGTATCAGTACCTCTTCAGTACCTCTTCAGTACTGCAGTATTACGTCTCCTGTACTGCAGTATTTGTGTTTGGAGGGATCAGTGTGTGACTTCCTCTGGAAACTGGAAGCTGTATTTTGGATCTGGGACTCGGCTCTCGGTTCATCTCAGTGAGTCACATTTTATTATTAAATAACGTCAGTGATTCACATCTGTCCTGGTGTCGTCCAAACATCAGCACTGATACTGCAGTATTTGTAAAGTATCAGTAAAAGTATGTTCTGCGGCTCCGACTGTTTCAGAAAAGTGGATTTTAATGATTTCTTTTTCAGGCCATTTTTGCTGCTAAATAAATATCTTAAGTTTGAAAAGCGCAAAGCTCCAGCGGGAAAATAACATCTTACTCTATAGATAAATGAAACGGTTTTGAGCAGGTTCAGACGACAAACTTTAATTCACTTTAATTCACTTAAAATAACTTAAATAAATCATATGGATTTATTGGTAAAAGACACAAACAGAAACACAAACATTCAGATGATTCAGATCCGTGAGTAAAACTGCAGAAACACAAACATGTATGTGAGTAGTTTAATATAAAGTGTTAAGTATGTGAGGAGTTTAATTCTTTAATCTAAAGTGTTAAGTATGTGAGGAGTTTAATATAAAGTATAAAGTATATGTATAAAGTAGTGTGAGTATCAGAGTGGTTTCGGTGTCTCCGGTTGCCGCTGTGTGACTGCTCTCGGAGGATACAAACTTATATTTGCATCAGGGACTAAACTCCACGTCCAAATCTGTGAGTAACAAACAAAAATACATTTAAACTCTTTTGGTTTACGCAGGGAAACAGTGTAAACGTCACAGATCATAAAATCTGACTTCAGTCGTTTTTAGAGATTATGATAAAAAGGAGGATTCATATAAATAAAGGTACATTTCTCTGGTGTTTATAAATTGTCAGTTGTTTGTGTAACTTTTTCAGTTCTGCTGAACTGAACTTTACCTCCTCTGTCAAACTGCCCTGAACATTCAGTCATGAAGGTTCATGAACTCTGCTCTGAGCAGATCTTTGGATGAAAACAGAGGATCTTCCTGAAATCAGATGGACTTGGTGAAGGAGAATCAGTTATATCTAATATTCAGAAATATTTAAAAACTGCTTTTTATCTGTGCTTTTTGAGTTAGGGATCGATAATAATGGTTTGATTTTAAAAGTGAAAAGTGTCAGACGCAGATGATGCAGATCAAGGAGCTGAAAATAAAGAAACAAATGTGTAAAAATTACAAACATCTGAAAACTGTAGATACGGTTAATAATAATGATGTAATGTTACTGTTGCTGATGTGGATCTTCATATGTTTCCCTCCAACGTGTTAGAGGAAAATCCCAGAGTGATTATTGTAGTGATTATTGTAGTGATTATTGTAGTGATTATTGTAGTGATTGTTGTAGTGATTATTGTAGTGATTATTGTGGAGGATTATTGTAGAGGCTGCAGGGCTGTGTGTCTGGCTCTGGGATGGGGCAATACAAACTGTACTTTGGAAAAGGAACTCTTCTCTCTGTTCACATCAGTGAGTATTTTATACTTTAATATACTTCAGTATCACATGAGTACTTTATCCTGTAATATACTTCAGTAACATGAGTACTTTATCCTCTATATACTTCAGTCACATGAGTAGTGTACTTTATACAAAAATACTTCAGTCACATGTTTTACAGGTTTAATTATTCACAGATTCAAATGTTTCTCTATAGATTTATTTGGGAAAACGTTAAATACATTTTCTCTCATTGATGCGACATCATCACCTTTATCAGAGGGATGTTTTAATCTCTAACCTCTAACCTGAACCCAGCTCATTTATCCAGTTCAGCTTTACCCAAATCTGAAAACTTCTTGAAAAAAGTGACAAAAATGAGGCGAAATTGTGACAAAAAACGATGAAAAGAAATGTCAGAAAAGTGACTCCAACACGAAGAAAAGGATCTGTTTAGATGAGTTTTGTGGATCTTAGCCCCTGATGTAGAGGGAGTTGTAGTGATTATTGTAGAGGATTGTTGTAGTGATTATTGTAGAGGCTGCAGGGCTGTGTGACTCAGTCTGGGATAAACAAACTGTACTTTGGAAAAGGAACTCGTCTCTCTGTTCACATCAGTGAGTACTTTATCCTCTAATATACTTCAGTCACATGAGTACTTTATCCTCTAATATACTTCAGTCACATGAGTACTTTATCCTCTAATATACTTCAGTCACATGAGTACTTTATCCTCTATATACTTTATTGTATGTATAATTTATGTCACGTCCCAGTTAAAGGTTTTACTTTGGGAAAAACTACAGTTATAAAAGTAAAAAGTTCACAGTGAGAGAAATATTCATCTTTTTTTCCAGCGATGACAATTTTGTTTTTCTGGTTTCGTTGTTTTTAAACTTTCACCTGAAACAAACAATAATAAAATCTCATACCTTTAGTATCGGAGGATTTCCTGACGTCAAACTGAAGCTAAACCACATTTATCTGTAAATGTAAAGAAACATGAAAGCTGAAAGCTCTCGCTCGCCCAGGGCTTCAACATTTCCACTCGCGCTTCATAATCACATTTCAGACATGTTTACTTTGTGCTGAGCTTCATAAAGTCGAGTTAAAAACAAAAAGACAAACCTGTTTATCCCTGAGCAGCTCAGGTCACTTTTGTTACATGAAAGAAGCTCCTCGTGTTAAAGGATTCAATATGGTTAGTACAATTTAATACAAGTTAATACAAATTAATACAAATGAATTTAAATTAATACAAGTTAATACAAATTAATACAAGTTAATACAAATTAATACAAGTTAATACAATTTAAAACTAATTAATACAACTTAATACAACTTAATACAGCTTAATACAAATTAATTTAAATTAATACAATTTAATACAACTTAATACAACTTAATACAACTTGATACAAATTAATTCAAATTAATACAAGTTAATACAAGTTAATACAAGTTAATACAAATTAATACAAATTAATACAAGTTAATACAAGTTAATACACGTTAATACACGTGAATACACGTGAAACGTTTGGCTCAGAAACAGGAGTTTGGTCAAAACAAAGAAGTCACTAAAGCTTTACCTTCACAGCCCTGATGTAATAATGTCACGTTACTGTTACTGATGTGGATCTTTGAATATTTCCCTCCAAAGTTACTGAAAAGTCTCAGAGTGATGATTGTAGAGGATGTAGTGATTATTGTAGAGGCTGCAGGGCTGTGTGTCTGGGACTGGGTCTGGGTACAAACTGTACTTTGGAAAAGGAACTCTTCTCTCTGTTCACATCAGTGAGTACTTTATACTTCAGTGACATGAGTACTTTATCCTCTAATATACTTCATTAACATGAGTACTTTATCCTCTAATATACTTCATTAACATGAGTACTTTATCCTCTAATATACTTCATTAACATGAGTACTTTATCCTCTAATATACTTCATTAACATGTTTACTCCTGTGTAAAGTGTGACGTGTTCCAAAGATTTCACTACAAAACATCATGAACATGTATTTATACATGACTATAGTGTTGAAACAAGCAGAGTTTCCAGTTTAATCGTTTACTGTGGGAACGAGAAAGTTCATCATTCAGACTTTTCTAACCTCTAAACCCCCGCCTGAACCCAGCACATTTATCCAGTTCAGCTTTACCCAAATCTAAAAGCTTCTGGAAAGAGCAATGGAAATTAGGATGAAAACATTACAAAAACAAGCCTGAAAAGCAACAATAACAAAATTCAAAAAAGAGACAAAAAAGTGACGTGAAGTTTTGATCTTGTAGGTCTGAGTCGTTTCTCCTTAAAAAAACAAAAACAAGAGGAACTTCCCTTTACTGTGTTTTTATATTGAAGAACTCAGCGTCACTGCCTTTGGGCACGACGTTGCTACATTGAAGTTGTAGTATATATATATATATATATATATATATATATATATACTTTTTTATTATTTTTTAACTCTGACTATTGTAGTGATTGTTGTAGAGGATTATTGTAGAGGCTGCAGGGCTGTGTGTCTGGCTCTGGGTCTGGACAATTCAAACTGTACTTTGGAAAAGGAACTCTTCTCTCTGTTCACATCAGTGAGTACTTCATCCTCTAAAATACAACTTAATACAAATTAATACAAATGAATACAATTTAATAAAAGTGAATACACGTTAATACAAGTGAAACGTTTGGTCGCTAAAGCCTTAACTTCACAGCCCTGATGTAATAATGTCACGTTACTGTTACTGATGTGGATCGATAATATTTCCCTCCAAAGTTACTGAAAAATCTCAGAGTGATGATTGTAGAGGATGTAGTGATTATTGTAGAGGCTGCAGGGCTGTGTGTCTGGGACTGGGGTAACCAGGCTGTACTTTGGAAAAGGAACTCTTCTCTCTGTTCACATCAGTGAGTACTTTATCCTCTAATATACTTCAGTCACATGAGTACTTTATCCTCTAATATACTTCAGTCACATGAGTACTTTATCCTCTAATATACTTCAGTCACATGAGTACTTTATCCTCTAATATACTTCATTCACATGAGTACTTTATCCTCTAATATACTTCATTCACATGAGTACTTTATCCTCTAATATACTTCAGTCACATGAGTACTTTATCCTCTAATATACTTCAGTCACATGAGTACTTTATCCTCTAATATACTTCAGTCACATGAGTACTTTATCCTCTAATATACTTCATTCACATGAGTACTTTATCCTCTAATATACTTCAGTCACATGAGTACTTTATCCTCTAATATACTTCATTCACATGAGTACTTTATCCTCTAATATACTTCATTCACATGAGTACTTTATCCTCTAATATACTTCAGTCACATGAGTACTTTATCCTCTAATATACTTCATTCACATGAGTACTTTATCCTCTAATATACTTCAGTCACATGAGTACTTTATCCTCTAATATACTTCATTCACATGAGTACTTTATCCTCTAATATACTTCAGTCACATGAGTACTTTATCCTCTAATATACTTCAGTCACATGAGTACTTTATCCTCTAATATACTTCATTCACATGAGTACTTTATCCTCTAATATACTTCAGTCACATGAGTACTTTATCCTCTAATATACTTCAGTCACATGAGTACTTTATCCTCTAATATACTTCAGTAACATGAGTACTTTATCCTCTAATATACTTCATTCACATGAGTACTTTATCCTCTAATATACTTCATTCACATGAGTACTTTATCCTCTAATATACTTCAGTCACATGTTTTACATTTGTTTCTGAGAGAAACTCACACAAACTCTCACAAACTCTCACAAACTTTGTGAGAGTTTGTGAGAGTTTGTGAGAGTTTGTGTGAGTTTGTGAGAGTTTGTGTGAGTTTGTGAGAGTTTGTGAGAGTCTGTGAGAGTTTGTGTGAGTTTGTGAGAGTTTGTGAGAGTTTGTGAGAGTTTGTGTGAGTCTGTATGAGTTTGTATGAGTTTGTGAGAGTCTGTGAGAGTTTGTGTGAGTTTGTGAGAGTTTGTGAGAGTCTGTGAGAGTTTGTGAGAGTTTGTGTGAGTTTGTGAGAGTTTGTGAGAGTTTGTGAGAGTTTGTGTGAGTCTGTATGAGTTTGTATGAGTTTGTGAGAGTTTGTGAGAGTTTGTGTGAGTTTGTGAGAGTTTGTGAGAGTTTGTGTGAGTTCCTGCTGCACTTTAACGCCCCGTCTGTCTGACTGTGTGACTGACTCTGGACTTTACAAACTGCTCTTCGGCTCCGGGACTTTCCTCTTCGTACAAACACGTGAGTCCAGAACGTTTCGTCCACGTTCAGACTTTATACGACTCCATTTTCACGAGTTAAAAGTTTCATGAAACTCTCTTCAATAACATCGTTGATCTTATTCCTGTCTCGATTTTACGATCTTCCGACGCTGTTTCCGTGCGGTCGTTAAAGGCTGGAAGGGCATCAGTGTTTTTAAAGGCGTATGTTAAAGGCTGGAAGGGCATCAGTGTTTTAAAGGCGTATGTTAAAGGCTGGAAGGGCATCAGTGTTCTTAAAGGCGTATGTTAAAGGCTGGAAGGGCATCAGTGTTTTAAAGGCGTATGTTAAAGGCTGGAAGGGCATCAGTGGTTTTAAAGGCGTATGTTAAAGGCTGGAAGGGCATCAGTGTTTTAAAGGCGTATGTTAAAGGCTGGAAGGGCATCAGTGGTTTTAAAGGCGTATGTTAAAGACTGGAAGGGCATCAGTGGTTTTTAAAGGCGTATGTTAAAGGCTGGAAGGGCATCAGTGTTTTTAAAGGCGTATGTTAAAGGCTGGAAGGGCATCAGTGGTTTTTAAAGGCGTATGTTAAAGGCTGGAAGGGCATCAGTGGTTTTAAAGGCGTATGTTAAAGGCTGGAAGGGCATCAGTGGTTTTTAAAGGCGTATGTTAAAGGCTGGAAGGGCATCAGTGGTTTTTAAAGGCGTATGTTAAAGGCTGGAAGGGCATCAGTGGTTTTTAAAGGCGTATGTTAAAGGCTGGAAGGGCATCAGTGGTTTTAAAGGCGTATGTTAAAGGCTGGAAGGGCATCAGTGGTTTTTAAAGGCGTATGTTAAAGACTGGAAGGGCATCAGTGGTTTTTAAAGGCGTATGTTAAAGGCTGGAAGGGCATCAGTGTTTTTAAAGGCGTATGTTAAAGGCTGGAAGGGCATCAGTGGTTTTTAAAGGCGTATGTTAAAGACTGGAAGGGCATCAGTGTTTTTGGAGGCAGAGCAGTGATTGTGTGTCTGAGTCTGGAGCCTCTAAACTCAGCTTCGGGTTCGGAACTCGACTCTTTGTCCGGAAACGTGAGTTCTTCTTCATAAAAAAGATTATTATCAAGTATTTATGGATCGTTCAGAACGAAGCATTTACGTTGTAGAGGCGTTTGTGGCTTCAGCTTCTTCACTGATGGTGTTTCTCTTCACAAACCTCAGAAAACGTAAAGGATTCAAGTGAAGGTCAGTGAGGAAGAGTCTGGACAAAACTCAAACATTCACCAGTGAAGTTGATCCAAAGTCTTTTCACTGTGTGATGGATCTGGATCTGGATCTGGATCTGGATCTGGATCTGGATCTGGATCTGGATCTGGATCTGAACCCCCCCATAGTGTCCGATTTGCTTCAAAATGGTGTCATTCATTTGTGCTTCGTTTTTGCTTCGTTTCTGAGGTATTGACTGTGGATCCTTCAGCATCAATGATTGGTTTTCATGATCTTTACTTTTATTAAACTTCCGTCTTTTTCCTGATTTTCAGCAGTTTTCAACTTTTCCAAGACCCAAACCAAACTCAGACTAAAACCAAGACCCAGACCAAGACCTGAACAAAGATCAGACCAGGACCAAGACCCGAGCCAATTACCAATCAATGATCAATATCTCAAACGAAGTGCTAAAAAATGACGCTGGTTTGGAGTGAATCGGACACTATGGGGGGGCTAAACTTCAGTTCAGATGTCTCTACATTTAAGTTTAATTAGATAAAAGTGCTTGAATACAGAGAATTTAAAGCTGATGGAACAAGCTTTAGTCGTTCAAATCCCCTCAACTCAATCGTTTACATTATTATCTTTAAAACTAAAATCTTACATTTCTGAAACGCGTGTGAAAAAGCTGCTGTGGAACAGTCTGAGTCACACCTCAGGAGGAGCCGCTACGAAAAGGTGTGGATCAATTCAATCACGAGGAAAGAACCAAACATGAAGCTTTAATCATTCAAAACAAAGAGGCCTCAGCGTGTTTAGTCCTGACTCTGGGACAGACCCCTCCCTCATGTGGCTCTCACGTGTCAGAGATGTCTTTGGTGCAGAGAGATGTTCTTCATCTGTTGCTGGTCCAAGGGTTTGTCTGAAAGATAAAGTCACTGGAGTCCAAAGATCAGGGTCTCCAACCTTTTTTACCCGGCAGGAACATCGGAGCTGCTGATGCTTCAAAACACTGAGACTTACGTGGACTTTAACCAGAAGAATTAGTGACTTGAGTTTAGTCCTTATACTTTACAATATTGACCAAACTGTTTGCAGATTGTGTTCAACAGGTTCAAACAGAAAATGCTTCTAAAATTTGAGTTGTAGAAAGAATGTAGAAAGTCTTTGGCAAACTACTGGTCTGGAGATCCCTGGTCTGGAGATCCCTGGTCTGGAGATCCCTGGTCTGGAGATCCCTGGTCTGGAGATCCCTGGTCTGGAGATCCCTGGTCTGGAGATCCCTGGTCTGGAGATCCCTGGTCTGGAGATCTCTGGTCTGGAGATCCCTGGTCTGGACACAGATCTAAGTCTGTTCAGACTCCGGACCTCGGACCCGAGCCATGTGTTCCAGACGCTGAAAAGCTGCTGCTGTTATTGGTTCACATGATTCTGAGAGAGTCATGTGACCTCAGGTGTGACCTCAGGTGTGACCTCAGCTGTGACCTCAGGTGTGACCTCAGGTGTGACCTCAGGTGTGACCTCAGGTGTGACCTCAGCTGTGACCTCAGCTGTGACCTCAGCTGTGACCTCAGGTGTGACCTCAGGTGTGACCTCAGGTGTGACCTTTGGGAAAGTCCAGCCCGTTGCCATAGTTACCGCTGTAGGATTTAAGCGATTGGCTGTTTACGATGTGACGTCATGTTGAGCTCTCTGACTCTCTGTGGTTTTTAGCTCGTGTTTAACAAATCTGTTCTTCTTGTGTTTTTAGATAAAGACACGGAGCCGGAGCCGGAGCCGTTGTTCTACCCGCTGGAGGCAGGTGGCGCTAAGGTGTGTCTGGCCACGGGCTTCACTCGCCACGACAAACTGAACACCAACCCGCTCTTCAGCAACACCAGCGCGGCGTTCATCGACCGCGAGAGCGAGGAGGACGGCATCCATGGCCTCTACAGCCAGGTGGCGCCGCTGAACCCAGGGCAGGAGGAGGCGTGCCGCGAGTCCAGCAGCTCCGCAGACGGCGACGACCTGCAGCCCGGTCAGTGCAGCAGCGCCACCTACAGGAGCTCAACACACTTAACACACGGGTCTAACTCTGGGGGCCGGTTTGGTATCCACGTGTAGCAGGAGAGGCTGTGACCGAGATGACTCTGTAATCCAAATATGGTCATTTCCTCTGAGGGAGACAGCAGCGGCTAAAGACAGGAACATACACATGCCCAAATATGGTCATTTCCTCTGAGGGAGACAGCAGCGGCTAAAGACAGGAACATACACATGCCCAAATATGGTCATTTCCTCTGAGGGAGACAGCAGTGGCTAAAGACAGGAACATGCACATGCCCAAATATGGTCATTTCCTGTGTGGGAGACAGCAGCGGCTAAAGACAGGAACATGCACATGCCCAAATATGGTCATTTCCTGTGTGGGAGACAGCAGCGGCTAAAGACAGGAACATGCACATGCCCAAATATGGTCATTTCCTGTGTGGGAGACAGCAGCGGCTAAAGACAGGAACATACACATGCCCAAATATGGTCATTTCCTCTGTGGGAGACAGCAGCGGCTAAAGACAGGAACATACACATGCCCAAATATGGTCATTTCCTCTAAGGGAGACAGCAGCGGCTAAAGACAGGAGGAACATACACATGCCCAAATATGGTCATTTCCTCTGTGGGAGACAGCAGCGGCTAAAGACAGGAACATGCACATGCCCAAATATGGTCAAATATGGTCATTTCCGTGTACACACAGAGAGTAGCCGCGAGTATCCCCCGTGTACACACAGAGAGTAGCCGCGAGTATCCCCCGTGTACACACAGAGAGTAGCCGCGAGTATCCTCCGTGTACACACAGAGAATAGCCGCGAGTATCCTCCGTGTACACACAGAGAGTAGCCGCGAGTATCCCCCGTGTACACACAGAGAGTAGCCGCGAGTATCCTCCGTGTACACACAGAATAGCCGCGAGTATCCCCCGTGTACACACAGAGAGTAGCCGCGAGTATCCCCCGTGTACACACAGAATAGCCGCGAGTATCCCCCGTGTACACACAGAGAGTAGCCGCGAGTATCCCCCCGTGTACACACAGAATAGCCGCGAGTATCCCCCGTGTACACACAGAGAGTAGCCGCGAGTATCCCCCGTGTACACACAGAATAGCCGCGAGTATCCCCCGTGTACACACAGAGAGTAGCCGCGAGTATCCCCCCGTGTACACACAGAATAGCCGCGAGTATCCCCCGTGTACACACAGAGAGTAGCCGCGAGTATCCCCCGTGTACACAGAGAGTAGCCGCGAGTATCCCCCGTGTACACACAGAGAGTAGCCGCGAGTATCCCCCGTGTACACAGAGAGTAGCCGCGAGTATCCCCCGTGTACACACAGAGAGTAGCCGCGAGTATCCCCCGTGTACACACAGAGAGTAGCCGCGAGTATCCCCCCGTGTACACACAGAATAGCCGCGAGTATCCCCCGTGTTCACACAGAGAGTAGCCGCGAGTATCCCCCGTGTACACAGAGAGTAGCCGCGAGTATCCCCCGTGTACACACAGAGAATAGCTGCGAGTATCCCCCGTGTACACACAGAATAGCCGCGAGTATCCCCCGTGTACACACAGAGAGTAGCCGCGAGTATCCCCCGTGTACACACAGAATAGCCGCGAGTATCCCCCGTGTACACACAGAGAATAGCCGCGAGTATCCCCCGTGTACACACAGAATAGCCGCGAGTATTCCCCCTGTACACACAGAGAGTAGCCGCGAGTATCCCCCGTGTACACACAGAGAGTAGCCGCGAGTATCCCCTGTACTCATGAGTACTTCTGTGTATTCCAGACCCTGCGGTGAACCTTCTGTCTCTGACGGTTCTCGGACTCAGGATCCTCTTCATCAAAACTGTGGCTTTCAACGTCCTGCTGACTGTGCGCTTCTGCATCAGCCGCTGTGAGGATACTTCTACTACTACTGCATATACTACATATACTACTGCATATACTACATATACTACTGCATATACTACTACATATACTACACATACTACTACATATACTGCATAATCTACTGCTACACGTCCTGCTGACTGTGCGCTTCTGCATCAGCCGCTGTGAGGATACTTTTACTACTAATACTGCATATACTACTGCATATACTACATATACTACATATACTACTACATATACTACTACTGCATATGCTACATATACTACATATAATACTACTAACACTGCATATACTGCATAATCTACTGCTAAACGTCCTGCTGACTGTGCGCTCACAGCGGCTGCATCAGCAGAGGATATACTACTACTACTGCATATACTACATATACTACTACATATACTACATATACTACTACTGCATATACTACTACTGCATATACTACATATACTACTACATATACTACAAATACTACTACTGCATATACAACTACATATACTACTACATATACTACATATACTACATATACTACTACTGCATATACAACTACATATACTACTACATATACTACATATACTACTGCTACACCTCCTGCTGACTGTGCGCTTCTTCATCAGCCGCTGTGAGGATACTTTTACTACTACTACATATACTACTGCATATACTACATATACTACTGCATATACTACATATACTACTGCATATACTACATATACTACTGCATATACTACATATACTACTACTGCATATACTGCAGCTCCTGTAGGACTGATCACAGTTAAACACCAACATGTTGTAGAAGCAGAAACAGGTCAATGATGAAGAGGAATCATCAGGGAAATAAAATAAATAAAATAAATCAAAATAATAAATATAAATATAAATATTGTGAATATTCTCTCTCTGACTCTGAGGTTTGTGTTTCTGCAGAACGAGCTTCAGACTCGCCCACGTCCAGAGAGACGGAGGAGACGAAGGAGACGCTGCCGCCAACATTTATGAAATGCTTTTCTACTGCAGTAGATGTTAGTGTTAATGATATGATGTTATAAATATATGTATACAAATACATGTATACAAATATATGTACACAAATATATGTACACAAATATATGTATACAAATACATGTATACAAATACATGTATACAAATATATGTACACAAATATATGTATACAAATATATGAAATGTTGCTGATAACATGATGTCATTCACCTCCCGTTTGACCCAAAGAAGAAAACCAGGATTAAAACACAACAAAGTGTCTAAACTGGAAAAGATCATGAGTGTTGTGGGTCTTAGCTTTCAAATGAGGCTGACCTGCAGGCTTTCAGATTTGGGTAAAGCTGAGGATCCAGCGCTGGGTTGAAGTGAGAGGTTAATGAAAGGACGTTATTAAAGTTTATTGAGCTTCACACCTGTGTAACTCTGAATGTTTAAAGCTCTGGAGACTCTGCTGTAAGTCTCTCTGAGGCTTCATGAATGTGTTTATTATGTTTATTATGTTTATTGTGTTTATTGTGTTTATGCTTTTATCGCTTTGTGAATCCATTTGTTTCACATTATTCTGAAAATCAATAAAAAGATTTAAAGAAGCCGTTGTTTGTTTTTTGTTTCAAACTAATGAAACGTTACTGTAAATGAGTCACGTTCATTATTATCATTATTATTATTATTATTATTATTATTATTATTATTATTATTATTATTTTAGTCGAAGCAGGATTTTGGATCTTTTTTCTGTTTTTTATTAAATTCAAAACTCAATAATTCAGTTTGTAATTCAACATTAAAACGTCCCAGTCCAAGGCTGTGAAGTTTGAAGGATCAGGCAGGTTTAACCTTTGACCTCTGAGTGGATCAGGCAGGTTTAACCTTTGACCTCTGAGTGGATCAGGCAGGTTTAACCTTTGACCTCTGGGTGGATCAGGCAGGTTTAACCTTTGACCTCTGAGTGGATCAGGCAGGTTTAACCTTTGACCTCTGGGCCTCACACCAACAAACATTCATATTGTGGGATAAATAAATGAGAATTATCACTGACTCAATAGAACTGAGTTGGACCAAAACATAAAAGTTTTAAAGCTTTCACAAAGATCTGAATAACAGATAAAGTCAGAGATAATATAATATAATAATGTAGAGAATAATAATAATGTCTTTCACAAAGATCTGAATAACAGATAAAGTCAGAGATAATATAATATAATAATGTACAGAACGCTGGTCATTATCGGGAAAATAAGAACCGGACCCGGCGCGAAGCGGAGTCTTGTTTATTATTCGTCCATTTTCCAACTGAACTCACAACATAAACTTCGTACACTTTCATGAAGCCCAAAGGTTTATTTCATGACTTCTGCTGCAATAGTTCCCAAAAGTTTGCGCGTTGCTCGGCAACGTTTTGCTAGGCTAGTAGCAGCAAGGCTAGCAGCTAGCCTAGCTACTTAGCTGCAGGTGCAGTTGGAGGAGGTGGTGAATCTCTGGGTAAGTTGAAAGTCAGACTCACGCTAACTTCACGAGTGATTCTTCTCTCTCAGTGACGGGAACAGATAGTGTCGCTGCTACGTACGTGAGGAGTGAGATGAAAGCACCAACTCTGGTGCCATTGGCAGCGTCATTATGTTTCTCAGACGTCCTTTATCAGAAAATAATGAAATCCCATCAAATCAACGGAGCTTCTGCTGACGTTGTGAAGAGCCGTGTAATAATACAGGAGAATAAAGAGACTAAGGCCAGACTAAAGCACATCTAAACCACAGCAAGAGGCTCACATGTGACCAGGTCATCTCAAACAACAGGAGTAACTCCTCCTCCTCACAGCAGACAGAGGACTGACCATAGAGGAGTAACTCCTCCTCCTCACAGCAGACACAGGGCTGACCATAGAGGAGTAACTCCTCCTCCTCACAGCAGACACAGGGCTGACCATAGAGGAGTAACTCCTCCTCCTCACAGCAGACACAGGGCTGACCATAGAGGAGTAACTCCTCCTCCTCACAGCAGACACAGGGCTGACCATAGAGGAGTAACTCCTCCTCCTCACAGCAGACACAGGACTGACCATAGAGGAGTAACTCCTCCTCCTCACAGCAGACACAGGGCTGACCATAGACATAATAAATAAGGGCTGACCAAACACCTGGGCCGGTTCTGTCCAGACCTGGATCTTCATGAATAAACTCAGTGGCTCCTACAGGAGCTGCTGCTCATCCACATGTTCAGCTTCCGCCTCTGTGTTTCACCCGTGAACTTCACAAACACGTATCTAATGAAGTGAGGACATGAGGAACATGCTCCTCAGATGAGGAGATGAGGAACATGCTCCTCAGATGAGGAGATAACATGCTCCTCAGATGAGGAGATGAGGAACATGCTCCTCAGATGAAGGACTCTGCTGTGACCAGGTGAACACCAGAGCTGCTGGTGCAGTTTGCAGTAAAGTCACTGGTCACAGGCCCAAACATCTGTCCATCTGCTGCAGATGTGAAGAGTCCAGAGTCCAGCTCCTGCCTGAGATGATCCCAACAAAACTCCAAACAGGCCGATCACTGTCCATGAGCTTCAGTTTGAGAAACCTCAGCGATAAACCTTTCTGAGTTTAGCTTCACACAGATTCACAGAGCCATGTTTTCATCTGAGCCGGGCCCCCCCTGAGCATGCCCCCCCCCCGAGCGGGCCCCCTCTGAGCGGACCCCGGCCAAGCGGCCCCCTGGCCCCCTGGCCCCCCCCGCACGTGCCCCCCCCGCGCATGCCCCCCCCCCCGCGCATGCCCCCCCCGAGCGGCCCCGGGCTGCCCCTGAGCGGCTCTTTAGAAGGCTGTGACATCACGTGACACATGACGGACATGAGTTGTGTCAGACTTAAATGTCTTTAAAAGCGTTGGATAAATCCACATGTGGGAAATGACATCACACAACAGAAGTTCATCTGAAACGTTAGGATGAAGGTCTGAAACCGCCTGGACCTCCAGAGGTTTTACATGTTCATTCAGAGTCAGGTCAAAGGCTGGAGCTTTGATGTCGACCCCCAGTTTGGGAAACACTGCTGTAGATCCTGCTCCTGAGGTTCCTCTGGTCCAGCTCTTCCCTCTGACCTAACTACAGTTACCATGGTTACCACCACGGGATGCTCACCTAATATTAAACATCGGCTCTGTGAATGATGTGACCCTGAGCTGATGTAGGTTTACTTTAGTTTACTTTAGTTGACTTTAGTTGACTTGACTTGACTTGACTTGACTTGACTTGACTTGACTTGACTTGACTTGACTTTACTTTACGTGTTATTTGGTGCCACAGATGTAACAGAGAAAGTCCTCGTCTGATGGAGCTTCACAAAAACTGAAGACTCTCCTCCTCGGACAGTTCATACAGAATCATGACCTCCTCAGATCATGAAGACCTGACCTCTGACCTCTGACCTCTGACCTCTGACCTCTGACCTCTGGACAGGGACAGGGTCACAGGGGCTCAGGACCAAAATCATCTTCACTCAGAATATAAGTTCTCAGCTTTGGCTCAAGCAAAACATCATTTAACCATTTATACTTTTTACTTTCTCCAACATCTCAAAATTAACTGGATCAGCATTAACAACGATGTTCTCCAGATGTTCTTCATCTCCATCTGCTCCATCTCCATCTGTAGGATCTTGGCTCGGTCATTCTCCACCACCTTTGGAGGTGTTTCCCACTTTGACCTTGGGGTTTCCAGCCCATACTCTGCACAGATGTTCCTGTACACTATACCAGCCACTTGGTTATGGAGCTCCATGTAAGCTTTCCCTGCAGCATCTTACACCTGCAGTTATATATATATAACATATATATATATATATATATATATATATATATATATATATATATATATGTTATAAATATATATATATATACACATATATATATAGATATGTATATATATATATATATATGTATATATATATATATGTATATATATATATATATATATATATATTTGGGTAAAGTCAAACTGGAGAAAATGTGCTGAGTTCAGTGCTCCTTTAACCCTTGTTGCCCCATAATGCAGAGTTACACTCGACCCCATTTTGTTTCTCTAATATCTATTATAAATATAATTTTTCAATAAGTTTGGGTTCTATCTTTAGTGTAGCTTCAGACTAATGGCCTCATACAAAATGTTTGTGTTTTTTTTTTTTTTTTTTTTCAGTTTGTAGGCCTCGTTTATGTAAAAAAAACACACCAAATCCTGAACAAACAACTGTCATAAAACATCAAAAATCTACTTCTGAAGATAACTCGGACTCTCTGGTCAGTTTCCGAGTGGAAATAGTCAAACTTTTGTGTTAATGCAATTTTTGAATTTTCTCATACATTTGAATGAGAACAAATAGTTACACTCGTGGTCACCATTTTGTTTCTCTAATATTTCACTCATAAAATAACATTTTGAAATAAATGTGGTTCTATCTTTAGTTTGACTTCATAAAAATGCACTGATGGTAAATTTACCAGTTTTTATTATATTTTGGGTCAGTGGGACATGTTTATGTAAAAAAGTCAAATTTTGAGCCAAAAATGTCCCTGTAACACTGAGAATCCTGAAGTGGATATAACTGGAAGTATTTGGTGAATTGGGCCCTGGGAGAGACTCAAAGGTAGAGCAGGTTCTGTTTCTGAAAAATGTTTCATTTTTGAATGAGAGCAAATAGTTACACTCGTGGTCTCTGGGGCAAAACCCCATTCATTTCAATGGACATGAGCCGATCCTCCATGTTTTCTGTCTTTGACCTTTTGTACCGACTTCATTTGTGCTTCAGATATGAAACCATTATTATGTCTCCATCCCAGAGGACCTCCTCTACAGGCACATTCACCACATTTTGAATTCACATATTTTTACAATAGTTACAGGCCCTAAAGCCTGAAAACAGCAGCAGCTCCATTCATTTCAATGGCAGTGTCCTCCATGTCTGTGATTCCAGCTATATTTTTGACTTTTGCCTTTCATACAAACTTCATTTCAACTCCAAATCCATAACTGTTTTAAATATACACTCCACAGAGCCTCCACTACAGGCACATGTACCACATTTTGAATTCAGTCATTTTTTCATCGTTTTAGGACCCAAAAACCAGTGCTATAACCCAGTTTCCAAATACAGCCAAACTGTGATTCTCACTCTCTTATTTCAGGAAAGTCTCTATATTCTCATCAAAAATCTGCTCAAAGCAGAGTTTACATCTTAATTCATGAACTTTTATCAAAATATTAAATGTTCAGTGCAGTTTGACAGTGAAAGTAAAGTACAGTAGAGCAGAATGTGTTTGGAAAAACAAAGCTGTAAAAGTTATACAAACAACTGAGATTCTATAAACACCAAACAAATGCACATTTATTTATACAAAATCATCTTTTTTGATCATGATCTCTCCTAAAACTACTCAGACACTGATGTACATTAGATCTTATGATCTGTGATAAAGTTTGAGTGTTCACAGCTATGACAGAGAGGTGCACCCACAAAGTGTCCCTGGGGTCATTATTGATCACACATGGGTTAAACACATACTTTTATTTAGTTTTAGTTTAATTTGAGTGTTTAGTCGACTTTACATGAATAATGTTTCTTCTGATCATGTTTAATCTGGTTCCTCTGGTTCCTCTGGTTCATGAGGCTCAGAGCTGCTGCTGCTGCTTTGGGTTTGAGGCTTTTTCAAACCGTCACTGGAGTTTGGATGATTTGAGTCTCTTCTTATTTTATTCTGTCAGATTAGAGTTGATATTTTAGTCACAGTTTCATTATTGTGTCAGAGGTTGGGCTGAGACGGGTTCAGGAGGAAATCAAAGTGTTTTTGGTTAAAGCAGCATCGTTAGCCTCTCTTTAATGAGCTTTAATGATCTTTAATCTGAGTGAACATGTCCCTCAGCACCGGGACGTCCACATCAGACAGAAACTGTGTCAGTTCTGGATTTAAACCAAACTGTCACTAAACGTTTCTCCTCCAGTCGACCCAAACGTGCTCTGACTTCAGCCTCTGCTCCTCAGACGAGGCGCTGCTGCAGCTGCAGCTCGGAGGTTTCTCCCCCGCAGTTTCCTGTTTCCTGTTTCCTGTTTCTGTGACGCTTCAGAAACTCACCGCAGCTTCACAAGAACAAACTCTTATTGATCTGGGTCAGAAAGAAACGACCTGGAACTGGAGGAACTGGAGGAACTGGAGGAACTGGAGGAACTGGAGGAACCTGGTCCAACGTCTGATCAGAACATGTCATTATTAATTAGCTTCATCTGAAGATCAGGCGAGGATCCTGGTCCTGGTCCTGGTCCTGGTCCTGGTCCTGGTCCTGGTCCTGGTCCTGGTCCTGGTCCTGGTCCTGGTCCTGGTCCTGGTCCTAGTCCTGGTCCTGGTCCGGCTCAACATCTCACTTTAGTTTACTTCATTTCTGTGACTGGAGCAATAATCATAATAACCATAATAATCATAATAATAATCAGCCTCTAGTCTCAGACTTTAGTCTCCGTCTGCAAACCCTCAGATGATTACAGAAACACTGGACACAAACCTCATAATCATTACAGGCTCTGCAGGCTCTACAGGCTCTGCAGGCTCTACAGGCTCTACAGGCTCTGCAGGCTCTACAGGCTCTACAGGCTCTACAGCAGGGGTAGGCAAGTGTGGTTGGCGGAGGCCGATTTTCATCATTGTGAAAAGACCAAGGGCCGGACCTGCCAAATTTAGCCGACAGTAAAGCACCATTTTCTACAAACGCCAGCGTTGTTTGTACATGAGCTGTTACTGTTAAACGATACCAGTCTGGTAGAGCTGGTACTGTTTAACGATACCAGTCTGGTAGAGCTGGTACTGTTAAACGATACCAGTCTGGTAGAGCTGGTACTGTTTAACGATACCAGTCTGGTAGAGCTGGTACTGTTAAACGATACCAGTCTGGTAGAGCTGGTACTGTTTAACGATACCAGTCTGGTAGAGCTGGTACTGTTAAACGATACCAGTCTGGTAGAGCTGGTACCTTTAAACGATACCAGTCTGGTAGAGCTGGTACTGTTTAACGATACCAGTCTGGTAGAGCTGGTACTGTTAAACGATACCAGTCTGGTAGAGCTGGTACTGTTAAACGATACCAGTCTGGTAGAGCTGGTACTGTTTAACGATACCAGTCTGGTAGAGCTGGTACTGTTAAACGATACCAGTCTGGTAGAGCTGGTACTGTTAAACGATACCAGTCTGGTAGAGCTGGTACTGTTTAACGATACCAGTCTGGTAGAGCTGGTACCTTTAAACGATACCAGTCTGGTAGAGCTGGTACCTTTAAACGATACCAGTCTGGTAGAGCTGGTACCTTTAAACGATACCAGTCTGGTAGAGCTGGTTCCCTTTAAACGATACCAGTCTGGTAGAGCTGGTACCTTTAAACGATACCAGTCTGGTAGAGCTGGTACCTTTAAACGATACCAGTCTGGTAGAGCTGGTACCTTTAAACGATACCAGTCTGGTAGAGCTGGTACCTTTAAACGATACCAGTCTGGTAGAGCTGGTACCTTTAAACGATACCAGTCTGGTAGAGCTGGTACCTTTAAACGATACCAGTCTGGTAGAGCTGGTACCTTTAAACGATACCAGTCTGGTAGAGCTGGTACCTTTAAACGATACCAGTCTGGTAGAGCTGGTTCCCTTTAAACGATACCAGTCTGGTAGAGCTGGTACCTTTAAACAATACCAGTCTGGTAGAGCTGGTTCCCTTTAAACGATACCAGTCTGGTAGAGCTGGTACCTTTAAACGATACCAGTCTGGTAGAGCTGGTACCTTTAAACGATACCAGTCTGGTAGAGCTGGTACCTTTAAACGATACCAGTCTGGTAGAGGGCGAAAGAGTTTAGGTTTTACTGGTGTCTAAATAAACTACAGCTTTGATGATGTTGGTGCTGTTGCCCCTGGTTGTTTCAGCTCAAATAAAATTATTTGTTTTCCCAATTTTTTTGCCCAAATCTTTTGTTTTCTTTTTATCTAAATAATTTGTTTTTCTTTTTGCCATTTTTTTTATGACTAATATTTTTTCCTATTTCTCCCCATTTTCCCCGATTTATTGACATTGGAGATGAACCTGATCATGTAAATGTGCAGATCTTCCACACATTATGGTTCTGTTTTCTGCTTTTAGACGACAACTATTATATCGCTATTGGAAAAAGTATTGTTCAGGTGTTGGTATAGAAAAAAATAATGTGTAATGTAATTTTACCCACATTTTGCACATTTCTAGAGTCCTCTAGCATTTGATCTCTGGTGTATTAATGTCATCTTCCAAACCATTCAAAACATCCTGAGGGCCAGAAGTTCCACGCTGGAGGGCCGGATTTGGCCCGCGGGCCTGACGTTGCCGACCCCTGCTCTACAGGATCATGATCTTGTTCCTCTAAACCCGGGAGTCCAAACGTTTCTCATTTGTAAGTGTATGAAGATAAGTCTCACTTTCAGCTCTCAGAAACACTCACAGGAGATGTGCAAACAGTGAACCATTCATAGAGGAATAAATATATATGTACATACTGTATGTATACTGTATATATGCAGTAT
Source organism: Gobius niger (assembly GCF_951799975.1). NCBI lineage: Eukaryota > Metazoa > Chordata > Actinopteri > Gobiiformes > Gobiidae > Gobius > Gobius niger. The sequence goes on from NC_136859.1 coordinate 381,450, forward strand.
ACATACAGTATATACATATATACATACAGTATATACAGTATACATACAGTATATACAGTATACATACAGTATATACATATATACATACAGTATATACAGTATACATACAGTATATACAGTATACATACAGTATATACATATATACATACAGTATATACAGTATACATACAGTATATACAGTATACATACAGTATATACAGTATACATACAGTATACATACAGTATATAAAGGGTCACAGGTCGTGTCAGTGCAGAGCTTTCTAAACTGTTCACGTGAACATGATGCTGAGGATGGAGACCAGGTTCATATGAACTTATCTTTATATATAGAATGTTTGGTGTCGGTCACACACGCTGAAGAAACACATTAATGACGCCTTTTGTTTCTTTTGTTTCTTTTGTTTCTTTTGTTCTCGACCTCGTCCATCAAACTGTTTCACTTTTGATTCTTTACTGTTAAATATGAATATTTCAAACTGAGCTTCTTTTACCAGTGAGGAAAATCACAATCTGATTCTGATCATGTCAATACAAAAGGATCAAGCGTGTGCGTGTGCGTGTGCGTGTGCGTGTGCGTGTGCGTGTGCGTGTGCGTGTGTGTGTGTGTGTGTGTGCATGTGTTGCAGAAGTCGCACATGTGACTGACACGGTTCTTTTCTCTTTCAGCTGAACCTCAACAGTTTAAAGTAAGAATCCTCTTGTAAATGTTTTTTTCTTCCCTGATCAGAAGCTGCAGGTTCATCTGATCGGTTTCCTTGCTGTTGTTTTGCTGTTTTTTTGCTGTTGTTTTGCTGTTGTTTTGTTGTTGTTTTGTTGTTGTGTTGTTGTTGTTTTGTTTGTTCCACTATATTCCTTGTAAATGATTTTTATTGTATTGATTTTGGGGGCGGGGCTTATGCGCTCCGGAATGTTTCCTGCTCAAACAAACTCATAAACTAAACTCAGATCAGCCAAAGGTCGTCATGATGATACTAACAGTAAATGAAGATGATCAGTGACCTCTGACCTCTGACCTGACTGAGGCCAGACACTGAACTCGAGAGGTGCTTAGCTTTCAAATACATGTGCATCAGGAGGAACAGTTGAGGTTCGGGCCGTGTTTTTACTCTGGTCCTGACTTTGTTTTCCTCTCGGTTTATTGTTTTTCTTGTTGAAGGTTCTTGAGTTGTCGTCTGGACTCTGGAGCTGAAGCCTTTCGCCTCTTCATCCCAAAGGCTTCGTCAGCGACACTAAGGTTCAGCTGAGTCTGCAGACTAGATCAAGACCACGGGGACAGCGAGGTTTACACACAATGAAGGGGCGGGGCTTAACCTAATGAGTGATAAAGGGGCGGGGCTTAACTTAATGAGTGATAAAGGGCGGGGCTTAACCTAATGAATGATAATGAGGCGGGGCTTAACCTAATGAATGATAATGAGGCCATAATAATCAGAGTTATAACAAACATGTGACTTAGCATGTGCTGAGTCGGTCATGTATGAGTTTACAGCAGGGGTCGGCAACGTCAGGCCCGGGGGCCAAATCCGGCCCTCCAGCACAGAACCTCTGGCCCCCAAGGTGAGAAACATAACGACACAAATCAGAAAGTACTTTTTTTAAGGTTAAGGGGAGACAATTCAGGCAAAACTCATTTTTTTCAGGTTTTGGGCCAAATCTGTCTCTGAACATACAAGCTTTCACCCGGAAACAGAAAACATGCCTAATCTTCACAATAACATGTTTAAATATTGCCCTGATTCAATGTTCCCCCATAGACTTATATGGGAGAACACAATTTCAAGGGCCTTTTTCTCCAAACACATGTTTCTGTCATTGTGGCGACACTATGTCCACGTCAGTCGGACCTAAAGACTTCACATTTTCCAGCCTTGGACTGAACAAGATTTGGAAGATTTTTTCAGAGGGATTTTTTATTATTTAATCCCTTAAGCCCCATTTATTGAGTTTTGAATGTCAAAAAATAAGGCGAAAATTATTATTTTTTTTACAATTTTTTCCACTAAAAAACAGCTTATTTTAAAACTAAACAAGAAATCCAAAATCCCCTCTGAGAAAGTCTTGGCAACTCATTCATCAATAAAATGAAACCATAAATTTGAATGTAGCTCTGTCCGTTATTCAGATTTCGTCGCCGAAAAGATGTGAAATTTGGGGCATTTTTAGGCATAAAACACCTTGTTCTTATATGAAAAGATTAAATAACAGAAAACTTGCCATGTATTTTTCTCTCACATTGATGCCAGTGACCGACAGCAACAGTTTCAAACTGATATCTGTAAATATGGGAGAAATACTGTCAATGCACCCAATGAGGTCACATCATGGACCACCTTTCACCCTGGCTTTCTAATGCACTACACTAAATAGGGCAAACATTTAAAACATAAAAACCTATACATGTGTGTGTGTATGCATGTATGTATATATATATATATATATATATATATATATATATATATATATATATATATATGTGTGTATGGGTCTGTGTGTATGTATGTGTATATATATCAGTATAAAATAGTAAATGTAAACACCATACACATAACACATGGCGGTGGAGATGGTTGTGACAAAGGTGAAGCAGGACCACAGATTACCAGTTAACTTGCATGACTGTGACTCGGGGCTTTGGGGATCGTCTTCCTGTAGCAGAACCAAGACGTTTGATATAGTTGTGCTGTTTTTCTGTCTCTCTGCCTGTTTATGGACATCATGATGTTGTTTTTCTGTCTCTCTGCCTGGTTATGGACATTGTGATGTTTCCCGGATGATAAACCCAGATTCAGTGTAATCCTGTTGTAAAGCCGCTTTGAAGCTTTTCCTCAGATGGAAAATGTAACTATTATTTTTATTCACGCAAAAGCAGAGTTAAAAGTTAAAGTACTGTATGGATGAAATACGCTGAGTACAATTACTGAGTACAATTACTTCAAAATGTTACTCAAGTTCATGTATGTGAGTAAATGAAATTGAGTACTAATCGAGTACTAATCGAGTTTTTCTGAATTATTATCTGGCGAATCCCGCCCTCCAGCACAGAACCTCTGGCCCTCAATATGATTTTGAAAAATATTATTATGCAAATAAAGGATCAAATACCTGTTAAAGTACTCTAAAAATGCGAGAAATAGTGTCTTTTATAGTGTATTTTTAAATGTCCTTACAGAACATCCCACTTGGTCATGTTTAATGTAAAACAGTGATTCTCAACTGGTGCGTCGGGGCTCAAAAGTGGGTCACGAGCCTGTAGGGAACTTTTATTCAATATTTTCCATCTGAAACTACACAGAAACACACTGGAGTCTGTTAGTATTAGTATTATTGGGTTGTTTTGATCATAATTTCAGTCTTAAAAGCAAATCTCCGGCTTGTTCAATAAAACCGTGCGGTAAATACAACATTTTATACGATATGTGACAAATGACAGTTTTATTTGGGTCGCAGCTGGTCATTAAGGTAATGGCGGGTCTCGGAGCCGGACCACTTTAGAACCACTGAGAAAATGGTTCTTCACTTTAGGCTACGATGGTGAGGTTCGGCCCTCGGTGTTTTGGCGATGATGAAAATCGGCCTCCCCTGCCTTGCCCCCCCCCCCTGGTGCACAGGACCTCATGAACCTGCAGTCCCGGGCCGTTCATTTACAAACACACCAGTAACACGTGTCCAGATGCACACGCGTGGTCAGCTCTGATGACCTCACTGGAGGAGGCGGAGCTTCCGGACGGCAGCACCAACAAATAATAACAAGAGTAAAAGCAGGTCAGACGGAATCACAGGAGCGGGAAAAACATCGATAATAAAGACAACATTAACATTACATACAATACAAACAACTCCTAAAATAAATAATAAAGACCACAATAACATAATAACACAAACAAAGCACTCCTAACACGTGTCACAGTAACACATTTAGAGCCGGCTCTTTGTTCACGCTTCATTAGTGAAAATAACCTTGTTTTAAATGAGAATCTAAACCCAGAGGAAGCTCCGCCTCGTGTTCCACCTGCAGCAGCGGCGGCGGCGGCGGCGGCTTCAAGCAGCTGCACTTCCTGTTTCCTGTTTCCTGCCCACACATTTCCGTCCCATCATGCACTGGGCCAAACCGCACCGCTTCTGACGCCTCGAGTTCACGTCCTGTGGAAACTCCGGCTCCAAACCGCAGCCAATCAGAGAGCAGCCAAACCGCAGCCAATCAGAGAGCAGCCAAACCGCAGCCAATCAGAGAGCAGCCAAACCGCAGCCAATCAGAGAGCAGCCAAACCGCAGCCAATCAGAGAGCAGCCAAACCGCAGCCAATCAGAGCGCAGCCTGGGGGCTCCAAACCGCAGCCAATCAGAGCGCAGCCAAACCGCAGCCAATCAGAGCGCAGCCTGGGGGCTCCAAACCGCAGCCAATCAGAGCGCAGCGGCCACACCGTCCTGCTGCAATAAGGAACTTTAATTATATTTATATTATAACGCCTCACTTCACTTTAACACAGAGGCAGCAGAGGTTCTGGTCTAATCTCAGAGGATAACTCAAACTATCTGGTCAGTTTCCAAGTGGAAACAGTCAAAATGTTGTGTTAATGCAATTTTTTAATGTTTTCATACATTTGAATGAGAGCAAATAGTTACACTCGTGGTCTCTGGGGCAAAACCCCATTCATTTCAATGGACATGAGCCGATCCTCCATGTTTTCTGTCTTTGACCTTTTGTACCAACTTCATTTGTGCTTCAGATATGAAACCATTATTATGTTTCCATCCCAGAGGACCTCCTCTACATGCACATTCACCAGATTTAGAATTCACATATTTTTACAATAGTTACAGGCCCTAAAGCCTGAAAACAGCAGCAGCTCCATTCATTTCAATGGCAGTGTCCTCCATGTCTGTGATTCCAGCTATATTTTTGACTTTTGCCTTTCATACAAACTTCATTTCAACTCCAAATCCATAACTTTTTTAAATACACTCCACAGAGCCTCCACTACAGGCACATGTACCACATTTTGAATTCAGTCATTTTTTCATAGTTTTAGGACCAAAAACCAGTGCTATAACCCAGTTTCCAAATACAGCCAAACTGTGATTCTCACTCTGTTATTTCAGGAAAGTCTCTATATTCTCATCAAAAATCTGCTCAAAGCAGAGTTTGCATCTTAATTCATGAACTTTTATCACAATATTAAATGTTCAGTGCAGTTTGACAGTGAAAGTAAAGTACAGTAGAGCAGAATGTGTTTGGAAAAACAAAGCTGTAAAAGTTATACAAACAACTGATATTCTATAAACACCAAACAAATGCACATTTATTTATACAAAATCATCTTTTTTGATGTTCTGTTCTAAAGCAGATGTTCTGGTGACCCCTCTGAGCTGACCTTCACTCTGAGCTGACCTTCACTCTGAGCTGACCTTCACTCTGAGCTGACCTTCCCTCTGAGCTGACCTTTACCACCGTGATGATCGTCTCTTTCTTATTGTTGTTTTCTGAATGACTGAGTTCTGCAGTTTTACTCCATCTTCTTCCACTTGTCCGTGTCCGGGTGGTGGGGGCGGCTGTTGGAGCTGCTCCAGCCCCTGTGGCTCCTCCTGCAGGTGGGGGGTCCTCAGGAGGACGGCCTCATGGTTCTGACCGGGCCTGTTGGTCTCATGAGGGGCTTCTGACCCGCTCTTTGTCGGACCCGTCACCTCAAGGCAAGTTTATTTGTAGAGCACAATTCATACACAAGGCAATTCAAAGGGCTTCACAGCTGCATAAATACAAGAAAACAAATAGAACCAGAAAAACATCAACATAAAAATTAATCAATTACAGTAAAAGGCGAGAGTGCAGATAAATACTTTCGGTCATATGCTCGGGCAGAAAGAACTGTTTTCAGCCTGGATTTGAACATTGTCAGAGTCGAGGCCTGTCTCACATCCTCATGGAGACTGTTCCAGGTTTTAGCTGCAGCTTATGGGACCTGTTTGCTCTGGGAGACCCGACAGCAGAGCTCCAGGATCATTCAGGCGCTTAACCCCCCCACCACGTGAAGGTGGAGGCTCCAGGTGCTTAACCCCCCCACCACCTGAAGGTGGAGGCTCCAGGATCATTCAGGTGCTTAACCCCCCCACCACGTGAAGGTGGAGGCTCCAGGTGCTTAACCCCCCCACCACCTGAAGGTGGAGGCTCCAGGATCATTCAGGTGCTTAACCCCCCCACCACCTGAAGGTGGAGGCTCCAGGTGCTTAACCCCCCCACCACCTGAAGGTGGAGGCTCCAGGATCATTCAGGTGCTTAACCCCCCCACCACCTGAAGGTGGAGGCTCCAGGATCATTCAGGTGCTTAACCCCCCACCACGTGAAGGTGGAGGCTCCAGGAGGGACGTTTTACTCCTTTCATTTCATTTATATTCATTCATATATTATGTTCATCTGTTGTAAACTCTGAATCAGACCTGGTTTGTGCCATTGTTGGTGAACAGATAAAACAATGGAGGATCTCAGTCATCCAGGAGTTCATTCAACTGAAAAAACACAACTGGACTTACTTTTAAAAATATAAATAATACTGTATATGTGACATTATAACATGTATAATATGTATAATATGTATAATATGTATAATATGTATAATATGTATACCATGTATAATATCGTTTTTATATAGTTATAATATAGTAATAATATAGTTTGTATGTGTGAGTTAAAGCTGCAGCTTCAGCTCAGACTCAAACGGTGTCACTTCCTGTGAAAAACCACAGCTGCTGCTTCTGCAGCTCGACAGGAAGTGTGCACGCCCACGTGCACGCCCACACGTGCACAGGCCTCGTGCACGCCCACACGTGCACAGGCCTCGTGCACAGGCCTCGTGCACGCCCACACGTCATCACTGAGCCTTTATACAGGTGCTCGTCATATAATCAGAATATCATGAAAAAGTGAATTTACTTTTGTTCAGATTAAACTGAGACTAATGTGTGATTTACACTCATTACATGTAAAGACACTTATTATTATGATAGAAACTCTGTATATATATATATATATACATATACACCATACCATATGTCTGTTTTATTTTTTATTTCTTGTTTTTCTGTGTATTATAAAAATTCTCAGCCAATCAAAGTGTGGCGTGTAACACCACATGTCTGTGCACATACATGACAGTAAATGCACATGTGCATGTGTGGTCTGTGACATCCCTGTGTTATGTTTTAATAACTAATAATAAATAATTAATCCTCAGACCCTGAACTCTTCAAACTCTGCCCTGTGTCCATGAGCTCCTGAAGGACCAGGTTATTCCATCACAGGGTTGTTCCAAGATGATGCCAGGATTCACAGGGCTGTGTAAATATCAGGTTAGATGAAGGTTCTCTGGGTCAATGTTTCCTCTGATTCACACGTGTGATGTGCAAACATCTGCTCAAGGAAAGGAAACAATGCAGATGTTTACACATTTATTTACATTTCCCAGTTTTGGGAAAACTCTGTCATGTGACTTTATGAAAGTTCTTGTTGTAAATCCTTCATAAACGTCCTGCTCTTCACTTCCCTCAGACGCCCTGCAGGAGGCGCTGCTCTGGCTCTGCTGAAACGTGGTGAGACGGCGCCATCGTGTGGCAGAGACTGGGAAGTGCAGCAGCTTCACAGACACTTTCCACTGTTTCACTAATGCAGCGAGAGCGCCCCCTGCAGGGCGTCATTATGATGCTCTGGATAATAAAGCGTGTGCTGCTGAGGAGGAACATCACAACATCAGAGCTGCTCCTCACAGAACAATCATCAGACTCTTCTAACAGAGCTGCTCCTCACAGAACAATCATCAGACTCTTCTAACAGAGCTGCTCCTCACAGAACAATCATCAGACTCTTCTAACAGAGCTGCTCCTCACAGAACAATCATCAGACTCTTCTAACAGAGCTGCTCCTCACAAAACAATCATCAGGCTCTTCTAACAGAGCTGCTCCTCACAGAACAATCATCAGACTCTTCTAACAGAGCTGCTCCTCACAAAACAATCATCAGGCTCTTCTAACAGAGCTGCTCCTCACAGAACAACCATCAGACTCTTCTAACAGAGCTGCTCCTCACAGAACAATCATCAGGCTCTTCTAACAGAGCTGCTCCTCACAAAACAATCATCAGACTCTTCTAACAGAGCTGCTCCTCACAGAACAATCATCAGGCTCTTCTAACAGAGCTGCTCCTCACAGAACAATCATCAGACTCTTCTAACAGAGCTGCTCCTCACAGAACAATCATCAGACTCTTCTAACAGAGCTGCTCCTCACAGAACAATCATCAGGCTCTTCTAACAGAGCTGCTCCTCACAGAACAATCATCAGGCTCTTCTAACAGTGCTGCTCCTCACAAAACAATCATCAGACTCTTCTAACAGAGCTGCTCCTCACAGAACAATCATCAGACTCTTCTAACAGAGCTGCTCCTCACAGAACAATCATCAGGCTCTTCTAACAGTGCTGCTCCTCACAGAACAATCATCAGACTCTTCTAACAGAGCTGCTCCTCACAAAACAATCATCAGACTCTTCTAACAGAGCTGCTCCTCACAGAACAATCATCAGACTCTTCTAACAGAGCTGCTCCTCACAGAACAATCATCAGACTCTTCTAACAGAGCTGCTCCTCACAGAACAATCATCAGACTCTTCTAACAGAGCTGCTCCTCACAGAACAATCATCAGACTCTTCTAACAGAGCTGCTCCTCACAGAACAATCATCAGGCTCTTCTAACAGAGCTGCTCCTCACAGAACAATCATCAGACTCTTCTAACAGAGCTGCTCCTCACAGAACAATCATCAGGCTCTTCTAACAGAGCTGCTCCTCACAGAACAATCATCAGACTCTTCTAACAGAGCTGCTCCTCACAGAACAATCATCAGACTCTTCTAACAGAGCTGCTCCTCACAGAACAATCATCAGGCTCTTCTAACAGAGCTGCTCCTCACAGAACAATCATCAGGTTCTTCTAACAGAGCTGCTCCTCACAGAACAATCATCAGGTTCTTCTAACAGAGCTGCTCCTCACAGAACAATCATCAGGCTCTTCTAACAGAGCTGCTCCTCACAGAACAATCATCAGACTCTTCTAACAGAAGAGAAGTGCATTTTCAACAGTTCAGTTTTACACAAATCTAAAGCTTCAGCCTCTAGGCCAGAGTGACGCCTCATTTAACCTCGACTGGACTCAGATCCTCGTACGACAGTTCTGTTTTAAAGCTTTACAAACTATGACCTGCGATGATTCTCAGGACTGGTGATCATCCGTCGCAGATGCAGTGAACACATCACACTCACACTGTGTAAAAAGTCACTTTAATGATGTGTTGAATAAATCCTGTGGTCTTCATTTCTCACTTTAACCACAGCGTTTGTTTAAAGAGTGAAAAAGAGTGGCCTAAGAACAGAGCCCTGTGGCACACCCTAATCCTCCTGCTGCCAGAGCACCAGGCTCAGGGCCAGAGGTAGAACAGGTGAGACTTGGAACATTAGAATATCATGAGAAAGTTCATTTATTTCTGTAATTCAACTTAAACTGTGACACTAACATGAAACAGACTCAGCAGAGACACACGTCAAGCCTTTGCTTTGATTTGGATGATTTTGTCAGTGAAAAAAATTGGGGACGACATTGTTGCTCAAAGTGTCTCCTTTCATCAGACACTGGATCCAAAACATCTGCAAAGACTTGGAATGGTCTCAGTGGTTTAGCAGAATCAGACGGACAGATGTGCAGAAACATGTGGTTTACATAGAACTTATTGTTTCACAGTAGAGTCTGTTCTGTTCTTTATTCTGTTGTTCATCAGTGGCGGCTCGTCCTCCTGAGGTCCTGATATAAAAACTACAAAACAGTCAAAACGGAAAAGATCAGAATGTTAAACATGTTATCAAATATAGAATCAGGAGAAGCATCGGACACGATACTTTGAGCTCACTGACCTTTGACTTTCAGCTTGAAATGTACTTTATTTTTAGTGTTTCTAATATTGAAAGAAGGATGAAGGAGCTCCAGGTCTTTCCCTCAGACGGACACGATGTCTGAGTTATTGGAGAACTTCTGCAGATGCTTCAGAAACACGTCATTGTCCAGAACCTCAGACATGTGGAGAGATGTTCATGTTTCACTTTGATTCTACGTCACAAACAGACCAGTGTTAAACTATGGAGAAACATGTCACCGTGTGTCCCTCTGGTGGATGTGTGGAGAACTGCAGTTTCCTCCAGAGGTTTTTGTTCAGAGACTGTGGGTTTGCTGTCACTGTGGGCCTCACAGCACAGTAGTACACAGCAGAGTCTGACACTGCAGCAGGAGACACCAGCAGATGGAGATGCTTTTTTCTTGATTGATTTGGACTGAAGCTCTCAGGATTTCATTTTTAATTTCTCTTCCTGATCCAATATGAGAATAGATAAATGTCGGAGCTTTTCTTGGATATTGTCGATACCAATAAAACTCATCAGCTGCTGAAGCTCCTCTCTGAGAACTGTATCCCAGAGAGACTTGTCCTCCTTCTCCAGTGCTCTCCTCAGTCTTTAGTGCAGTGAGCTCTTCACATCTGACTCCTACATGAAAACAAATGAATGTCCAAGTTAGAAACATATTTGCTGCTGCTTCTTGCTCTGTGCTTCAGTAAGTGTTCAGTGGATGTAATAAAGTGTGAACATAGGTTTCAATAAGACTTACCACTCAACAAAAGCAGGAGCAGTGCTGCCATTAAAGGAAACATGTGTCCAAAACACAGCTGAGTGATCCTCATGTCAACTTTCTGAAGTCTGCTTAGTTTCTCACACTGACAGTTGGCTTTGCTGCGTCTGGGTTTAGTCTGAAGCTTCACAGAGAGTGTCTCCCTCTAGTGGAGCTAGTGCAGTATTGTGTTGTCTTTGCTGCAGAGGTTTTTGTTAAGAGTTTTGGTGTTTCCTGTCACTGTGGGCCTCAGAGCACAGTAGTACACAGCAGAGTCTGACACACGCACACCCTGGATCTTCAGAGACACAGAGTTCTCCTTTAGATCAGCATCAAATTCAAACCTGGATTCATCAAACGCAGAGGCCTTAAATGTCTTAGTCCATCCTGATGACGATCTTCCTTTCTTCATCATGTATTGTGGAGCTCCATGTCCTTCTTGTTTGTACCAGAACAAATATGGATTGTAGTCAGTGGTTGTAAAAGTGCAGTTAATAGTTGCTGTTCCGTTAATCACAGAGGCGTCTCCTTCTGGCTGGGTCACTGTGTCTTCTCCTTTACACTCTGGGGAAGAACACAGGAGCACAACCAGAGCTGAGAGCAGTGTACACAGGGCAGACTCCATCTTCTAAACTCCTCTCCTCTCAAGTGTCTGCTGCTCTTACAGTCGGCTCCTCCTCTTGTGTCTCTGAGTGTTGGACGTCTACACTTTGTTATCCTGGCTCCGCCCCCCGGATGTGTCGTTTTCCTCCAGAACAATCCTCGCAGTCACACACATCCTCCGGGCAAACAGAATAAAACAGAATATCAGGTGAACGCACTGGTCGCTGTTCTGTTCTGATGTAAACACGGCCAAACACTTTTCTATAGATTTAATATGTGATGAGGCACAAAACAACCGAGTGCAGTCACAACCAGTGTTGGGAACGTTACTTTTAAAAAGTAATTAGTTATAGTTACTCACTACTTGTTCCAAAAAGTAACTGAGTTAGTAACTGAATTACTCTATAATAAAAGTAACTCGTTACCAGGGAAAGTAACTATTTGTGTTGCTATATGTCAAAGAATTTTGTTTTTTTGTTGTTGCTGTTTTCACAAGTCAATTGAAATGGTTAGAACAGACAGGTGTTCAAAGATGTTCAAAGATGTTCATAGTAACTGAATGAACTGAATGGGGGGTGAGTGGGGGAGGCCCCTGTGACTGAGTGGTATTGTATTTGCGCCGCTGTTTTATTAATGTAGGAATATGGCCGTATTCAAAGAGAATGGGGAGGAACAAGAGTAACATGTGCCAACGATCAGGGCAGACTTTACGCACAAGCATGATGTCTCTCCGTGAAACAATCGACAGCAAATATAAGTTTACATGCCCCAGAAGGTTAGTGGCCTTGCACTGTTCTATGGAGCGGAGAGCGGGGAGAGAGGAAGAAGAAAGGCGCTGAGAGAGAGAGGGAGAAAGACGTGTCTCCACCGCGTCCACTGCGTCTTTGGGTTAAAAATAAGTTCCAACACTACTGATCAATGATCACCAACTTGATTCTCCCCTGCGGCTGCACCGCGCTGTGGGGATGACAAGCCGCGGGTCGGGGACACAAGTAGTTTATGGAGCAGAGAGCGCGATGCAGTACTCTGCACGGACAGTCAGATGTGCGTGTTCTGCTCCGTCAGACTCCGCCCACCCTCTCCACTGCTCTCCCCATGCTGACACCGCGGCGCTTCATTCAGCCCAATTGTAACGTGCCACTTTGTTTACCCAGTAACGATAACGGCGTTGTAACGACGAGGAGAGTAATGAATTAGATTACTCCGTTACTGAAAAAATAACGCCGTTACCTAACGCCGTTCTTTTAAACGGCGTTATTCCAAACACTGGTCACAACAACAGGACAACAACCACTGCACCCACAAACAAACAGAGAATCCAACAGAACTCTGTACAGAACACGTTTAAGCATCAAACATCACACATTCCATCTGAACACAGAGAGAAACCACTGCAGAACATGGGATAAATCAGGCACTCACTGTGTTCCCATCAGTGTTCCTCAAAGTGGTGAAGCTGCTCCTTCAGCGTCTGCACTGGTTTTTTCCACGTCTGTGTCAAAGTGAAACATCCATTAGAGAAGAGTAAACAAGCTGCAGGAACATGAGCGCTCTGGGTCACATGTTACAGCAGACCAATGACCGCCAGGACCATGTGTCGCACACGCCAAATGTAATGTTTACTTTGGACCTGACAGTGATGGTTCAGCCAGGCTTTACCATCAATATTTACGCCTCTTTTTTATAATGATCAAGAGGCTTCATGATGTTTGACACATTAGACATGCCATACAGAAGATGTGGAACAATCCTAGTATTGAGGTGTGTGAAGACGCCGGCCACGAGGCTCCAAATGCTCAGGCAGACGGACAAATACAGCTCTTACCACACATTTATTTACAACAGAACTTCTCAGTGACGCACATGTCACAGACAAAATGGCCCCCAGTGACTAGAAGCAGTCAGGTTTTATACTTCCCCCTAATGGGAAAGGACCTCCCACCGGAAAGTACCATTAGCTCAATGGGTCAGTTCCACATGCAAGTTCAGCAGGTAAGTTCACATTTTACATCAAATGAAATGATCTGTGTTCAAATCAAAGACAAAAGACAAATCAAAAATCATACACAAAAGGAAACACAAAGCAAAGTTATACCGGTTTCCCCCGGCCACATGGTCCAGCCTAAGATTTTAAAATGGCCGACAAAGACCACGCCCCTTCCTTTCTCACCAGGTGGTCCAGGTAAATGTCTGAGTAAATGAAGAAACAAAGCTTTAAATGGACAATGTGATATAATGATTCACTTATACATGAATCTGAGGGTTATTGTTGCAAATGAGACAAAGCAAAGTAACCAAAACACATAATGGGACAAACCCACTTTGTCACAAGGTGTTTGTAGCCCACGCCTCTGCCGGCCCCTTGTTCTCTGATCGAGACGCCCTCAGACTGAACAAAGCTCTGCTGCACCGTCGTTGGTAAGAAAGATTCCTACTTCACCTTCACGCGTTTGCACCAGGCAGAAGACCAGGCCCAGTCATTGGACGTCATTGTGAGTCACTCAAACTTTGCTTCAAACACATTTAAAGCAGTGGTTTTCTACAACTGCAGCTTCCAGGCCCAGTGTCTGTCATGAAGAGTCGTCAACACATTCAAAAGGATTTCCTCTTCAAACATAAACTTCTGTAGTTTAACCTCACATAGAACTGAAAATCACATCACTGTTTCCTCAGGACTTGTTTCTATTATTGATCAGAAAGACGACTCAAAAAACTACCATAACAAAGGATTAACATCACTTCGACCTCACTTTGGGCCACAGTATCAACATGTGTCGATGCAGATGAATAAATCCTGTCCTCTTCATGTCTGGGTTTAGTCTGAAGCTTCACAGAGAGTGTCTCCCTCTAGTGGAGCTAGTGCAGTATTGTGTTGTCTTTGCTGCAGAGGTTTTTGTTCAGAGTTTTGGTGTTTCCTGTCACTGTGGGCCTCAGAGCACAGTAGTACACAGCAGAGTCTGACACACGCACACCCTGGATCTTCAGAGACACAGAGTTCTCCTTTAGATCAGCATCAAACTTGGATTTGTCAAAGTCTGGAGAATTGCTTTCTCCTTCATATGTGTCTCGGTGCAACATGAACATTGGAGAATCAGCATCTTTCTGTCTGTACCAGAACAAATAGTAGTTGTTGAATTTTCTTCTTTCAAAAGTGCATTTAATAGTTACAGGTTCTCCCATAGTCACAGAGACGTCTCCTTCTGGCTGGGTCACTGTGTCTTCTCCTTTACACTCTGGGGAAGAACACAGGAGCACAACCAGAGCTGAGAGCAGTGTACACAGGGCAGACTCCATCTTCAGGCTCAGAGCTTCTTCTTTAATCCTCATAAAGTTGGTCTGGGTGATGATCTTTGCTTCTGCTCTGCCTTTTGTCAGGCTTCAGTATCACATCCTCATGAGGAACGGCTCCTCCCACAGTTCACTTTAGAAACACAGCATTAGTGGCGTGACATGAGCCCGTGGTTTCCTTTCACAGACACAGGCTGCTCGGGCTCTCAGGCTGCTGTACCAGCTCCAGGAAGCAGCTGTGTGGGGCAGGAAGTGCTGCCACTGTCTCCCACCTTGTTGTCCCCTCTCCACAGTGAGCGGAGGATTTGTCAGCAGTTTCTTTAAGACAGATTCTCCTCAGCTTGTTTGGGCTCACAGCCTGGTAGTTTTGAAGGTCTGCGTCCTCCTCTTCTGTTCTTATTTCTTCTGGAGGTGCTCGGAATCTTTATTCTTTATTCTTTATTAGGATCCCCTTTAGCGCCCACAAGTGGTGGCTCGTCTTCCTGGGGTCCTGACACAATATACAATTACAAAACAGTTAAAATAGAATCCATGAATGTTACACATTTCATATAATCATATAACCTTATAGGACACATGTAGGACATGGTGACTATGTTCACATGTACTGAGCTAACTGACCTTTTACTTACAGCTCTAAGTGTGGTTTACTTTTAGTGTTTCTAATATTAAAAGGAAGCGAGTTCCAGGCGTTTGCTCCTCTGTACAGAACAGTTCTTTTCATTGAGTTACTTTTGGGTCTGGGAACAACCACAGAGTTTGTCGTCACTTGAGGAGTCACAAATCTGTGACAAAACCCGCTGAATAAGAGTTTGTTAAAGAAAACACTGGGCTGTTTGTCCATCACAACTTAGTGCATGAACATGAGGAGCCTGGCCTGTAGTTTGGTCTCCTGAGCATCTCTCGGACATTAGTGTGGAGTGGACAGTGAAGCACAACTGGAGCTGCTCTGTTCTCTGATCTGAAGTCTCTGAAGATGCTTTTGTGGAGCATTGGACCAGACTATAGGGCAGTGATGTAGGTGAGACAACACTATGCTTTGGACAACAGTTTCAGAACAGGAGTTGGGCAGTTTTAAGCAGAACATTCTTTGCCATAGCTTTACCTTTGCCCATCACACCAACAATATGATTAATGTGATCTGACCAAGACAATGATGATCCAGCCTGACACCCACAGCTTTACTGTTGAGACCTGCTCCACTAGTGCTCCCCCTAGTGACAGATGAAGAGCACTGGCGTCTGATGGAACACACTTTTTGTTAAATACAACACATTTAGTTTTAGACGTGTTTAGTGTATTTGTTTTGACCCACTTCAGTGCCAGGTTGAGCTCATGCTGTAGGTTCTGTTCAGCTCAGATGTTGTGGGTGACGAGGAAAACAGAGTCATCAGCGTACATTATAATACTGTTATTAACTGTAAATGAAAAGTCATTTATGAATATAGAGAATAACAGTGGGCCCATACAGCTCCCTTGAGGCAAACTGCATGATGTCATTTTGGTGTCTGACAAATGTATCGTGTGAGGGTGACCTATGCCCTATCGCCATGGCTACCACATACCAGAGATGAGCAAAACCCCCAGACCATTTTATGGCATTGGAATGTCTTCACTTCCTGTCTTGTGAATGGCTGACCAGATCGAACACAGTTCAGGACAAAAGACTGTGATGATCTTATCCTTTAGACTTCACATCCAGAGATGAGAACTTTTATTGACCTTCGAATTGGACTAAAGACTGAATCTCAAACATCCGATTTGAGTCATAAGCCAATTCTTTAATTCATGAGCAGTGAAAATGAACTCAACCGATCTGTTCTAATGATGAATTCTTCCCCAGGTCAACAAAGATGCCATGTACAAACATACTGTCGGAATGTCGGTAATGCATTTGGAAAGTTTGTGAATTTGTTAATGTGTTTTGTCGCAATAGAAATGTATTTCCTGAATTCCCTCCTAAGAAAAGCCTTCCTCCCACCGTGACTTGGGTCCCGGTCATATCGAGTTACGGACTGAATCGATGGGTCGAGTCCCGCGGAGACAAAGGGGCCGTCCCGGTATAAAGGAAGAGTGCATGGAGAGAGAGGCTCTTCTAAAAAAAACAGCTTCTTGTGAGAGTTGGAGTTGGACAGAAGGAGAAGGAGAGAAAGCCAGAAGAGAGCACATGGCAACCTCCAGTTACTTCTTTCAAGAACATTTGCATTTTTCCTACAAGACAACAACATTTTGATCGCTGAGCTTTCAGCGCAACCATATTAGCTTGTCAAGCTAAACGCCCAAGGCCCAGAGGAGCTGGAGAGAGACCCCGCCCCCCCCCGCCTCGCCTCATCAGCTTGAGATCGCCACCCGAGAGACCACGACCACAGGCCGTCGGACACCAGGACTTTGGAACGCCGGACCACAGTTGGAAAACCTTTCTCTCACGGTCGTAAGCGCATCTCACAGACCTGGCTCAATAAGACTCACATAATGTCTACGCAAACCACCTTACTGACTTTCAGATGCAATTTTAGAACATTTTATCTGATTATTCATCCTGTTAGGGTTCTAGGTTATCCTGTTTGCACTTTAATATTTAATGCCGTCTGTTCATTGATTCTGATCATTAAACCACAGTTTGCTTTGGTAATGTCTGTGTTTATTATTTCAGACTAAGGGTTAATTTGTACGTTCAAGACCTTACTTCCTTCAGATAAATCTGTAGTTTAGCCTATTCTTACTTTGATTTTGTTCGCTTTTTCGAACTGGTGCCCCGTTAAATTTTTAAGGCTAATCTACAACCTATTAATTACTTAGTAAACAAATTGATTGATGAATAAACCCTCATACCCTACACAAACTACCATTAAAAACACCTGTTGATCACGATTGGAGAGGTTAGAGATGATCCATTTAAGAGCTGTTTGAGAAAAACCATAAGATTTGAGTTTGTCAGTTAAAATACACTGGTCAATGACGTCAAAGGCTGCAGTGAAGTCCAGTAATTCAGCTCCCACTGATTTATTTCCATCCAAAGCTCTTAACCATTGGTCTGTCATATGTGCCAGAGCAGTGTTAGAGTGGCCCGGTCTGAGCGCATGCTGAGCTCTGGGAAGGAGCTCATTTATGTTGAAATATTTCATAATTTGGTTAAAAACAATTGTTTCTATTACTTTCCTGAGCAGAGGAAGTAAACTGACTGGTCTGCAGTTTGCACCAGTGAATGCAGATGTTCCATCTTTGGGTCGGGGAATAACTTTTGATTGTTTCCAAAGGTCTGGGAATGTTCCGCTGGAGATCGATTGATTCAAAATGTGATAAATTGGTTTGACAAACGTACTGGAAGCAGCTTTAATGATTTTTCCATCCAGGTTATGGATGCCAGGTGACGTGTCCTCTGAGAGACTGTGGAGCATCTCTTCAACAGTCTTGTGATCCACGGTCTCCAGATTGAAGGGGGGTTCTCCTGTACACGCGTAACATGATGATGCAGCAATGTTTAATAAAGATGAAAGAAATAAAAGTTTGCTGCGCTTGGTTTGAAACGGTTTGGACTGAGTTCAGACTAACTCTGGCTCACATCATTGTGTCGTTGCAGAGTTTGTGTTAAATCAGTCGGACTGTCCACATTTAGGACGTTTTATTTAAAGAAAATGTTTGTTTTGATTGTATTTATTGCTGCCTCTTTATCCAGAACAGTTGGATTGAATCTAAAGTGAGGCCAAACCAAAGCTCTGGGCTCAGGAGGTTTGAGGAGCTGAGTCTCTGGGCCGACTTCAGTTTGTGGAGTCTGTGCAGCTGTGGAGATGTTTCTTCACAGGAACAGCTCTGATGGAGGCTCCATCCAACAATTATCACACAGTTTCAACAGGAGAATAGTCTCTCCCTCTGGTGGATGTGTGGAGAACTGCAGTTTCCTCCAGAGGTTTTTGTTCAGAGACTGTGGGTTTGCTGTCACTGTGGGCCTCACAGCACAGTAGTACACAGCAGAGTCTGACACTGCAGCAGGAGACACCAGCAGATGGAGATGTCGGCTTTTAGTGGTTATATTTACAGACAGCTTTTTTGGATTTATATTTGAAATGATAGCTCCATTCCCAGTGTGATAGACCAAAAGAGTGGGAGGTTTCCCTGGATATTGTCGATACCAATAGAAATAATCACTAGGAGTTGGATTTGTATGATAAGTGAATCCCAGAGAGACTTCTCCTCCTTCTCCAGTGCTCTCCTCAGTCTTTAGTGCAGTGAGCTCTTCACATCTGACTCCTACATGAAAACAAATGAATGTCCAAGTTAGAAACATATTTGCTGCTGCTTCTTGCTCTGTGCTTCAGTAAGTGTTCAGTGGATGTAATAAAGTGTGAACATAGGTTTCAATAAGACTTACCACTCAACAAAAGCAGGAGCAGTGCTGCCATTAAAGGAAACATGTGTCCAAAACACAGCTGAGTGATCCTCATGTCAACTTTCTGAAGTCTGCTTAGTTTCTCACACTGACAGTTGGCTTTGCTGCGTCTGGGTTTAGTCTGAAGCTTCACAGAGAGTGTCTCCCTCTAGTGGAGCTAGTGCAGTATTGTGTTGTCTTTGCTGCAGAGGTTTTTGTTCAGAGTTTTGGTGTTTCCTGTCACTGTGGGCCTCAGAGCACAGTAGTACACAGCAGAGTCTGACACACGCACACCCTGGATCTTCAGAGACACAGAGTTCTTCTTTAGATCAGCATCAATGTCAAACCTGGATTCACCAAACTCAGATGACTTAAACGTCTGAGTCCATCCTGATGACAGTCGTCTTTTCTTCATCATGTATTGTGGAGCTCCATGTCCTTCTTGTTTGTACCAGTAGAGATTTGGAGTTCTGTCGCTGGTTGTAAAATTGCAGTTCATAGTCACAGGGTCTCCCATAGTCACAGAGGCGTCTCCTTCTGGCTGGGTCACTGTGTCTTCTCCTTTACACTCTGGGGAAGAACACAGGAGCACAACCAGAGCTGAGAGCAGTGTACACAGGGCAGACTCCATCTTCAGGCTCAGAGCTTCTTCTTTAATCCTCATAAAGTTGGTCTGGGTGATGATCTTTGCTTCTGCTCTGCCTTTTGTCAGGCTTCAGTATCACATCCTCATGAGGAACGGCTCCTCCCACAGTTCACTTTAGAAACACAGCATTAGTGACGTGACATGAGCCCGTGGTTTCCTTTCACAGGCACAGGCTGCTCGGGCTCTCAGGCTGCTGTACCAGCTCCAGGAAGCAGCTGTGTGGGGCAGGAAGTGCTGCCACTGTCTCCCACCTTGTTGTCCCCTCTCCACAGTGAGCGGAGGATTTGTCAGCAGTTTCTTTAAGACAAATTCTCCTCAGCTTGTTTGGGCTCACAGCCTGGTAGTTTTGAAGGTCTGCGTCCTCCTCTTCTGTTCTTATTTCTTCTGGAGGTGCTCGGAATCAATCCCCCTGATCTGCTTGTGCTCTCCTCTTTTAGACTGTCCAAAAGCCCATCCTTTCCTTTCCCTCTGAGCCTCTCATCTTTCCTGTCCGCTCAGTATGGTCATTCCCATTGAAGGTCTGTGGGTGCAGATTTCCTCTGAAGAACTCCTCCTGGTCTCACTTCTGTGACCTGTCAGTTAAAGTGAGTTTGACCCTTTGACATTTGCAGCACCTGCCACAATATCTAGAGACTATTGTGCCATAAACCAATAGCAGCCGCCTTAGTAATGACATAAAGTACTATGGCCCAAACACTTGAAGTTACAGGTTCCACACATGATGAATACTTCCTGCTAAGCTATTGTAGAGAAAGCTTCAGCCATGAGAGGGGCAGAGAGCTTTGATTATTAGGCACGAGTCTGAATGACCTCATCCTTTTGACACTGAGGTTGGGGACACGGACACAGTTGAGTTTAGGGCGAGAACCAAAGCTCTGAACTCTCTGGTCTCTGTCATCACTTTAGAGCTGCACAAGAGACTCTGGGCTGTGAGAGTTTGAGGATCTTGGTACAAACCAGACTAACTGAACGGTTTGGGTAAAACCAGTTTGGGTCCAGTCTAGACTGCTGCTCCTGACAGAACAGTTTGACAGAGTTCAGATGGATCCAAACATGAAGAGTCAGAGGAGGAGCTTTATTATTTAGGAGTCGTGCTTTCTGTAAAGATTTTCATTTGATTCTATTCTATGATGTCTTTGTATCTTAAGCTTAATGTGGAGTACTGCAGTTATGGTTATAGTTGGATAACTACCACACCCCCTCGGGTCACTCTGATGGATCCAACTTCTCCCACCTCTTTCCCAATAAACTTCCCAACCTTGTGGGGATCCTTAAAGATTCCGTCCACTCGAGTGATGGCAAACATGCCCACCACAAAGTCTCCCTCACTGTGGTCACTATCAGGAGACGAGCGAGCCTTCTTTCTTTTCTTTTGGTTTTCCCTTTGCTGACCAACATCTACTTCAATGTCGCGCCCAGATTCACTGCTCGCCCACATTTCCGAGCTCAGAAACTCATGTCAACTTTCTGAAGTCTGCTTAGTTTCTCACACTGACAGTTGGCTTTGCTGCGTCTGGGTTTAGTCTGAAGCTTCACAGAGAGTGTCTCCCTCTAGTGGAGCTAGTGCAGTATTGTGTTGTCTTTGCTGCAGAGGTTTTTGTTCAGAGTTTTGGTGTTTCCTGTCACTGTGGGCCTCAGAGCACAGTAGTACACAGCAGAGTCTGACACACGCACACCCTGGATCTTCAGAGACACAGAGTTCTCCTCAGCGTCAAATTTAAACCTGGATTGTTTGAAGTCATCAGCTTTATACGTTTCATGCCATTTCAATGATGATTTTGTTTTCCTCATCATGTATTGTGGAGCTCCATGTCCTTCTTGTTTGTACCAGAACAGATCTGCAGTGGTGGCGCTGGTTGTAAAATTGCAGTTAATAGTTACAGGGTGTCCCATAGTCACAGAGGCGTCTCCTTCTGGCTGGGTCACTGTGTCTTCTCCTTTACACTCTGGGGAAGAACACAGGAGCACAACCAGAGCTGAGAGCAGTGTACACAGGGCAGACTCCATCTTCTAAACTCCTCTCCTCTCAAGTGTCTGCTGCTCTTACAGTCGGCTCCTCCTCTTGTGTCTCTGAGTGTTGGACGTCTACACTTTGCAGAACGTCTCTCCTTCACATGAAAACAAAAGTATTGTTGGTCTTTGGGAATGACTGATTCTTACTTTTAGAAAACAATGAAACTTTGCTACATGAACATTTAGAGAATGTTTTATTCAGATCAAAGTCTTCATTAAATGTCGAGTGTAAAAAGTCAGTTTAAAAATGTGTTGGTGAATAAATCCTGTCGTCTTCATTTCTCACTTTAACCACAGCGTTTGTATAAAGAGTGAAAAGGCCCCAGAACAGAGCCCTGTGGCACGCCCCTAATCCTCCTGGAGTCCACCTCCTGCTCCCACGTCAGAACACCAGGGTCAGGTTCCAAACTTCATATTTATATCTGTGAAGGTTCTGTGGAATTGGGTCTGAGCGATATGACGATATTAGACCATCGTACGATCTCCAGACCTGACGATCGGTCATTTCTGTGGGATCGTTTTATCACCATTCAAAGCACTGCTGCACAGTCCACTCTTTTCACCCAAACCCTGAACTTCCTGCTAAACAATGTGAGACGCTAATGCGAGTTGTTCCTTTGGCAGCGAGCCGCTCCTCTACTCTGCACATATACCATCCAGAGCTTTGAAAGGCTTTAAAGCCAGAGTTCAGTCTGTATTTCAGCTGTATTTATGTCAGTGTCTTTCCCCCTAACGCCGCGTCTCTGTGCGTGGATTCCAGTGTGTTTCTTTATTTACCTGGACCACGCGTGAAGAAGCCAGTGTGTCCTTGGTCCTCACAGTTCTGTCAGGCGCCACATCCTTCTCTTTAGTTTCATTTCATCCTGGACTGTGTTCACAAATGTGCCGTCGATCCAAGTCTGAAAGTAAAAGAGTTCTCCTGAAACACCACCACTCTCACTTCCTTATTGTGAAGTTCACTGTTTTACACAATAAAAGTCACTGCATGTTATGGCTTTAGTAAGACTCTTATTGTGAAAGGGTCAGACAGCGACAGCATCACATTATGAAGCTGGACGTTATGAGAGAGACCTCTCAGAAAAGATACAACAGTATCGCAAATGAACTTCGTAACGTTCATTGTGTCTACTTGTGTTCTAGTATCACTTTTTAGGTTCGTTTCGTCAGACACTAAGGTTAGAGATGTTAAAGATCTTTTACCTTTACATGTTTCAGCGCCATCTGCAGGCCGTCATCAGAAGTATCACCGGCGTGCGGTGACGTGTCACTTATCACGTTATAAGAGGCGTGACCAGTCTGACAGTCCCAACAGGTCCGACAGACTGGCCACGCCCCCCATTCAATTCACACACGAAGAGGAGAAGGACAAAACAATAGCATTTTTGGACGTAAAGATTCAACATCTTCAAGACGGTAGCATAAAAATAAAGGTCTACAGGAAACCCACACACACGGATCAGTACTTACTCTGGGCCCATCCAGAGAGCAATGAACAAACACAACATAAACACAGTTATAAAACCACACACCAAACTGAGGCAGTTTCTGGTACATCCTAAAGATAAAATACCACAGGGGGAAAAATGCAACGCCATTTACGAGATACCCTGCAAATCATACAACAAATAATACATAGGAGAAACAGGACGACCTTTCCACATAAGAACAAAGGAACACCAAACAGAATGCGAAAAAGAAACAAGGGGACGACTCACACGAACAAAAAAAGAAAAGGCAGAACAGGAGAATTTAAAATCGGCTGTTTCGGACCAAAAGAAACAACCACATCATGGACCGGGACGAGGCTCGGGTCATTGGATCGGAAACCAATAAATTCAAACGCTGGATAAAAGAAGAAATCAGGAAACGGAGCATGGACACCATCAACCGTGACGAAGGAGCGTTTCTCCTGTCCCACACCTGGGACACCCTCCCCCAATGACCACGCCCCCTGTCGCCCTGAATCCACCGGGCGGCAGGGGGCGTGGCCAGTCTGTGGGACCTGTTGGGACTGTCAGACTGGTCACGCCTCGGAAGTAAGAACAGCTGATAAGTGACACGTCACCGCACGCCGGTGATACTTCTGATGACGGCCTGCAGATGGCGCTGAAACATGTAAAGGTAAAAGATCTTTAACATCTCTAACCTTAGTGTCTGACAAAACCAACCTAAAAAGTGATACTAGTATCACAAATGATCACAAAGTCAAATACATGAGTTCATGTCTTCAGTCTCTTCTTCAGTGTAATAGAACTTTATATTTGTCAATATAAATCAGCAGTTATTTTCAGAAAGAGGAACAAGTGTCTGACCTCAATAAACACAAACGTCCAACTCTGGGCTTTGGGCGCGAGTCTGACGCCTGAAAAGCGTGCGGTCTGAACAGCCCATCACGTACTGCAGGTCATGAGTTCACAGCCACAGACTCGTGCAGAGGATCAACATCATACAATACAGTGGTTTACAGCAGAAGATCAAATGTCATGTGGCAAATGGAAACGTGAAGCACAAATGTCATAATGAGGAGGAGATTGAACAGCAGCACAAGGACAACAAGTCTCGAGAGGCACCACAGGAGGCTTCAGCACAGTGTGTCCCTCTGGTGGATGTGTGGAGAACTGCAGTTTCCTCCAGAGGTTTTTGTTCAGAGACTGTGGGTTTGCTGTCACTGTGGGCCTCACAGCACAGTAGTACACAGCAGAGTCTGACACTGCAGCAGGAGACACCAGCAGATGGAGATGTCGGCTTTTCACTTGGAACTTCAGTCCTTTCACGTCCTCTGTGAATAAATCTCCTGTTCCAGAATGTGAGACGAGGAATTGTGGAAGTTTTCCTGGATATTGTCGATACCAGAAGAAATAATCAGTGTATGTTGGATCTTTGTAATAACTGTATCCCAGAGAAACTTGTCCTCCTTCTCCAGTGCTCTCCTCAGTCTTTAGTGCAGTGAGCTCTTCACATCTGACTCCTACATGAAAACAAATGAATGTCCAAGTTAGAAACATATTTGCTGCTGCTTCTTGCTCTGTGCTTCAGTAAGTGTTCAGTGGATGTAATAAAGTGTGAACATAGGTTTCAATAAGACTTACCACTCAACAAAAGCAGGAGCAGTGCTGCCATTAAAGGAAACATGTGTCCAAAACACAGCTGAGTGATCCTCATGTCAACTTTCTGAAGTCTGCTTAGTTTCTCACACTGACAGTTGGCTTTGCTGCGTCTGGGTTTAGTCTGAAGCTTCACAGAGAGTGTCTCCCTCTAGTGGAGCTAGTGCAGTATTGTGTTGTCTTTGCTGCAGAGGTTTTTGTTCAGAGTTTTGGTGTTTCCTGTCACTGTGGGCCTCAGAGCACAGTAGTACACAGCAGAGTCTGACACACGCACACCCTGGATCTTCAGAGACACAGAGTTCTCCTTTAGATCAGCATCAAACTCAAACCTGGATTTGTCAAAGTCTGGAGAATGAACTGTGTTTCCAAATTTTGCTTTTAGTAGAATGTATTGAAGGGAGTCCCCAGTCTTTTGTTTGTACCAGAACAGATATGGATTTGTGTCGCTGGTTGTAAAATTACAGTTAATAGTTACAGGGTCTCCCATAGTCACAGAGGCGTCTCCTTCTGGCTGGGTCACTGTGTCTTCTCCTTTACACTCTGGGGAAGAACACAGGAGCACAACCAGAGCTGAGAGCAGTGTACACAGGGCAGACTCCATCTTCTAAACTCTAATCATCTTGTGAGTGTGTTGTTTTGTCAGCTGCAGACTCCGCCCACATTAGTTTCGGAGCTGAAGTTTCTCATGTTTCTCTGCAGTGGAGCTCTGGAGGTCATTCTACAGCTCTGTGGTTTGAAACGCTGCTGAAGCAGGACATGAACCACTGGGTCTTTGTGCCTTTGGTAAATACATGTTTCTCCAACAGTCTGCTGTTTAAAGCAGCTCACTGTGAAAACCTCTGCTTACACTTGTTACGTGTAGATCCTGGTTCTCTGAGCTCAAATGTGAACTCTATGTATCGTTTCTTATGTGGCCTTTTCCTGATCTTTAGTTTGACAAGCTGCAATAAATACACTGAAGCAGCTCTGATTTTATAAATGTAGCCAACACTGTGTGTAACAGCGCCACCTGGAGTTTACATCACAAACCAACACTGGGCATTTCTGTCTAGAGTAAAGAGTGTGGCCCTAATACTGACCCCTGAGGAGCTCCACATGTTCACACACATGTGTTGAGTCTGTACAAAGTCCTGTGTCTCCAAAGAAGCTGAGCCTGTTTGTGTTATTGCTGTGACTCCTGATGATCCTCTACAGAATAATGATGAACAAACAGAAGCTGCTGTGACTCCTGATGATCCTCTACAGAAGAATGATGGAACAAACAGAAGCTGCTGTGACTCCTGATGATCCTCTACAGAAGAATGATGGAACAAACAGAAGCTGCTGCTCCAGTGACTCCAATGTGTTCAGTCCAAGGTCTTTGTGCTGCAGAAATAAACATCATGGTGGAGGCCGAGCTGAAGCAGGAATCAAACTCAGATGTTTTCACTGATGGAGAATTCAGGAGGCCAGACCTGACCCAGTGTCTCCCTCTGGTGGATGTGTGGAGTACTGCAGTCTCCTCCAGAGGTTTTTGTTCAGAGTTTTGGTGTTTCCTGTCACTGTGGGCCTCAGAGCACAGTAGTACACAGCAGAGTCTGACACACGCACACCCTGGATCTTCAGCTGCAGAAAGTTCTCCTTTAGATCAGCTTCAATGTCGAACCTGGATTCACCAAACTCCGATGACTTAAACGTCTGAGTCCATCCTGATGACAGTCGTCCTTTATTCATCATGTATTGTGGAGCTCCATGTGCTTCTTGTTTGTACCAGTAGAGATATGGAGTTCTGTCGCTGGTTGTAAAATTGCACTTAATAGTTGCTGTTCCGTTAATCACAGAGACGTCTCCTTCTGGCTGGGTCACTGTGTCTTCTCCTTTACACTCTGGGGAAGAACACAGGAGCACAACCAGAGCTGAGAGCAGTGTACACAGGGCAGACTCCATCTTCTAAACTCCTCTCCTCTCAAGTGTCTGCTGCTCTTACAGTCGGCTCCTCCTCTTGTGTCTCTGAGTGTTGGACGTCTACACTTTGCAGAACATCTCTCCTTCACATGAAAACAAAAGTGTTGTTAGTCTTTGGGAATGACTGATTCTTACTTTTAGAAAACAATGAAACTTTACTACATGAACATTTAGAAAATATATATATATTTTTTTTAGTTTAGTTTATTTCGAACAATTTAAAAACAATGATAACACAAGTAATGGACGCCAATACAGCAATTGTTCAAAAAGGAGTGGGTTGAAGTGTGACCTGATTTAGTCCCGCCCCCTTTTCTACTTGATATTTTTACAGGAGCAAAAGAAGCTCAAATCGTTCTTCTTTTACAACAACTCAATATCTACAACAATTGTTTTACAAACTATGAATGTTTTTCCACATAAACACATCAGGCCATAGAAATCCAGCCACAATAATGTTACTGATGGTTTAAATTGTTGTTTAAATTATCATTAACATCCAGCTCTATAGTTTGTGAAGACCATGTTTTTATACATAGATTTAAATTGACAAACTGTGGTACATTTCTTGAGTGACACATTCAAGCTCTTCCATAGTTTTACGCCACAAACAGCAAGAAACTCCTCCTGGTGGATCGGACAGCTGGAAAGTGACCCTTAATCTGTCCCTTCCTCCTGTCCAAAGAAATCCTGAACACTGGCTGGTAATAGATCATTTTAGCTTTAAACATCATTATTGCAGTGAGATGATTGATTAGATCCTTCAGTTTAAGTAGATTTGACTTTAGGAAAAGAGGGTGAGTGTGATCTCTGTATCCTGCATTATGAATTACACAAATTGCTCTTTTCTGGAGAAGAACGAGTGAGTTTGTAGTTCTGCTGTAGCCACGCCCCCAGACCTCAGTACAATATATTAGATGTGGTAGGACGAGCGTACAGTAGAGAGAACGAAGTGATTTATAATCCAGTATGTCTGGCTTTATTTATTATTGAATTGCTTTTAGAGATTTTATTTTCAATAGTTTAATATGCGGCTTCCAGCTTCATTTGCAGTCAATTAAAATCCCAAGAAATGTTGCTTTGTTAATTCTTTCTATCTCTGCCTCCTTGATTTGGACTTTTGCTTCATTCATTTTTCTGTTCCCAAAAACATACATTTAGTTTTACTGAGGTTGAGTGAGAGTTTGTTCTGATTTCTGCGCTTACTGTTTCAAATAACTTGTCGAAGTTCTTTTCTGAATGAAAATACTTGTGTCGTCGGCAAATAAAATACATTTGATCAGTTTAGAAACTTTGCATGTCGTTAATATACAAGATGAACAACACCGGGCCTAGTACTGAACCCTGAGGTTCACCACAGGTTACATTTAAACAATCAGAATTCAACTCACCCATGTTCACATATTGTTTTCTATTATATAAGTAACTCTTTATCCCCCAGTTCCTCCAGTTTGTTTATTAATAATACATGATCAATGGTGTCCAAGGCTTTTTTGAGGTCTATGAATAGACCCATTGTGTACTTTTTTTGATCAAGAGATTTGTTAATTTCCTCCATTGCTTCTGAAAGGCAGTTTCACCGTGTACAACATATCCAGGACTCTGCTGCCAGAATCATCAGATCCTCAGATCACATGACTTTAGTTCTGCAACATCTCCACTGGCTCCGGTCAAGCAGCCAATAGAACAAACTCCTCCTGCTAACCTTCAAAACTCTCCATAACCTGTTTCCCACTGACTTCTCCAACCTGATTCAGCCTTACAGCCCAGCACACTCACTCTGTCAGAACTCCAGGTTAAGAAGCTTCCACTTGTTCTTCACAAACGGCCTCTTTGTGGAGCAGAAGGAACATGAGCTCTTCTCATTATTACTGTCCATTATTTGTGAGCTGCTCAGAGCCTTGTGTTTGGGCTTTTGTTCTAGTCTGTGCTTCCTGCGCCTCGTGGCTGTGATATGAGGGAGTTTTCTGAATGAATGGCCCTCTTTAAGGTTGGTCAGTGGTTCACTTTTCACACATGCCCTAATCTCCAGGTAATGCTCACTTTAGTGGGAGCTTTGGACCCACTTCATATATGGAAAGGTCATGGACTTATGGCTGATCAGAGCTTTGAAGGAAGAGGTTTCTGTGAGAAACAAACAACTGAACAGACGTTAATGTTTACTTTGTGTGATCTCCCTCTGGTGGATGTGTGGAGTACTGCAGTTTCCTCCAGAGGTTTTTGTTCAGAGACTGTGGGTTTGCTGTCACTGTGGGCCTCACAGCACAGTAGTACACAGCAGAGTCTGACACTGCAGCAGGAGACACCAGCAGATGGAGATGTTTCTTGTCTTGATTGATTTGGACTGAAACTCTCAGGATTTTATTTATAATTTCTTTTCCTGATCCAGTATTCGAATAGATAAATGTTGGAGGTTTTCCTGGATATTGTCGATACCAGAAGAAAGTGTCTCCAGGATTTAATTTTGAAAAAGAGAATCCCAGAGAGACTTTTGAGCCTTGTTTAGCGCCCTTCTCATTCTCTAGTGCAGTGAGCTCTTCACATCTGACTCCTACATGAAAACAAATGAATGTCCAAGTTAGAAACATATTTGCTGCTGCTTCTTGCTCTGTGCTTCAGTAAGTGTTCAGTGGATGTAATAAAGTGTGAACATAGGTTTCAATAAGACTTACCACTCAACAAAAGCAGGAGCAGTGCTGCCATTAAAGGAAACATGTGTCCAAAACACAGCTGAGTGATCCTCATGTCAACTTTCTGAAGTCTGCTTAGTTTCTCACACTGACAGTTGGCTTTGCTGCGTCTGGGTTTAGTCTGAAGCTTCACAGAGAGTGTCTCCCTCTAGTGGAGCTAGTGCAGTATTGTGTTGTCTTTGCTGCAGAGGTTTTTGTTCAGAGTTTTGGTGTTTCCTGTCACTGTGGGCCTCAGAGCACAGTAGTACACAGCAGAGTCTGACACACGCACACCCTGGATCTTCAGAGACACAGAGTTCTCCTTTAGATCAGCGTCAAACTCAAGCCTGGGTTTATCGAACTCAGTGGATTTCACAGTTTTCCCCCATTTTGATGAAGATCTAGTTCTCTTCATCATGTATTGTGGAGCTCCATGTCCTTCTTGTTTGTACCAGAACAGATATGCAGTTGAGTAACTGGTTGTAAAAGTACAGTTAATAGTTACAGGGTCTCCCATAGTCACATAGGAGTCTCCTTCTGGCTGGGTCACTGTGTCTTCTCCTTTACACTCTGGGGAAGAACACAGGAGCACAACCAGAGCTGAGAGCAGTGTACACAGGGCAGACTCCATCTTCAGGCTCAGAGCTTCTTCTTTAATCCTCATAAAGTTGGTCTGGGTGATGATCTTTGCTTCTGCTCTGCCTTTTGTCAGGCTTCAGTATCACATCCTCATGAGGAACGGCTCCTCCCACAGTTCACTTTAGAAACACAGCATTAGTGACGTGACATGAGCCCGTGGTTTCCTTTCACAGACACAGGCTGCTCGGGCTCTCAGGCTGCTGTACCAGCTCCAGGAAGCAGCTGTGTGGGGCAGGAAGTGCTGCCACTGTCTCCCACCTTGTTGTCCCCTCTCCACAGTGAGCGGAGGATTTGTCAGCAGTTTCTTTAAGACAAATTCTCCTCAGCTTGTTTGGGCTCACAGCCTGGTAGTTTTGAAGGTCTGCGTCCTCCTCTTCTGTTCTTATTTCTTCTGGAGGGGCTCGGAATCTTTATTCTTTATTCTTTATTAGGATCCTCATTAGCGCCCACAAGTGGTGGCTCGTCTTCCTGGGGTCCTGACACAATATACAATTACAAAACAGTTAAAATAGAATCCATGAGGGAAAACAGAGTCATCAGCGAACATTATAATACTGTTATTAACTGTAAATGGAAAGTCATTTATGAATATAGAGAATAACAGTGGGCCCTTACAGCTCCCTTGAGGCAAACCGCATGATGTCATTTTGGAATCTGACAAACTACCATTAAAAAACAGCTGTTGCTGTTGGAGAGGTAAGAGATGATCCATTTAAGAGCTGTCTGAGAAAAACCATAAGATTTGAGTTTGTCAGTTAAAATACACTGGTCAATGACGTCAAAGGCTGCAGTGAAGTCCAGTAATTCAGCTCCCACTGATTTATTTCCATCCAAAGCTCTTAACCATTGGTCTGTCATATGTGCCAGAGCAGTGTTAGAGTGGCCCGGTCTGAGCGCATGCTGAGCTCTGGGAAGGAGCTCATTTATGTTGAAATATTTCATAATTTGGTTAAAAACAGTTCTTTGTAATACTTTGCTGAGCAGAGGAAGTAAACTGACGGGTCTGCAGTTTGCACCAGTGAATGCAGATGTTCCATCTTTGGGTCGGGGAATAACTTTTGATTGTTTCCAAAGGTCTGGGAATGTTCCGCTGGAGATCGATTGATTCAAAATGTGATAAATAAGTTTGACAAGCGTACTGGAAGCAGCTTTAATGATTTTTCCATCCAGGTTATGGATGCCAGGTGACGTGTCCTCTGAGAGACTGTGGAGCATCTCTTCAACAGTCTTGTGATCCACTGTCTCCAGATTGAAGCTTCACCAAGCATCAAATCATTGATCAGTTTGCAACAATTGTCCGTTGAGTTCATCTGGGACCTCAGAATATTGACTTTGTGAAGAAATGATTAAAATAGTTGGCGCCATCTGCTGGCCTGGTGATGAATCTCCCCTCACATTCCACAAACCTTCTTCTTTTTACACATCAGAACATTCAAGGTCTTCCACAGTTTTTTACTGTCGCTGCAGCTTCGCAGATTCTGTTTGAAGTAATCTCTCCTTTGGGGCCAGATCTTGTGGTTCAAAGCGCAGGCTGTAGAGCAGACGACTGCGCAGACGACTGCGCAGACGAGTGCACAGACGAGTGCGCAGACGACTGGTGGGGGGGGGGGTTCTCCTGTACGCGCGTAACATGCTGATGCAGCAATGTTTAATAAAGATGAAAGAAATAAAAGTTTGCTGCGCTTGGTTTGAAACGGTTTGGACTGAGTTCAGACTAACTCTGGCTCACATCATTGTGTCGTTGCAGAGTTTGTGTTAAATCAGTCGGACTGTCCACATTTAGGACGTTTTATTTAAAGATCTTCCAGTTCAGAGAAAATGTTTGTTTTTGTAACCCGGAGTAGTTGTACCGGTTCCCTACATCTCTCGCTCTTTTACGTCAACTTTAAATATGGTTTACGAACGTGATGTCGCGTTACTTTGGTCCGCTTTGCGAGACCTCCCGCGCTGCGTCTGACGCAACTTCGTCTTTTATCATGGCCGCCCCACACACTCCACTCTCTGTGTTCGTGTGGGTGAGGCAACTCCGAGCGGCTACACAGGTACGCGATAGAGCCTTTAAATAGCTGGTTTTAAACTTAACATGCTGTTGTAGTGACTGGTATGCCTGTCAACTTGTAGGCGCCCCTTTTGCGGGACACTAGCTGGTCCCCGTCAATTGATCCGTTTAAGAGGAGACTGGTGAGCATTCACTCATTTGTTTGTATTAGCATGCTAGTGTTAGCTATGAGCCGCCAGCCTTTGTTTTGAATGGGGCTCCGGACATTTGTTGTTGGTGCGGGCGCTAAAAACCTCTGTGCTCTGATCATTTTGTCCTACGGTGTTTGTCGTATTGATATGTTTCTCTAATGCCTCAATGGCAATAATTGTAGGATGTTGTCCGTGAGTTTACATTTGCAGAAATGAATTATGAAGTAAACCAGTTATTGGCTTATAGCCACTAACATGGAAACTGATTGGCCTTTGAACATTAAGCTTATTGTGCACAAATTGCATTATTATTTATGGTGCAGTATTAATTGAACCTAATGATATATGAGAACTCTAATGATTATTGACTTGTTTTTTTGGAATTTGTACATGTACTAGACCTGTTTTGTTTGAGGATTAATATGTTTAATCAACATAACTGAAGGTTGGTCCTGTTTATGCAGGCCAGGTTCATCTAATCCCTTGATCCATCCAATCCACGGTGCTCCATACCGCCTATGGACCCAGCTGATGGCGAGCTGAAAGCCCAGGACCGAAACCCTTTCAGAACCACTGTTCGGTAGGAGGCGCTGTAGCTGCTCAGCCCACACACAAACGCTCAATCACAGTCCATGAACTCTGAACACTGGACTATAATCCCAATGAACTGAACAATCAAACCGGACAATCGTCCATGGGATTTTCTTTCCCCATTATTTCTTTTTTTTGTAAAGAATGTAATTATTGTACATATCAAATACACCCTTCACATCTTGCTGCACCATATTCTGTGTCATGTTGTGGTTTACACTCTGTTCCATGTCCCTCTTCAGAGCCGAGCAATAGAACTTCTGGTCCCAGCCTAACATAACAAACCAAACTCACGTTCACTATCTCTTGCTCTCTAAAGGGAGTGTTACATTTTGATTGTATTTCTTGCTGCCTCTTTATCCAGAACAGTTGGATTGAATCTAAAGTGAGGCCAAACCAAAGCTCTGGGCTCAGGAGGTTTGAGGAGCTGAGTCTCTGGGCCGACTTCAGTTTGTGGAGTCTGTGCAGCTGTGGAGATGTTTCTTCACAGGAACAGCTCTGATGGAGGCTCCATCCAACAATTATCACACAGTTTCAACAGGAGAACAGTGTCTCCCTCTGGTGGATGTGTGGAGTACTGCAGTTTCCTCCAGAGGTTTTTGTTCAGAGACTGTGGGTTTGCTGTCACTGTGGGCCTCACAGCACAGTAGTACACAGCAGAGTCTGACACTGCAGCAGGAGACACCAGCAGATGGAGATGTTTTTTGTCTTCACTGATTTGGACTGAAACTCTCAGGATTTCCTTTCTAATTTCTCTTCCTGATCCTAAATTATAGTAAATACATGTCGGAGCTTTTCCTGGATATTGTCGATACCAATAAAACTCATCAGACGGAGAAGCTCCTCTCTTATAACTGTATCCCAGAGAGACTTCTTCTCCTTCTCCAGTGCTCTCCTCAGTCTTTAGTGCAGTGAGCTCTTCACATCTGACTCCTACATGAAAACAAATGAATGTCCAAGTTAGAAACATATTTGCTGCTGCTTCTTGCTCTGTGCTTCAGTAAGTGTTCAGTGGATGTAATAAAGTGTGAACATAGGTTTCAATAAGACTTACCACTCAACAAAAGCAGGAGCAGTGCTGCCATTAAAGGAAACATGTGTCCAAAACACAGCTGAGTGATCCTCATGTCAACTTTCTGAAGTCTGCTTAGTTTCTCACACTGACAGTTGGCTTTGCTGCGTCTGGGTTTAGTCTGAAGCTTCACAGAGAGTGTCTCCCTCTAGTGGAGCTAGTGCAGTATTGTGTTGTCTTTGCTGCAGAGGTTTTTGTTCAGAGTTTTGGTGTTTCCTGTCACTGTGGGCCTCAGAGCACAGTAGTACACAGCAGAGTCTGACACACGCACACCCTGGATCTTCAGAGACCCAGAGCTCTCCTTTAGATCAGCATTAAACTTGGATTTTTGAAACTCTGGAGATTTCTGGATGTTTCCACTTCCAAAAATCTTCAACATGTATTTTGGAGATTCAAATCCTTCTTGTTTGTACCAGAACAAATATGGAAAAGGGTCGTTGGTTGTAAAAGTACAGTTAATAGTTACAGGGTCTCCCATAGTCACAGAGACGTCTCCTTCTGGCTGGGTCACCGTGTCTTCTCCTTTACACTCTGGGGAAGAACACAGGAGCACAACCAGAGCTGAGAGCAGTGTACACAGGGCAGACTCCATCTTCAGGCTCAGAGCTTCTTCTTTAATCCTCATAAAGTTTGTCTTCGTGATGTTCTTAGCTCTGCCTTTTGTCAGGCTTCAGCATCACATCCTTTTTAGGAGGAACGGCTCCTCCCACAGTTCACTTTAGAAACCACAGAAGGACTTTCTTGTGGCTGAGACTCATTTGACGTCTTGATTTTGCCTTAGAGAACCATAAACTGGATGTACTTTGTGACTTTTGAATGTTTTCAGACCAAACAGTTGAATTCAGGTTCATTGGAAGAAACTCCTTGTGCTTTTCCAAGATGGCTCTATTCATTCAGCGTTTTCATGTTAAATATTGTTGGGTTGAAGAGAACAGTTCAGTTAAAGCCTCAGTCTCTGGTACGGTTGGTGTTTGTGGACTTTTCCAGTGCGTTCGATACGGTCCAGCCTCATCTGATGAGACAAAAGCTGCTCCACATGGACGTTAATCCACATCTAATCCTGTGGCTCATTTTTTACTAAAGTCTCCGGACACCTCAGCAAAACCACAGACCATCACAACAGGTGCACCTCAAGGATCTGTCATGGCTCCGCTTTTATTCACACTGTACACTGATGAAGAAGCAGCTTTCCTGGGATCACATCCATTAAATACTCCCATGATACAGAGATGGACAGCTTC
This sequence comes from Gobius niger, assembly GCF_951799975.1. Lineage (NCBI taxonomy): Eukaryota > Metazoa > Chordata > Actinopteri > Gobiiformes > Gobiidae > Gobius > Gobius niger. Next base: position 416,509 of record NC_136859.1, read on the forward strand.
AAAAGGGAATGGACTCATTTACAGAATGGTGCAAGTACAACTGTCTTAACAGGAACAGGAATCACTAAAGGACATTTACAATAACAGAGTCAGGTCTAAAGGACATCAGTCAGTGCAGCCCACTCCCCTCTGGTGGCCGGTTCAGGTCACTGCCTTTGCAAAAACAAAGAGCACAGGCCAGTTTTGTTCCCGCCTCTATTAGGCCTGAACTCAAAGTGATTTTAAGCAGTGATTAATGGCGCCCCCTGCTGTTTGTCTGTCGTGTTTGTTCTCACGGATTAATAAAGTTCTTATCTTAAGTTCAGTCTAATATAGAGCGAGTCACGAAGAGAGACACAAACTTCCTCCTCTCTGTCCACACTCTGGGCCTGAAATATGTTTATTGGTTTTGCTAAACTTAATATTTATTACTTTGAAGCTTTTCTGGAATCTCTGCTCTAGAAAAGACAGAAAAGTCTTCCTCATAAAAGGGGTTGAAAGAAAATGATCAGATGGAAACATGTGATCTCCCTCTGGTGGATGTGTGGAGAACTGCAGTTTCCTCCAGAGGTTTTTGTTCAGAGTTTTGGTGTTTCCTGTCACTGTGGGCCTCAGAGCACAGTAGTACACAGCAGAGTCTGACACACGCACACCCTGGATCTTCAGAGACACAGAGTTCTCCTTTAGATCAGCATCAAACCTGGATTTGTCAAAGTCTGGAGAATTGCTTTCTCTTTCATATGTGTCTCGGTGCAGCATGAACTTTGGAGAATCAGCATCTTTCTGTCTGTACCAGAACAAGTAGTAGTTGTTGAATTTTCTTCTTTCAAAAGTGCACTTAATAGTTGCTGTGTCTCCCATAGTCACAGAGGCGTCTCCTTCTGGCTGGGTCACTGTGTCTTCTCCTTTACACTCTGGGGAAGAACACAGGAGCACAACCAGAGCTGAGAGCAGTGTACACAGGGCAGACTCCATCTTCTAAACTCCTCTCCTCTCAAGTGTCTGCTGCTCTTACAGTCGGCTCCTCCTCTTGTGTCTCTGAGTGTTGGACGTCTACACTTTGCAGCAGAACGTCTCTCCTTCACATGAAAACAGACACAAAAGTATTTTTAGTCTTTGGGAATGACTGACAATAATGGTGTAAAAGGTCAGTTTAAATATGTGTTGGTGAATAAATCCTGTGTCTTCATCTCTCACATTAACCACAGCATTCATATAAAGAGTGAAAAGGAGCGGCCCCAGAACAGAGCCCTGTGGCACGCCCCTAACCCTCCTGGAGTCCACCTCCTGCTCCGAGGTTCAGAAGCTTCTGCTTGTTCTTCACAAACGGCCTCTTTGTGGAGCAGAAGGAAAATGAGCTCTTCTCATTATTACTGTCCATTATTTGTGAGCTGCTCAGAGCCTTGTGTTTGGGCTTTTGTTCTAGTCTGTGCTTCCTGCGCCTCGTGGCTGTGCGGCCTCGTCGGCAGCGTCAACCTCCTGATCGCCTTCAGTACGTGGCTGGCATTAGGTAATCCTCTCATTTCCGTTGTTCAGACGCTAGTACACGGTGTGGGAAATTGATGATTTTTAGTTAATGTTATATTTTATAATGCAATTGAATGTTTTTTATGAGTTTAATCTATGTGCTTTAAGTTTCAGTTGAAACCAATCTTTTCACACGCACATCGCTGCAACAAGACCCCATTTCTTGCTCTTGCATTCTTTTGCTCAAATCTATGGAGACAAATAACTCCAAATAAGGCATCAGGAAGACTCTTCTAGTGGAAAACTACTGAGAGAAAAGCTTGGTGACCTTGGCCTAAGCTCAACTCATCTCCTATCTCTTCATGAACGTCACATTTTTGATAATATATATTGTAAGAGCGCAGTTAGACGATGCTTTTCCCGGGACGGCCCCGCTCGAGCACCGTGTGTGTGTTAGTGTAGGGACTTTAGCGCTCGGAGAATCTGTGTTTAGAATTGTAATTGTTATAGGGAATAAATCTTCTGTTTAAATGTGTTTAAAATGATCTTATGGAGTCAGACCTTATGTAAATTTAGAGTTTTAATATTTCCTGTGAAATCGCCCACAGCGGTTTAGTGGATGCCGACAGCGAAGCGTTCACGACCTATGCAGCAAGTGACCTTTTGAAACCTCATGTTCACCACGTTTAGCATCGGGAGGAGCAAGATCTAAAGGGGGAGGATGTGACAAAACCCTATTACATATCCTTTTTATTTGCTGTCCGTTTACGTTACGTGCGTTTACGTTACGTGCGTTTACGTTACGTGCGTTTACGTTACGTGCGTTTACGTTACGTGCGTTTACGTTACGTGCGCGTCATTGCGTCACACGGTCACGTGACCTAGCGCTGCTCTCAGACTAGCATAATACCCGGTAGTTTGTAGCTCCCGGTGAGAGCGAGAGGGAGGCGCTGTGTGAGGTGCTGCAGGTATGTGTTTGTTTTACGTGTTAATCATAAATCAGTCTCTACACTGAAATGTAAACATGTTGAACTGTAGGAGCGACTACCGGAGCCGTGGGTCGTCCCGCGGGAGTGTTTGTGCTTGCGTTAATCTGCAGAATCGGTAAGTCGCGTCTGTAGCTTTTCGTAGCCTCGCCGCTGCATTTGTGTTCAAGGGAGCGCTTGGCATTTACGTGGCCGTTTCTCTGAATATAACTAAGTGAAATGGTATCACTGTGACCCACTGTCTCATTGGTTCTGATTGTTTACCATGAATGTACTGCTGCTTCTTTAGCACATGGTTATTGTTTTGATGTGTGTTAATGCGATGCATCCAAGGCACTTTACGCTGCAGTCCAGTCACTGTGTCTGCTACGCACCTTATATGTGGATGCAGTGTTTACATTCTGAGATTATTAGAGTGATGAATATTTTAATATAACAATTATTGTATTATCTATTCTAATCAGATTTATGCATTGAATCAATCTATTGTACAATAAGGAAATGCTTTGCTATTTCGATACTTAATGTTTAGCATTCAATATTTGAATGTATTTGTGCGCAGTAGAAACTTAACTGGTCCTGTCCTTTTACACAGGCCAGGTTGGATGGCGAGCTTAGAGCCCGAGCTAGAGCCTGTTTGAAGTGTTTGTGTGATCTCCCTCTGGTGGATGTGTGGAGTACTGCAGTTTCCTCCAGAGGTTTTTGTTCAGAGACTGTGGGTTTGCTGTCACTGTGGGCTCCACAGCACAGTAGTACACAGCAGAGTCTGACACTGCAGCAGGAGACACCAGCAGATGGAGATGTCGGCTTTTCACTTGGAACTTCAGTCCTTTCACGTTCTCTGTCAATAAATCTCCTGTTCCAGAATGTGAGACCAGGAATTGTGGAGGTTTTCCTGGATATTGTCGATACCAGAAGAAATAATCGCCGTATGTTGGATCTTTGTTATAACTGTATCCCAGAGAGACTTGTCCTCCTTCTCCAGTGCTCTCCTCAGTCTTTAGTGCTGTGAGCTCTTCACATCTGACTCCTACATGAAAACAAATGAATGTCCAAGTTAGAAACATATTTGCTGCTGCTTCTTGCTCTGTGCTTCAGTAAGTGTTCAGTGGATGTAATAAAGTGTGAACATAGGTTTCAATAAGACTTACCACTCAACAAAAGCAGGAGCAGTGCTGCCATTAAAGGAAACATGTGTCCAAAACACAGCTGAGTGATCCTCATGTCAACTTTCTGAAGTCTGCTTAGTTTCTCACACTGACAGTTGGCTTTGCTGCGTCTGGGTTTAGTCTGAAGCTTCACAGAGAGTGTCTCCCTCTAGTGGAGCTAGTGCAGTATTGTGTTGTCTTTGCTGCAGAGGTTTTTGTTCAGAGTTTTGGTGTTTCCTGTCACTGTGGGCCTCAGAGCACAGTAGTACACAGCAGAGTCTGACACACGCACACCCTGGATCTTCAGAGACACAGAGTTCTCCTTTAGATCAGCATCAAACTTGGATTTGTCAATGTCTGAAGAATGAACTGTGCCTCCATATTTTGCTTTCAGTAGAATGTATTGAAGGGAGTCCCCAGTCTTTTGTTTGTACCAGAACAGATATGGATTTGTGTCGCTGGTTGTAAAAGTGCATTTAATAGTTACAGGGTCTCCCATAGTCACAGAGGTGTCTCCTTCTGGCTGGGTCACTGTGTCTTCTCCTTTACACTCTGGGGAAGAACACAGGAGCACAACCAGAGCTGAGAGCAGTGTACACAGGGCAGACTCCATCTTCAGGCTCAGAGCTTCTTCTTTAATCCTCATAAAGTTGGTCTGGGTGATGATCTTTGCTTCTGCTCTGCCTTTTGTCAGGCTTCAGCATCACATCCTCATGAGGAACGGCTCCTCCCACAGTTCACTTTAGAAACACAGCATTAGTGACGTGACATGAGCCTGTGGTTTCCTTTCATTTATGACAAAAACTATGTGTAGTCAGAAGATCCGTCAGTTTCTGCCAGTGCATGTGGACGAGCTCGCTGTGAGAACTTTAATCATTTCTCAACTGGACTATTGTCAGATTCTTTGGGCCAACGCAGAACGTAAAGATCTAGAAAGACTGAAAGTGATGCAGAATAAAGCGCCCGTTTGTCCCTTAACTGTTCTTATAGAACCAGGATAAAAACTGTGCACTCCCATCTGGGCTGAAGGTGAAAGATCAAGCTTTAGCTTCATTGTTATTCTCCACTTGGAAAGTATTAAAACTCAATAATCCTATGTTTTATTTAGTCCATTTAAAAACAGCAGAGAGTCACATGGCTATAACACTAGACATGCATCACAAGGACGGTTTTTAATTCACAAATCAAACACAAATGTTCTCAAAAGCTGTGAAGGTTCATTTGTGTTTTTATTATCAAGGTGTTTTTTATACACTGAATTTATGTATCTGAATTTTTTGCCTCCGTATTTCACCACCATATTGAAAACAATTCAATGTATTTTTTTTCGCTGCTGTAAAAAAGCTGTGAAAAACAGCTGATGAGCAGCCAATCAGATGGTGAGCTCCCAGAGCGCAGCCAAGGAGGAAACTGGCTGCATCCAAACGTCAAACTAGAGTTAAAAGTACTCACTTAAACCCAGAATAAAACTGTAAAACTAAATGCATTCATTGTCGAAGCCTGGGATCTGATCACTGGTGCTGGACCAGGCTGAAAGGAGCAGCGTTTTTATAGAAACTTACGAATATGCGTGTTAGCTTAACGCTCACTCATTTCAATGGGTTAGCCTAGCCTAGCGGCGTCCATTGGTTTACATGAATCAGTTAGCATTGGACATTGAGCTGTTGTTTCTCCTAAAACATTCAACAAAATTGAATGATCCAAAGCTCAACTGTATATGTGAGAACAGTCATTCATTCATTCACTCTGAACACACAATGTTATAACGGGGTCAACATCGGACCTTCCAAACGCCGGAGGCGGGCCGGTGTTCCCCGACTGCGGGTATCGCTCATAGACATGTTATTGCTGCGCGTCTTCATGCGCCCGACAGTCCTGCTGTAGCTCTCTTCACTACCACAAAACACTTTGGTCTATAGAGCTATGAAGGGATGAAACATCCTGCCACTAAACCTGCTTCACATAGAAACACAAATCTGTTTTTAAAGAACAACTGAAGAACTATGTTGGTGTTGAATATCTTTGACGATGCAGAATGAGGTCAAGTTCACATTGTACATGTTGTATTTTCTTTTATAATGTGTTTTATGTCTGTTGTCTGTCATATTGACAATGTTTTTGTATATGGATGCTTTTCTGAATGAGTTTTCTGAATGAATGGCCCTCTTTAAGGTTGGTCAGTGGTTCACTTTTCACACATGCCCTAATCTCCAGGTAATGCTCACTTTAGTGGAAGCTTTGGACCCACTCCATATATGGAAAGGTCATGGACTTATGGCTGATCAGAGCTTTGAAGGAAGAGGTTTCTGTGAGAAACTTCACAAACAACTGAACACACGTTAATGTTTACTTTGTGTGATCTCCCTCTGGTGGATGTGTGGAGTATTGCAGTTTCCTCCAGAGGTTTTTGTTCAGAGACTGTGGGTTTGCTGTCACTGTGGGCCTCAGAGCACAGTAGTACACAGCAGAGTCTGACACACGCACATCCTGGATCTTCAGATACACAGAGTTCTCCTTTAGATCAGCATCAAACTTGGATTTGTCAAAGTCTGGAGAATTACTCTTTGTTCCAAATGTGTCTCGGCGCAATATGTACTTTGGAGAATCAGCATCTTTCTGTCTGTACCAGAACAAGTAGTAGTTGATCAACTTTCTTCTTTCCAAAGTGCATTTAATAGTTACAGGGTGTCCCATAGTCACAGAGGCGTCTCCTTCTGGCTGGGTCACTGTGTCTTCTCCTTTACACTCTGGGGAAGAACACAGGAGCACAACCAGAGCTGAGAGCAGTGTACACAGGGCAGACTCCATCTTCAGGCTCAGAGCTTCTTCTTTAATCCTCATAAAGTTGGTCTGGGTGATGATCTTTGCTTCTGCTCTGCCTTTTGTCAGGCTTCAGTATCACATCCTCATGAGGAACGGCTCCTCCCACAGTTCACTTTAGAAACACAGCATTAGTGACGTGACATGAGCCCGTGGTTTCCTTTCACAGACACAGGCTGCTCGGGCTCTCAGGCTGCTGTACCAGCTCCAGGAAGCAGCTGTGTGGGGCAGGAAGTGCTGCCACTGTCTCCCACCTTGTTGTCCCCTCTCCACAGTGAGTGGAGGATTTGTCAGCAGTTTCTTTAAGACAAATTCTCCTCAGCTTGTTTGGGCTCACAGCCTGGTAGTTTTGAAGGTCTGCGTCCTCCTCTTCTGTTCTTATTTCTTCTGGAGGTGCTCGGAATCTTTATTCTTTATTAGGATCCCCATTAGCGCCCACAAGTGGTGGCTCGTCTTCCTGGGGTCCTGACACAATATACAATTACAAAACCGTTAAAATAGAATCCATGAATGTTACACATTTCATATAATCATATAACCTTATAGGACACATATAGGACACATGTAGGACATGGTGACTATGTTCACATGTACTGATCTAAATGACCTTTTACTTACAGCTCTAAGTGTGGTTTACTTTAGTGTTTCTAATATTAAAAGGAAGCGAGTTCCAGGCGTTTGCTCCTCTGTACAGAACAGTTCTTTTCATTGAGTTACTTTTGGGTCTGGGAACAACCACAGAGTTTCTCGTCACTTGAGGAGTCACAAATCTGTGACAAAACTCGCTGAATAAGAGTTTGTTAAAGAAAACACTGGGCTGTTTGTCCATCAGAACTTAGTGCATGAACATGAGGAGCCTGTAGTTTGGTCTCCTGAGCATCTCTCAGACATTAGTGTGGAGTGGACAGTGAAGCACAACTGGAGCTGCTCTGTTCTCTGATCTGAAGTCTCTGAAGATGCTTTTGTGCAGCATTGGACCACACTATAGGGCAGTGATGTAGGTGAGACAACACTATGCTTTGGACAACAGTTTCAGAACAGGAGTTGGGCAGTTTTAAGCAGAACATTCTTTGCCATAGCTTTACCTTTGCCCATCACACCAACAATATGATTAATGTGATCTGACCAAGACAATGATGATCCAGTCTGACACCCATAGCTTTACTGTTGAGACCTGCTCCACTAGTGCTCCCCCTAGTGACAGATGAAGAGCACTGGCGTCTGATGGAACACACTTTTTGTTGAAAACAACACATTTAGTTTTAGACGTGTTTAGTATATTTGTTTTGACCCACTTCAGTGCCAGGTTGAGCTCATGCTGTAGGTTCTGTTCAGCTCAGATATTGTGGCTGACGAGGAAAACAGAGTCATCAGCGAACATTATAATAATGTTATTAACTGTAGATGGAAAGTCATTTATGAATATAGAGAATAACAGTGGGCCCATACAGCTCCCTTGAGGCAAACCACATGATGTCATTTTGGGATCTGACAAACTACCATTAAAAAACACCTGTTGCTCACGATTGGAGAGGTAAGAGATGATCCATTTAAGAGCTGTCTGAGAAAAAACATAAGATTTGAGTTTGTCAGTTAAAACACACTGGTCAATGACGTCAAAGGCTGCTGTGAAGTCCAGTAATTCAGCTCCCACTGATTTATTTCCATCCAAAGCTCTTAACCATTGGTCTGTCATATGTGCCAGAGCAGTGTTAGAGTGGCCCGGTCTGTGCGCATGCTGAGCTCTTGGAAGGAGCTCATTTATGTTGAAATATTTCATAATTTGGTTAAAAACAATTGTTTCTAATACTTTGCTGAGCAGAGGAAGTAAACTGACTGGTCTGCAGTTTGCACCAGTGAATGCAGATGTTCCATCTTTGGGTAGGGGAATAACTTTTGATTGTTTCCAAAGGTCTGGGAATGTTCCACTGGAGATCAATTGATTAAAAATGTGATTAGTTTGACAAACATACTGGAAGCAGCTTTAATGATTTTTCCATCCAGGTTATGGATGCCAGGTGACGTGTCCTCTGAGAGACTGTGCAGCATCTCTTCAACAGTCTTGTGATCCACTGTCTCCAGATTGAAGCTTCACCAAGCATCAAATCATTGATCAGTTTGCAACAATTGTCCGTTGAGTTCATCTGGGACCTGAGAATATTGACTTTGTGAAGAAATGATTAAAATAGTTGGCGCCATCTGCTGGCCTGGTGATGAATCTCCCCTCACATTCCACAAACTGAGGAGTCTCTCATGATTTGTCTTTTGTTCCCCTGTTTTTGTATGTTTTGTCTTTGGTCTAGTCCTGTTTTATTTTGACATGTGTTCAGTCCTTGTGATTTTGCTTTACTTCCCTCATTACTTGCCTGCCCCGCCCTGATGTGTTTCACCTGTGCCCTGTTTTCTCTTGTTTTCATACCCCTGTGTTTCCCTTGTCCTTTGTCGCGTCATTGTCTTCATCAGCTCCAGTTTTTGGTTATCTCTGGATTTTGTTATTTTGGTTTTCGTCCATTAAACATCACTAGTTTTGTTGCAGTCCTGCATTTTGGGTTATATTTTCTTCACACCACCTCCTACCATGACAGAGTCGACTTCTTCATTTTACACATCAGAACATTCAAGGTCTTCCACAGTCACTGTCGCTGCAGCTTCACAGATTCTGTTTGAAGGAATCTCTCTTTTTACCATAGTTCAGTTTTGACTCTTTGGGCCAGATCTTCTGGTTCACAGCGCAGGCTGTAGAGCAGACGACTGCGCAGACGAGTGCGCAGACGGTGGCGCTCCTTGCAATCCTCAGTGTCATACCTGGCACAAACAGTGGGCAGGACATGAGGGGGGAGAGACTCGCATTGCCATGTTGTGGTGCCGCCCCCTCCCCATGTTTCCCCAGACCTGTGGGAGGCGGTGGGTTGCGAGGGGGGGGTTCTCCTGTACACGCGTAACATGCTGATGCAGCAATGTTTAGTTTCAAGTTTCAAGTTTAATGGTTTTGTATAGCCCAATATCACAACAGAAGTCGCCTCAAAGGGCTGCAACAAACATCAAGGCAATAAAACACAGCAACAAATATGACAATTAAAAGTTCAGGTAAATATAATGGCAAATATAATGTCCAAAGGTAGCGATGAGCGGCGTGGGTGTCCCCCGTCCTTAGACTCTCCAGCACGGCAAGGAAAAACTCAAAAACCCGGCAGGAGAAAAGAGAAACCTTGGGGAGAACCACAGAAGGAGAGATCCACTCCCATGGACGGACAGGCTATAGAGACCCAGGGCCGAAGGATCCCTCAGCAGACGGGCCAAGATCACAGACTGTCCAGTCCTCAGATTCCAGAATGCCAGTTCCTCCGTTCACCCAGGTTCCTCCATTCGATCTAGACAGGCACTCCCGAGGGGGGGGACAGGAGACACCATGTGAATAGTGATGAACAGATTACAGATAAATTAAGTATTGTATCATGATAAAACAAAGTCTGCAGTAAGAAGAAGAGGATAGCGCTCAGTGGACCGTACTTCCCACAGCAGTGTTTCTCCTGAGGCAGCTTTACTTCGGGCTGTGGGTTAGTGCTTTACCTAACTGACCTGATTATAAGCTAGTTCGAAGAGGTACGTTTTGAGCCTAGTCTTAAATATAGGGACTGTGTCTGCTTCTTTAACGTGGGCTGGGAGTTTATTCCACAAAACCGGAGCTTGGTAGCTAAAGGCTCTGCCTCCTACAGTAATTTTGGAGACTCGAGGAATTACTAGTTGCCCTGAGTTTTGAGAGCGGAGAGCTCTGGTTGGCTGATATGGAATGACAGCGTCTTGGAGATAAAGCGGAGCTAAACCCTTTATGGATTTAAATGTGAGGAGCAGGATTTTAAATTTTATTCTAAACTCAACAGGAAGCCAATGGAGAGACTTTAGCACAGGTGTAATGTGTTCTCTTCTCTTTGTCCGGGTTAACAATCTAGCAGCTGCGTTTTGAACTAATTGAAGACTTTTCAGGGAGCTTTTAGGGCACGCTGCCAGCAGGCTGTTGCAGTAATCCAGCCTTGAAGAGACAAATGCGTGAATAAGTTTTTCTGCATCGCTCTTAGTTAGGATATTTCGTATTTTAGTAATGTTGCGCAGGTGAAAGAACGCTATTTTACAAGCCTGGTTTATGTGTGTTTTAAAAGAGAGGTCTTGGTCAAACAGAACTCCGAGGTTTTTTACTGTTGTGCTCGTTGATATGCTAATATTATCCAGGGAGATGATCTGTTGAGATAAAGACTCTCTCAGTTTTTGAGGGCCTAATATAATAACCTCGGTTTTGTCCGGGTTAAGAAGGAGGTAATTTGCTGTCATCCATGTCTTTATGGCTTTTACGCAGGAGCTAAGTGTTTCTAATTTATCCGTCTGACCTGGTTTCATTGATAAATACAGCTGTGTGTCGTCCGCATAACAGTGAAAATTTATATTGTGATTTCGGATTATGTTCCCTAATGGAAGAATGTATAGTATAAATAAAATTGGCCCGAGCACTGAACCTTGTGGCACCCCATAGCACACTTTGGAACACGGTGAAGACTTTTGGTTTACATTAACGAATTGTTGCCTGTCAGATAAATAAGATTTAAACCAGGAGAGGGCTGTTCCCCTGATGCCTACGTCACATCCTAACCTCTGCAGGAGAATATTGTGATCGATTGTGTCAAAGGCTGCGCTAAGGTCTAACAAAACTAGGATTAAAGCTAGTCCGGCGTCAGCTGCTAATAACAGGTCGTTGGTAACTTTGACTAAGGCGGTCTCTGTGCTATGATAACTTCTGTACCCTGACTGAAATTTTTCAAATAAGTTATTGTCCCGTAGGTGACTGCAAAGCTGCTTAGCCACTACTTTTTCAAGGACTTTTGAGATAAAAGGGAGATTAGATATGGGCCTATAGTTGGCTAAAATGTCAGGATCAAGACTAGGTTTTTTCAAAAGTGGTTTGATAACAGCGTATTTAAAGGACTTTGGCACATAACCGTTTTCTAAAGACGAGTTAATTATTTTCAATATGGTATCTGAGATTTCAGGAGTAATTTCTTTAAGGAGTTTAATTGGAATTGGATCTAGAAGACAAGTTGAAGGTTTTGAGGACATAATGATTGATGATACCTCAGCCTCATCTACAGTTATAAACCTGTCTAAGACTTCAGATGGAGTTAATCCATCGGAAGTCTTTTATTTCTTTCATCTTTAATAAAGATGAAAGAAATAAAAGTGTGCTGCGCTTGGTTTGAAACGGTTTGGACTGAGTTCAGACTAACTCTGGCTCACATCATTGTGTCGTTGCAGAGTTTGTGTTAAATCAGTCGGACTGTCCACATTTCAGGACGTTTTATTTAAAGAAAATGTTTGTTTTGATTGTATTTATTGCTGCCTCTTTATCCAGAACAGTTGGATTGAATCTAAAGTGAGGCCAAACCAAAGCTCTGGGCTCAGGAGGTTTGAGGAGCTGAGTCTCTGGGCCGACTTCAGTTTGTGGAGTCTGTGCAGCTGTGGAGATGTTTCTTCACAGGAACAGCTCTGATGGAGGCTCCATCCAACAATTATCACACAGTTTCAACAGGAGAACAGTGTCTCCCTCTGGTGGATGTGTGGAGTACTGCAGTTTCCTCCAGAGGTTTTTGTTCAGAGACTGTGGGTTTGCTGTCACTGTGGGCCTCAGAGCACAGTAGTACACAGCAGAGTCTGACACTGCAGCAGGAGACACCAGCAGATGGAGCTCACGCTTTATCACTTCAAACTTCAGTCTTTTCACGTTATCTGTCCTTCCAAGCCCTTTTCCAGAATGTGAGACGAGGAATTCTGGAGGTTTTCCTGGATATTGTCGATACCAGTAGAAATAATCACCAGGAGTTGGATCTTTGTGATAAGTGAATCCCAGAGAGACTTGTCCTCCTTCTCCAGTGCTCTCCTCAGTCTTTAGTGCAGTGAGCTCTTCACATCTGACTCCTACATGAAAACAAATGAATGTCCAAGTTAGAAACATATTTGCTGCTGCTTCTTGCTCTGTGCTTCAGTAAGTGTTCAGTGGATGTAATAAAGTGTGAACATAGGTTTCAATAAGACTTACCACTCAACAAAAGCAGGAGCAGTGCTGCCATTAAAGGAAACATGTGTCCAAAACACAGCTGAGTGATCCTCATGTCAACTTTCTGAAGTCTGCTTAGTTTCTCACACTGACAGTTGGCTTTGCTGCGTCTGGGTTTAGTCTGAAGCTTCACAGAGAGTGTCTCCCTCTAGTGGAGCTAGTGCAGTATTGTGTTGTCTTTGCTGCAGAGGTTTTTGTTCAGAGTTTTGGTGTTTCCTGTCACTGTGGGCTTCAGGGCACAGTAGTACACAGCAGAGTCTGACACACGCACACCCTGGATCTTCAGAGACACAGAGTTCTCCTTTAGATCAGCATCAAACCTGGAATCATCAAAGTCTGAGGATCTAACTTTGGTTCCACTTCTGAATATTATCATCATGTATTGTGGAGCTCCGTGTCCTTCTTGTTTGTACCAGAACAGATTTGGATTTTTGTCGTTGGTTGTAAAATTGCACTTAATAGTTGCATTGTTTCCCATAGTCACAGAGGCGTCTCCTTCTGGCTGGGTCACTGTGTCTTCTCCTTTACACTCTGGGGAAGAACACAGGAGCACAACCAGAGCTGAGAGCAGTGTACACAGGGCAGACTCCATCTTCTAAACTCTAATCATCTTGTGAGTTTGTTGTTTTGTCAGCTGCAGACTCCGCCCACATCAGTCTCTGCTCCTCTGTGCTCGTCCAATCAGGCGACAGAGGAAAGAGTGACATCATGTTGGGGCTGATGAAGCATGAGCAGACCTGAGTGAGGAGAACATGAATGAAGCACAAACTCATGACATGGTTTTGGGGTAAAGCAGACGCTCTGGAAGGTGTAACTTCACACATGTCAGATCTGAGGTTTCGGAGCTGAAGAGCTTCTCATGCAGCTGTTTCAAATGGATCCTAAAGTGCACAGGCAGCCAGTGAAGTGAGGAGAACATGGGGCTGATGTTCCAGTGAAAAGACGAGCTGCTGCTTTGTGTACTAGCTGCAGTGGAGACACACAGGACCCACTGACCCCAAAGTAAAGCCAGTCACAAAGGCGTGTGTTACTGTCTCAAAGTGCTGCCGTGTCAGAAGGTGCTTCACTTTAGCGAGCCGCCTCAAATGAAAGAAACTGGACCTCACAGCTGAGCATCTGACCCTCCAGTTTCAAACTATTCACAGGTACCAGCATCTCGCTCAGCGGAGGCAACGTTAGAGAAGCAGTCGTGGATACATTACAACATTCCGGGAACAAATCTGCACTATTCAGCAACGCAACATCAAGGCCTCACAGCTGCAGTCGACCGCGGGAGAAACCCTACAGAGCAGAGCGGCGAGGAAGTCCAAGCCCAGTGTGTCTGGGTGGACTTTCTGAGTACGTGGAAAACATGCTGCATTAGCCGATCGCCCAAGCGCAATGTAATCGAAACAGTCCCTAATGTGTCTAATAGCTGTCCATTCACAGCACGGCCGCTATAATGTCTGTGCTCAGAGGTCGCTGGCGCAGAGCAGGGGTGGACTGACCAAAATCGGCACTAATGAATGACCCAGTGGAACCAGAGTCAATTAAAATATGAAGCTCAGTACCCTCAATACATCCCCGTACATACGAAGTGTGCTGCAGCACCCACGGGGGCCCGGCAGTCACATGAATGGGGAGAGGCTGGGCAAGCTCACCTTTGAAAAGCCCTAATGAAGTAGTAGTAGCTGGGGTCTGGGCCTCAACCCCAGCTAATGTTCGTCTCCCTGCAGGTGAGAGGGGAGAGAGAAACCTCACCCCTCCACGTTTTTCCGAGTCACGATTAAATCCTCCGTTGTTCGATTTCCAGTCCTGCCCCCTTGGAGAACCAGAGCGGTTGTTGTCGGGTGACGGTGAACGGCGACCAGGTCCAGAACATGTATCCGTGTGACGTCCCCGCCAGCCAGGCTCAGGTGACCCTCTCGGCTGGGTCCAGGAATGCAGAGAAGGGCAACCTTTCATTTTGTTCACTGTTTTTTTCACTTGTTGTTTAAATGAAAGTTTTGCGTCTACAATTACACCTAAATATTTAAATTCATGAACTGATTCAATTTGGGATCCCTGTATCAATACAGGAGGATTTGTATCTTCAGCAGAAGCATTTTTTGAAAAAAACATGCTGACTGTTTTTGACACGTTGAGGACAAGTTGTGACTTTTGCAGCTGCTCTGAAACCTTCTGCTGACGACAGTTCTTTAGCTGCTTAATGTTTAGTTTTTGAGTGGACATAGATGATTGCATCATCTGCAAACATCTGGCACTGTACATTGGGAGGGCAACTTTCAGGGAAATCATTTATATAAAGGCTGAATAATACTGGTGACAAGGCTGAGCCTTGAGGTAGCCCTAGTCCATTGTTACGAGTTGTTGAGATTTAACATATTGTTTTCTTTGACTCAGATAGGATTCCACCCACTGTACAGTGCGCAGTGAGAAATTAAAATGGGACAATTTGTTGAGCAAGATCTGGTGGTTGACCGCGTCCAATGCGGAACACGGCTCCGACCACGCCACCCTTGTCAAGGCTGTGTTTACTTTTTTCCAGAAGAAAAGCATACGGCTGTTTCGGTGGAATAATGCTTTCGGAAGCCAAACTGCATTTGATGAAGGTTGAATGAGCTTTGATTTAAATGATTGATAAGTTGTTCTGCAAGACATTTTTCTATCAATTTAGATGCCACTGGTAAGATGCTTATGGGTCTTTAAAGGTTCTGTCCGATCTCCTGATTTAAAGATCGGTGTAATCACAGAGATCTTCCAGTGGTCTGGGAATGTGCTTGTGTTTATTGAATCATTTAAAAGGCTTGTAATTGGAGCGATAAGAGATTTGTTGTATGTTTTTATGAACATTGTGTTCATCCCAAATGCATCTTTGGCTCCAGAGTTATTCAGTCACCGATGAGCTTCTCAATTTTCATAAAAGATACTGGACACAGATCAAAAGCTGGTGCCTCAGCAATAGAAGGCACCATTGAAAGGCTGGTGTCTTATCCATAATCATCACCGGTACCTGCCTACCTGACACACACACACACACACGAACACACACACACACACACGCACACACAAACACACGCACACACAAACACACACACACAAACACAACACAAACACACAAACACACGCACACACAAACACACACACGCACACACACACAGCTTATGTGCAAAAACAAAACAAAATGCAAACAAATCCAACCCGGTGTGTCCCTCTGGTGGATGTGTGGAGAACTGCAGTTTCCTCCAGAGGTTTTTGTTCAGAGACTGTGGGTTTGCTGTCACTGTGGGCCTCACAGCACAGTAGTACACAGCAGAGTCTGACACTGCAGCAGACTGCAACAGTACTTTGTCCTGGTTTATCACTTCATACTTCAATTCGTTCATGTTCTCTGACCTTACAAGCCCTTTTCCAGGATATGAGACCAGGAATTCTGGAGGTTTTCCTGGATATTGTCGATACCAGATTAAATAATCGCCATGAGTTAGACAATAGTGTCCTAGAGAGACTTCTCCTCCTTCTCCAGTGCTCTCCTCAGTCTTTAGTGCAGTGAGCTCTTCACATCTGACTCCTACATGAAAACAAATGAATGTCCAAGTTAGAAACATATTTGCTGCTGCTTCTTGCTCTGTGCTTCAGTAAGTGTTCAGTGGATGTAATAAATTGTGAACATAGGTTTCAATAAGACTTACCACTCAACAAAAGCAGGAGCAGTGCTGCCATTAAAGGAAACATGTGTCCAAAACACAGCTGAGTGATCCTCATGTCAACTTTCTGAAGTCTGCTTAGTTTCTCACACTGACAGTTGGCTTTGCTGCGTCTGGGTTTAGTCTGAAGCTTCACAGAGAGTGTCTCCCTCTAGTGGAGCTAGTGCAGTATTGTGTTGTCTTTGCTGCAGAGGTTTTTGTTCAGAGTTTTGGTGTTTCCTGTCACTGTGGGCCTCAGAGCACAGTAGTACACAGCAGAGTCTGACACACGCACACCCTGGATCTTCAGATACACAGAGTTCTCCTTTAGATCAGCATCAAACTTGGATTTATCAAAGTCTGGAGAATTACTCTCTGTTCCATATGTGTCTCGGCGCAACATGTACTTTGGAGAATCAGCATCTTTTTGTCTGTACCAGAACAGATATGGATAGGAGTCGCTGGTTTTAAAAGTGCACTTAATAATTGCATTGCTTCCCCTAATCACAGAGGCGTCTCCTTCTGGCTGGGTCACTGTGTCTTCTCCTTTACACTCTGGGGAAGAACACAGGAGCACAACCAGAGCTGAGAGCAGTGTACACAGGGCAGACTCCATCTTCTAAACTCTAATCATCTTGTGAGTGTGTTGTTTTGTCAGCTCCAGACTCCGCCCACATCAGTCTCTGCTCCTCTGTGCTCGTCCAATCAGGCGACAGAGGAAAGAGTGACATCATGTTGGGGCTGATGAAGCATGAGCAGACCTGAGTGAGGAGAACATGAATGAAGCACAAACTCATGACATGGTTTAGACACGTTTGAAGCAAAGTTAAAGAGAAGCCATCTTTTTTCTAAAGTGGGACATACATTTGGCATCATCTGTGCAGCAGTGAAAGGACAGACCATGTTTCCTGAGGACTGAGCCCAAGGGCAACAGGTACAATGAGAAAAGAATAGGGCCTAAAACAGACCCTTGTGGTACGCCATAATGCAGAGGGGTGTGGACTCAGAGTCTGCCACACGGACACTGAAAGTTCTGTCCTTTTGGTCAGACCTGAACCTGTTTAACGCAACAGCCTTTAAGCCAATCCAGTTTTCCAGTAAAATAACATGTCATGGTCCACAGTATCAAAGGCCGCCGTGAGATCAAGGACCACAAGGACCACAAGGACCACAAGGACCACACAGTCACCAGAGTCACACGTTAAAGAATATCGTTAAAACCTGAAGAGAGATGCAGAGATCTGCCCTAAACAAACTCACATTTATGTGACTTATATTCCACTAAAACAACGTTCAGCTTTATCAGTTTGACCAATAAATGAACCCAATGAACGAGATGGAAGGTTCAGTCTGTGCTGTGGACTGAGATAGTTTTTAACATGGTTTTGGAAAGGTCTGTGAAGGTATCAGGAGACGTGTGGACATGGCCTCAGAAGCTTCCACTTGTTCTTCACAAACGGCCTCTTTGTGGAGCAGAAGGAACATGAGCTCTTCTCATTATTACTGTCCATTATTTGTGAGTTGCTCAGAGCCTTGTGTTTGGGCTTTTGTTCTAGTCTGTGCTTCCTGCGCCTCGTGGCTGTGATATGAGGGAGTTTTCTGAATGAATGGCCCTCTTTAAGGTTGGTCAGTGGTTCACTTTTCACACATGCCCTAATCTCCAGGTAATGCTCACTTTAGTGGGAGCTTTGGACCCACTCCATATATGGAAAGGTCATGGACTTATGGCTGATCAGAGCTTTGAAGGAAGAGCTTTCTGTGAGAAACTTCACAAACAACTGAACAGACGTTAATGTTTACTTTGTGTGATCTCCCTCTGGTGGATGTGTGGAGTACTGCAGTTTCCTCCAGAGGTTTTTGTTCAGAGACTGTGGGTTTGCTGTCACTGTGGGCCTCACAGCACAGTAGTACACAGCAGAGTCTGACACTGCAGCAGGAGACACCAGCAGATGGAGATGCTTCTTGTCTTGATTGATTTGGACTGAAGCTCTCAGGATTTCATTTATAATTTCTTTTCCTGATCCAGTATTCGAATAGATAAATGTTGGAGGTTTTCCTGGATATTGTCGATACCAGAAGAAAGTGTCTCCAGGATTTAATTTTGAAAAAGAGAATCCCAGAGAGACTTTTGAGCCTTGTTTAGCGCCCTTCTCAGTCTTTAGTGCAGTGAGCTCTTCACATCTGACTCCTACATGAAAACAAATGAATGTCCAAGTTAGAAACATATTTGCTGCTGCTTCTTGCTCTGTGCTTCAGTAAGTGTTCAGTGGATGTAATAAAGTGTGAACATAGGTTTCAATAAGACTTACCACTCAACAAAAGCAGGAGCAGTGCTGCCATTAAAGGAAACATGTGTCCAAAACACAGCTGAGTGATCCTCATGTCAACTTTCTGAAGTCTGCTTAGTTTCTCACACTGACAGTTGGCTTTGCTGCGTCTGGGTTTAGTCTGAAGCTTCACAGAGAGTGTCTCCCTCTAGTGGAGCTAGTGCAGTATTGTGTTGTCTTTGCTGCAGAGGTTTTTGTTCAGAGTTTTGGTGTTTCCTGTCACTGTGGGCCTCAGAGCACAGTAGTACACAGCAGAGTCTGACACACGCACACCCTGGATCTTCAGAGACACAGAGTTCTCCTTTAGATCAGCATCAAACTTGGATTTATCAAAGTCTGGAGAATTGCTCTCTGTTCCCATTGTGTCTCGGCGCAATATGTACTTTGGAGAATCAGCATCTTTCTGTCTGTACCAGAACAAGTGGTAGATGTTGAATTTTTTTCTTTCAAAAGTGCACTTAATAGTTGCTGTTCCGTTAGTCACAGAGGTTTCTCCTTCTGGCTGGGTCACTGTGTCTTCTCCTTTACACTCTGGGGAAGAACACAGGAGCACAACCAGAGCTGAGAGCAGTGTACACAGGGCAGACTCCATCTTCTAAACTCTAATCATCTTGTGAGTGTGTTGTTTTGTCAGCTGCAGACTCCACCCACATCAGTCTCTGCTCCTCTGTGCTCGTCCAATCAGGCGACAGAGGAAAGAGTGACATCATGTTGGAGCTGATGAAGCATGAGCAGACCTGAGTGAGGAGAACATGAATGAAGCACAAACTCATGACATGGTTTTGGGGTAAAGCAGACGCTCTGGAAGGTCTAACTTCACACATGTCAGATCTGAGGTTTCGGAGCTGAAGAGCTTCTCATGCAGCAGTTTCAAATGGATCCTAAAGTGCACAGGCAGCCAGTGAAGTGAGGAGAACATGGGGCTGATGTTCCAGTGAAAAGACGAGCTGCTGCTTTGTGTACGAGCTGCAGTGGAGACACAGGACCCACTGACCCCAAAGTAAAGCCAGTCACAAAGGCGTGTGTTACTGTCTCAAAGTGCTGCCGTGTCAGAAGGTGCTTCACTTTAGCGAGCCGCCTCAAATGGAAGAAACTGGACCTCACAACTGAGCATCTGACCCTCCAGTTTCAAACTATTCACAGGTACCAGCATCTCGCTCAGCGGAGGCAACGTTAGAGAAGCAGTAGTGGATACATTACAACATTCCGGGAACAAATCTGCACTATTCAGCAACGCAACATCAAGGCCTCATAGCTGCAGTCGACCGCGGGAGAAACCCTACAGAGCAGAGCGGCGAGGAAGTCCAAGCCCAGTGTGGCTGTCTGGACTTTCTGAGTACGTGGAAAACATGCTGCATTAGCCGATCGCCCAAGCGCAATGTAACCGAAACAGGCCCTAATGTGTCTAATAGCTGGCCATTCACAGCACTATAATGTCTGTGCTCAGAGGTCGCTGGCGCAGAGCAGGGGTGGACTGACCAAAATCGGCACTAATGAATGACTCAGTGGAACCAGAGTCAATTAAAATATGAAGCTCAGTACCCTCAATACATCCCCGTACATACGAAGTGTGCTGCAGCACCCACGGGGCCCGGCAGTAACATGAATGGGGAGAGGCTGGGCAAGCTCACCTTTGAAAAGCCCTAATGAAGTAGTAGTAGCTGGGGTCTGCGCCTCAACCCCAGCTAATGTTCGTCTCCCTGCAGGTGAGAGGGGAGAGAGAAACCTCACCCCTCCACGTTTTTCCGAGTCACGATTAAATCCTCCGTTGTTCGATTTCCAGTCCTGCCCCCTTGGAGAACCAGAGCGGTTGTTGTCGGGTGACGGTGAACGGCGACCAGGTCCAGAACATGTATCCGTGTGACGTCCCCGCCAGCCAGGCTCAGGTGACCCTCTCGGCTGGGTCCAGGAATGCAGAGAAGGTCAACCTTTCATATTGTTCACTGTTTTTTTCACTTGTTGTTTAAATGGAAGTTTTGCGTCTACAATTACACCTAAATATTTAAATTCACGAACTGATTCAATTTGGGATCCCTGTATCAATACAGGAGGATTTGTATCTTCAGCAGCAGCATTTTTTGAAAAAAACATGCTGACTGTTTTTGATACGTTGAGGACAAGTTGTGACTTTTGCAGCTGCTCTGAAACCTTCTGCTGACGACAGTTCTTGAGCTGCTTAATGTTTAGTTTTTGAGTGGACATAGATGATTGCATCATCTGCAAACATCTGGCACTGTACATTGGGAGGGCAACTTTCAGGGAAATCATTTATATAAAGGCTGAATAATACTGGTGACAAGGCTGAGCCTTGAGGTAGCCCTAGTCCATTATTACGAGTTGTTGAGATAGAATTTTGCACTTTAACATATTGTTTTCTTTGACTCAGATAGGATTCCACCCACTGTACAGTGCGCAGTGAGAAATTAAAATGAGCAAGATCTGGTGGTTGACCGTGTCCAATGCGGAACACGGCTCCGACCACGCCACCCTTGTCAAGGCTGTGTTTACTTTTTTCCAGAAGAAAAGCATACGGCTGTTTCGGTTGAATAATGCTTTCGGAATCCAAACTGCATTTGATGACGGTTGAATGAGCTGTGATTTAAATGATTGATAAGTTGTTCTGCAACACATTTTTCTATCAATTTAGATGCCACTGGTAAGATGCTTATGGGTCTATAAAGGTTCTGTCCGATCTCCCGATTTAAAGATCGGTGTAATCACAGAGATCTTCCAGTGGTCTGGGAATGTGCTTGTGTTTATTGAATCATTTAAAAGGCTTGTAATTGGAGCGATAAGAGATTTGTTGTATGTTTTTATGAACATTGTGTTCATCCCAAATGCATCTTTGGCTCCAGAGTTATTCAGTCACCGATGAGCTTCTCAATTTTCATAAAAGATACTGGACACAGATCAAAAGCTGGTGCCTCAGCAATAGAAGGCACCATTGAAAGGCTGGTGTCATATCCATAATCATCACCGGTACCTGCCTACCTGACACACACACACACTCACACACACACACTCACACACACACGAACACACACACACACGCACACACAAACACACGCACACACAAACACACACACACTAACACACACAGCTTACGTCCAAAAACAAAATGCAAACAAATCCAACCCAGTGTCTCTCTCTGGTGGATGTGTGGAGTACTGCAGTTTCCTCCAGAGGTTTTTGTTCAGAGACTGTGGGTTTGCTGTCACTGTGGGCCTCACAGCACAGTAGTACACAGCAGAGTCTGACACTGCAGCAGACTGCAACAGTACTTTGTCCTGGTTTATCACTTCATACTTCAATTCGTTCATGTTCTCTGACCTTACAAGCGCTTTTCCAGGATATGAGACCAGGAATTCTGGAGGTTTTCCTGGATATTGTCGATACCAAATTAAATAATCGCCATGAGTTGGACAATAGTGTCCCAGAGAGACTTCTCCTCCTTCTCCAGTGCTCTCCTCAGTCTTTAGTGCAGTGAGCTCTTCACATCTGACTCCTACATGAAAACAAATGAATGTCCAAGTTAGAAACATATTTGCTGCTGCTTCTTGCTCTGTGCTTCAGTAAGTGTTCAGTGGATGTAATAAAGTGTGAACATAGGTTTCAATAAGACTTACCACTCAACAAAAGCAGGAGCAGTGCTGCCATTAAAGGAAACATGTGTCCAAAACACAGCTGAGTGATCCTCATGTCAACTTTCTGAAGTCTGCTTAGTTTCTCACACTGACAGTTGGCTTTGCTGCGTCTGGGTTTAGTCTGAAGCTTCACAGAGAGTGTCTCCCTCTAGTGGAGCTAGTGCAGTATTGTGTTGTCTTTGCTGCAGAGGTTTTTGTTCAGAGTTTTGGTGTTTCCTGTCACTGTGGGCCTCAGAGCACAGTAGTACACAGCAGAGTCTGACACACGCACACCCTGGATCTTCAGAGACACAGAGTTCTCCTTTAGATCAGCATCAAACTTGGATTTGTCAAAGTCTGGAGATTTTGTGATTGATCCAGACTTCACAATCATCATCATGTATTTTGGAGACTTCCCATCTTCTTGTTTGTACCAGAACAAATATGCAGTGGTGGCGTTGGTTGTAAAATTGCAGTTAATAGTTGCTGTTCCGTTAATCACAGAGGCGTCTCCTTCTGGCTGGGTCACTGTGTCTTCTCCTTTACACTCTGGGGAAGAACACAGGAGCACAACCAGAGCTGAGAGCAGTGTACACAGGGCAGACTCCATCTTCTAAACTCCTCTCCTTTCAAGTGTCTGCTGCTCTTACAGTCGGCTCCTCCTCTTGTGTCTCTGAGTGTTGGACGTCTACACTTTGCAGCAGAACGTCTCTCCTTCACATGAAAACAGAAGTATTGTTAGTCTTTGGGAATGACTGATTCTTTCTCCGCCCACATCAGTCTCTGCTCCTCTGTGTTCGTCCAATCAGGTTTGGTTCAATCCAGCAACATGAAACATATAATGAAAAGCTCGGCAGATAAATAATATTCACCTCATTCCGGACGTTGTGGTGGGCGTGGCCATGATTTGTGCCCGCCCCTTCACTCGTGTTAGTTTACATAGGACTGAAGAAGTCAAGATCAGATCAGTTAGAAGAAGAAGAAGAAGAAGAAACTTTATTTATATAGCACCTCTCACAGATAAAATCACAAAGTGCTTCACAGAGAATCACAGAAAACCTTACATCATTTACACAGTCACAATCACAGCCTTGTCAACTAAAAGCTTGTCTGAAAAGCAGCGTCTTTAGCTGCTTTTGGAAGGAATCAACAGATATACATAGAGACAAAGGAAGGTCATTCCACAATTTAGGAGCCGCGGCTTAAAAGGACAGATAACCCTGGTTTTAAAGCGGGTTCTTGGGACAGTGAGTTCTGGCTCGAGGACCTAAGGGTGCGACCTGAGGAGTCGGGCACAGCAGGTCAGATACATGTCTGGGAGCCTGACCGTGCAGCGCTCTGAAAGTCAAAACTAAAATTTTAAATTCAATTTAAATTTGATGGGGAGCCAGTGCAGCAAGGATAAAATGGGAGTGATGTGTGACCGCCTGTTAGATCCTGTTAAAGAGGGGGTGTTCTGCTTTAAAGAGGGGGTGTTCTGCTTTAAAGAGGGGGTGTTCTGCTTTAAAGAGGGGGTGTTCTGCTTTAAAGAGGGCGTGTTCTGCTTTAAAGAGGGGGTGTTCTGCTTTAAAGAGGGGGTGTTCTGCTTTAAAGAGGGGGTGTTCTGCTTTAAAGAGGGCGTGTTCTGCTTTAAAGAGGGGGTGTTCTGCTTTAAAGAGGGGGTGTTCTGCTTTAAAGAGGGGGTGTTCTGCTTTTTTCTATCCCATAGCACCAGTCTATATCTCACTACAATGATGACAAACCTTCTGTTGGTCTGTAAATGCAGTAAATTAGAATAACTGCCTTGTATAAAATGTCTCTCTCAAAATGGCTGTAGTGAATGTCTTGAAATAGGCCTCTGTCTCTTTAAGAACCTCTGAGCCTTTAGACACGCCCCCTCCACACGCTGTTTGTGGCATCAGTGGGGAGGGGGTTCTGCTGAGGAGCAGTGGTTGGTTACTCGGCTGGTGACCAAAGCTCGGAGGCGTCTCCAGGAGGTGGGGGCGTTCCTAGGAGGACTCAGGCAAACCTATCCCTAAAATGGCCGCCATCAGAGTTTTTACAGATTACTCAGAAATACGTGAATGTGCCAAGGCAACACTTCAGCCATGTTTTTAATGAGGGAGTGACAGAATAACAGGATGGAAAGCTTGAACAAGTCCATTTTGCAGAATACCCCCCTTTAAATCAGCAGCACAAACAACTCATGTCATGGCCACAGCCACACACGGAACAGCACAACTTTATATCAACTAAAGTTCACGTCAACCACCTTTTCCAGCTACTTTTCTGCCTTATGCTGCGTTTACACATAGGCACGATGCGTTACGAATGGCATTTTTTCGTCATTCGTGACGTTCGTAACATGACTTAACGCGTCTTAATGGGATTCTTAACAGAGCGCATCAGTTCGTGACATTCGTGATGTTCGTGGAGAAAGTTTTTGTCTGTCAAAAAATCTTCCACGAATGTCACGAATCACCCTCTGTTCGTGGAGTTCGCAGCGGAGCGTGTCCTGTCGTGATGAGTCGTGGCGCTTCGTAATTCAGCGTGAGAGCATTCGTAGAGCATTCGTAGAGCAGAATCACTGTTTTCACACACAACATTGATGGAAACACACGCTACGCCGAAAAGTGCATTTTCGGACCTGCAGCAGCAAAAGGAAAGTCACACAAACTCGGCCAGTCCGCGCTCCAGGCCCGGGACAGCACCTGCTGCCGCCGCTCCTCAGGTGCTTTTCCTCCTCCTGCGGTCGTTCCTCCTGATGTTTGGGAGCCAGTCCCTGTCACCCCTTTTGCCCCCCCGCTGGAGAACCCCACTGTTATATATTTGTCACGATTTTCCCCGCGTTTGTGGGGAAAAAGGGACAGTAAGAAGTGCGCCTTTCCCGCGGTCCCTGAATGCATCTCGCACGCTGCCTCCACTGACCAAAATAACAGCGCGTGGTTCCAGCAGCTACACCACAGATAAGTTAAGGCTAATTTACAACCTTAGACACGTAAAGCAAGCGGCGGTGGGCGCGAGGCAGGTGAAGACACGCGCCTGTGTTTGTGGATTATAAAGTTTTTCCAGCTGGAGCTGAGGACTGACCAGACGAGTGAGAATCATTTATAAAGAGGTTTAAGAGCAGCAAGTTCGACGGATCCTCAGAAGATCGAGTGCACAGTGAGTGTAGTGTTTTTATGCTTATTCTGTGGAGTAAAGTCAGCCCAAATTGTGCGGCTGTTGCACGGACTTATCTGACATGAAGCGCGTGCGTTTGTTGATGCGTTTGCCCGTGTTGGAGTGGGGTTGAACTGGTGTGACTGTGCCATAGACTGAAAAACTATTGCTATTCTTCAGTATATGAACAGGCCCGACGCTGAGCTGGTCTATTTGCTTTTTGTTTAACCCGATTTTGCGAGAGCCCAACGAGTCAGGGGCGCACGGCGGAGCGAGACGTCCCTGCTCCGCCTCCACCCCGGTGTGCGCGGCAGGAGATCTTGTCCACATTCGCCCAATTCTTGACAGATTTTTGACAGAACGCGACAATTCCCAATAACTCGCAGCAGCTCGCAGCAGAACGCAACAGAACGCAACAGCACGCAGCAGTGCGGGACGCATATTCGTGACCGTGCGTAATAATTCGTGCCATTAATCGTAACACGCAGTAACAGGTCGCAACAGTTCGTGGCGGCGCGTGAAACCTCTGCCCCGAATCACTCACATTCGTGATCCTCGGCCACGAATGTGGATTCGTGGCATTCGTGACTTGTCGTCGTTATGTGTAAACGCAGCATTAGCTTCTCAGCTCTCCGCTGTCTCCTCTGTCTCAGGGCTGATGGTCTGTCTCCTTTTCTTATTCAATCCAAAGAAATACATCCTGCATCTTCGTCTGTACCAGGTTAAAGGCTCATAGCAGCAGTTGTGACAGCGATCACATGACACTGTTGACCAATCCGCAGACCACACGTTTTCCCACACTCACAAACACAGGCCTTTATTTTCTGATTTTTTGAAGCTGGAGGAGAAATGAAGCCGTGGAGAGGACAGACACGCTGTTATAAAACATCAGAATCATGTAGTGTGTTCGCTCTTACCATTCTCAGTCGCTCTGTGTGAACCCCAGACGTTTTATTATCGCACTGCATTCAGCTGTGTCGTGTGGACCCCCCCATTCTGAATAACATCGTATAAGACTAGAACAATCGTGCAGTGTGCTCTGATCTTTAGAGTGTTTTGTGTTAAATCAGTCGGACTGTCCACATTTCAGGACCTTTTATTTAAAGAAAATGTGTGTTTTGATTGTATTTATTGCTGCCTCTTTATCCAGAACAGTTGGATTGAATCTAAAGTGAGGCCAAACCAAAGCTCTGGGCTCAGGAGGTTTGAGGAGCTGAGTCTCTGGGCCGACTTCAGTTTGTGGAGTCTGTGCAGCTGTGGAGATGTTTCTTCACAGGAACAGCTCTGATGGAGGCTCCATCCAACAATTATCACACAGTTTCAACAGGAGAATAGTGTCTCCCTCTGGTGGATGTGTGGAGTACTGCAGTTTCCTCCAGAGGTTTTTGTTCAGAGACTGTGGGTTTGCTGTCACTGTGGGCCTCACAGCACAGTAGTACACAGCAGAGTCTGACACTGCAGCAGGAGACACCAGCAGATGGAGATGTTGGCTTTTCACTTCAATCTTCAGTCCTTTCACGTTCTCTGTGAATAAATCTCCTTTTCCAGAATGTGAGACCAGGAATTCTGGAGGTTTTCCTGGATATTGTCGATACCAGAAGAAATAATCAGTGTATGTTGGATCTTTGTAATAACTGAATCCCAGAGAGACTTGTCCTCCTTCTCCAGTGCTCTCCTCAGTCTTTAGTGCAGTGAGCTCTTCACATCTGACTCCTACATGAAAACAAATGAATGTCCAAGTTAGAAACATATTTGCTGCTGCTTCTTGCTCTGTGCTTCAGTAAGTGTTCAGTGGATGTAATAAAGTGTGAACATAGGTTTCAATAAGACTTACCACTCAACAAAAGCAGGAGCAGTGCTGCCATTAAAGGAAACATGTGTCCAAAACACAGCTGAGTGATCCTCATGTCAACTTTCTGAAGTCTGCTTAGTTTCTCACACTGACAGTTGGCTTTGCTGCGTCTGGGTTTAGTCTGAAGCTTCACAGAGAGTGTCTCCCTCTAGTGGAGCTAGTGCAGTATTGTGTTGTCTTTGCTGCAGAGGTTTTTGTTCAGAGTTTTGGTGTTTCCTGTCACTGTGGGCCTCAGAGCACAGTAGTACACAGCAGAGTCTGACACACGCACACCCTGGATCTTCAGAGACACAGAGTTCTCCTTTAGATCAGCATCAAATTCAAACCTGAACTGTTTGAAGTCATCAGCTTTGTTTGTGTCAAGCCATTTCAATGATGTTTTCGTTTTCTTCATCATGTATTGTGGAGCTCCATGTCCTTCTTGTTTGTACCAGTAGAGATAAGGATTTCTGTCACTAGTTGTAAAAGTACAGTTAATAGTTACAGGGTCTCCCATTGTCACAGAGGCGTCTCCTTCTGGCTGGGTCACTGTGTCTTCTCCTTTACACTCTGGGGAAGAACACAGGAGCACAACCAGAGCTGAGAGCAGTGTACACAGGGCAGACTCCATCTTCTAAACTCTAATCATCTTGTGAGTGTGTTGTTTTGTCAGCTCCAGACTCCGCCCACATCAGTCTTTGCTCCTCTGTGCTCGTCCAATCAGGCGACAGAGGAAAGAGTGACTGCAGTAACTGTGGTGTTGAGTTTTTGTAGAAAGAGAATATTCCTGCGCTTTAGTCTGGAGTCATAATGTTGGAGCTGATCAAATCTAAACAGACCTGAGTGAGGGGGACACTGTGGACGTGAACATGTGTAAGGCTGTGGGGTCCCCCAGGGCTCAGTTCTCGGGCTCGTCCCTTTTGCTCTAATCCGTCTTCCCCTCAGTGTCAGCTTCACAATGAGCTCCAGTTGTGGTTTGTGTTTTGGGCCTGTGGAAGTGCTGGGGGGCAGTGTTTTGATCCATTACCATAGAGAAGTTTCCTAAAGCCTCATGACCCAGAAACAAGCCGTGTTGACACTTCATAACAAAGTGTCTCACGTTTTATGAATGAAACGGACAGAACGATAGAAACGGCTCTGGAGTAAATGAATAATCCCCTTCCCTTGAGCAGCGCACTTTGAGTGACTCGTGTGAACAGAATTTCCTTCCCCTGAAAAGGAGATGATTGCAGGTGGTTTTGCATAGAAGTTGTTGCACATGAGTTGGTTTCACAGTAGGGTTGTACAGTCTGACAGGGATGAAGGACCTCCGGGTGGTTCCCCTCAGACACAGCCCACCATGGCTGAGTCATTGGAGAACTTGTGCAGATGACAGCTGTCCCTGTTCTATGTGACGTCCACCGTGTAGATGGTGAAGAGGAACGGCCAGAGGACGGTGCCCTGAGGGGCTCCAGTGCTGCAGACGACCACCTCAGACTGACAGCTGCACAGCCGTACTGTGGTGGGTCCGTGAGGTGGTCCATGGTCCAGGCAGTGAGATGTCCATCTCCTCCTGTGTCAGTAGTAATATACATGTACTTATAACAACAAATGCAAGTATTATCATAGGATTAAGGAGAGCTACTAATCACAGTTAGATATTTTTACAATTTTCATGCCGTTCACATTTTAAAATCTATTTTATATGACAATGTTTTCTATTGTATAAAGTTACTTTTCTGAGATTTCTTTATCATGTCCATATTATAAGACAATGTTTAATGTCCATTGGACGTGTATTCATGTATCCAACACACAAAAATCAGACACTTGAACGCAACTTAGCATTCAGCTCAGATTACACTTTAGACGCTAGCCCAGAATCTAAAGTCAAATCTTACATTAGAAATGTCATCCATACATGAACAAAAAGGGACAGAGGGAAGATTCATCTGGTATTATCTGTTCCCAGTAGCAACTTTACAACAAAACTAAAGCAATAAAGCATCTCCCCAACTCCTCACCAGGTCACAGAACATAACAAAACAGCATCATTTGTCTTGCAGTTCTGCTGTTAGATTCAGGTGTTTTCAATGTTCGTAATCTCTCAGAATTGTGTCTTTTTTTAATATGTAAACACTTGTACAACATTTAAATTCCACACTTAGACGGACATTTCTGTTTCAACGACGTTCCTGCAAACATCTTTGGAAAATGTTATTTTCTTCTATGACAAATGTCTTGTGCAACAAAATTACTTTGAACATCATTTGTTTTTTTGTTTAGCTTTCCACATGTTGAAAATACAGCATTAAATACCTTGGTCAATGCAGCGCTTTTTATCCAAACTCACCCCTCCAGAACCTTTCGCTCCTGCCTGAACACAGGCGGATGTTACAGCTGTTGAAAACATAAACATACGTGATTTAGAAATGTAGCTTTTGAGACATAAATGCTTTTAAAACTGTGGTCTCATAGTAAGGAAAATAATGACCATCATCTGTGTCAGAGAAATCCTCCTCATGGCATCTTTTCCCTATGCAAACAAAGCTGGTTTAGAAAGAGAAACAATACAATATATCCTATAAAAGGGGTTTAGCGATTGATTGAGTCATCTCCTTGTTTAAATCTCCTGCTGTTTCCACTGTCCTTGTTTTAAAGCTGGAGATCCTCCGGTGTCTTGATGCATACGGCTTGCCCACCAGAGACGACTCACTTCATTTTCGTGCTTTAAACCAGTCTGTGTGAATTCATGGCATAAAAAAACATGTTTGTGGAAATCAGAGACACAATACATGCTGTAAAACTCTTTAAAAGCATCTCACCTGTAAAAACACAGTGCATGCGTAAAATGGTGTGAGCGGAGATCCTGATCAAACGCACTGGTGTTCCTGGTACAGGACATGTGAACCCTGGGATGATGCTTGGGGCTGGTGTAAACACTTTTGGGGGCAGATGTTGGACACACGGGGGCGCTTGGGACAGTGGGTCATTACTGACGTTAAGACAATAGGGTCATTATAAACAAACATGGGGACAGGTGGTGGGGAACTGAGGAACAGTCAACAGTCGGGGGACAGTGGGTCATAAAATGGGGGGTGCGGGGGAGGTGGGGAGGCGAAAACAGTACATTTATATTACTACTTGTGTCCTCCAGCTTCCCCCACAGCAGCGCCGCTCGGATGGTGTTGAAACATGAAATCTATTGGAGACACCGAGAGAACAGCCATCATGATGATCATACAGTCCTCACACATCTGCACATATCACCACTCATCCATTCATCACAAACCAGAGCTGGACATGAAAGGAAAAGGTGTCACTCACATGACATGAGTCACATTAGAAACACGTCATTGTCCAGAAGCTCAGACATGTGGAGAGATGTTCATGTTTCACTTTGATTCTACGTCACAGTTTCACAGAGAAAAGGTGAAACAAACAGACCAGTGTTAAACTATGGAGAAACATGTCACCGTGTGTCCCTCTGGTGGATGTGTGGAGAACTGCAGTTTCCTCCAGAGGTTTTTGTTCAGAGACTGTGGGTTTGCTGTCACTGTGGGCCTCACAGCACAGTAGTACACAGCAGAGTCTGACACTGCAGCAGGAGACACCAGCAGATGGAGATGTCGGCTTTTAGTGGTGATGTTTATAGACAGCTTTTCAGGATTTATATTCAGAAAGGTAGCTCCAATCCCATTGTGAGAGACCAAAAGAGTGGGAGGTTTCCCTGGATATTGTCGATACCAATAGAAATAATCACTAGGAGTTGGATTTTTATGATAAGAGAATCCCAGAGAGACTTCTCCTCCTTCTCCAGTGCTCTCCTCAGTCTTTAGTGCAGTGAGCTCTTCACATCTGACTCCTACATGAAAACAAATGAATGTCCAAGTTAGAAACATATTTGCTGCTGCTTCTTGCTCTGTGCTTCAGTAAGTGTTCAGTGGATGTAATAAAGTGTGAACATAGGTTTCAATAAGACTTACCACTCAACAAAAGCAGGAGCAGTGCTGCCATTAAAGGAAACATGTGTCCAAAACACAGCTGAGTGATCCTCATGTCAACTTTCTGAAGTCTGCTTAGTTTCTCACACTGACAGTTGGCTTTGCTGCGTCTGGGTTTAGTCTGAAGCTTCACAGAGAGTGTCTCCCTCTAGTGGAGCTAGTGCAGTATTGTGTTGTCTTTGCTGCAGAGGTTTTTGTTCAGAGTTTTGGTGTTTCCTGTCACTGTGGGCCTCAGAGCACAGTAGTACACAGCAGAGTCTGACACACGCACACCCTGGATCTTCAGAGACACAGAGTTCTCCTTTAGATCAGCATCAAACTCAAACCTGGATTCATCAAACGCAGAGGCCTTAAATGTCTGAGTCCATCCTGATGACCCTCTTCCTTTCCTCATCATGTATTGTGGAGCTCCATGTCCTTCTTGTTTGTACCAGAACAAATATGGATTGTAGTCAGTGGTTGTAAAAGTGCACTTAATAGTTGCATTGTTTCCCATAATCACAGAGGCGTCTCCTTCTGGCTGGGTCACTGTGTCTTCTCCTTTACACTCTGGGGAAGAACACAGGAGCACAACCAGAGCTGAGAGCAGTGTACACAGGGCAGACTCCATCTTCTAAACTCCTCTCCTCTCAAGTGTCTGCTGCTCTTACAGTCGGCTCCTCCTCTTGTGTCTCTGATGGTCGTGGTTTGTCCTGCTTCGTCAGTGCTGGGTTAAAATGATCACATATTTTTCTTTTTAATGCAGAATGTTTCCTCCACAGTAAACAGGATGGATAGACGGCTCCAGGGCTAATTAGAGCTCATCCTCAGATACCAGAGGTGGGAGACTCGAGTCACATGACTTGACTCGAGTCACAATTTTCGGGACTTGAGACTTACTTGACCAAAGCTGCAAAAAGACTTGACTTGACTTGACTTGGGACTTGCTGTTTGTGACTCGAGACTTAACTTGGACTTGAGGCCAGTGACTCTCAATGACTCGCTGTGACTTTATAGTTATTATTTATTTGAGTGAATCTGTCGAAAGATCAGGATTCATTTTGTAAAAGCGGCGCATCTTTGTTTACATTATGGTGATTATCCACATGCGTGTTCGGTTTCCAGACGGAGCGTCAGATCAATACAGCGTTTAAAGGCAGGAGGAAATACCACGTGTTTCTTTGGATGCATGAAAAGTTTTGTAAAGACAGTGAAGAGGAGGAGATTTACGGACAGGAAAACGTTTGAAACAATGGGCTGGACCTACAGCTCAGACGGAGCCTCCAGAACCACCATGTCAGAGCTGATTAATGACAGGAATCTCGGGGCTTTTCCATGTTTTAATTCGTTCACACAAAGTTTACAGCATTTAGAGGTTATTTTACACATCCAGCCCAGTGACAGCGGGACTGAAGGCTGCGCAGAATCTACTCTGAGCAGGGGCGAATCCGAGTATACAGGGGCTGGGGCAGGACAGGGGAACCACTGACAGAAAAACTGCCAGAAACTAACAAAAATAAAATATTATTTTATATTTATCTTTCAGACTGCAGGAAAAAGCACCTCATGTTTAAAATACTATATTTCATATTTTTTAAGTCGCCCCCCCCGGCCCCCTTCTTTAAAATGCTGTCCCGGTAATTTTGTACAGAGACTGGAGCATTTAAAATATATGTATTTTGAATTTTGTGGCTTTTAAATATTAATTAGACCTTAAATCCAAATCCATGAGATTTTAAAAAGTTTGATTTTACCCTAAACTTTCAAAATCGCTAAATCTTGAGAAAGCACTTGTTATTTTCAAGATTAAACACATTTTGAAAAGTCGACACGCTGGCGTTTGTGACTTGACTTGACTTGACTTGACTTGACCCATGACTGATTGACTTGGACTTACTTGGGACTTGGACCTTCACGACTTGACTCGAGACTTGCATTTAGTGACTTCCTCCCACCTCTGTCAGACACACAAACCTGAGAGAGGATTAAAAACAAAACACAGTCTGAGTCCAGAATGTGAATGTATTTCATGTGATCAGAGACACAGAAGACGTGAGTTTACTTAAAACAGAAGAGACGTCCTGTGCAGGTTAGAGTAAAAGCTCATTTCCACCTGCAGTCCCTGGACAGGATGATGTCATACACAAGTTCATCACATTTATACAGAATAATACAAGAAGATCAAATAACAGATCTTTATTGTCTGTCCCAATAGAGGCAGAAATGCATCTTTGACACGGTTTAAAAGACATTCAATCATTTCAAACAGATACAAATCCAAACAAATACAGGCTGCTGTACTGATGCTGGTGCTGCTTGTTCACCATCTTCATTGCAGATGGATGGATGATTGTTTGTGTTTTGATTTGCTGGTGGGACCTTGTATCTTCTGCCTGAGGGGAACATGCAGAGGATGTCCGGGGTCAGCGGGGATCAGGGCTTTCCTGGTCAGAGAGAGGGGTCTGTGGTGAACCTGTGGCCTGGTTTATGATCCGGGACATTTTGTTTATAACTGTTAGAACATTGTACCAGGATGTGATGTTGAAGGAGAGAATGGATTGGATGAGTGACCTGTAGACAACTGTTCACATGTCTTTGCTCACATTCAAACTCCTGAGCTTCCTGAGCAGGTGAAGCTTCTGCTGGACAAAGGACAGGCAGGTGTGGATCTCTGTGCCCAGGTCTTTAAATGAGGACAACAGGGGTGTTGGTTCCTCCCTGTTCCCCCGACTCCTGCAGCTCCTTAGTTTGAGCAACATTCAGCTCCAGACATTGGTCACTGACAGTTTGGACCAAGTCTCTGACTGTCTGTTGGTCCCTGGTCAGTAGCTCGGGGTTCTCCACCCACACCACCAGTGCCGTGTCATCCACATGTTTAAAAAGGCTCATTCCCTGGTGCTGCACATGTTATTTGTGCACGTGGAAAAGAGAACAGGAGATAAATCACAGCCTTGTGGAAGTCCAGTGTTCAAAGGTTGTGTGGATGGTTTAAAACCATTAAAAAGCACTTGTTGACGTCTGTTGGTTCAAAAGTAGTAAATCCACAGCATCATTATTCAGTCACAGCTTCAGGAAACTGTCCCTCACTCAGGGTTTACTCCATTCACATCAGAATCCTTAGTTTGAAACGGTTTGGACTGAGTTCAGACTAACTCTGGCTCACATCATTGTGTCGTTGCAGAGTTTGTGTTAAATCAGTCGGACTGTCCACATTTCAGGACCTTTTATTTAAAGAAAATGTTTGTTTTGATTGTATTTATTGCTGCCTCTTTATCCAGAACAGTTGGATTGAATCTAAAGTGAGGCCAAACCAAAGCTCTGGGCTCAGGAGGTTTGAGGAGCTGAGTCTCTGGGCCGACTTCAGTTTGTGGAGTCTGTGCAGCTGTGGAGATGTTTCTTCACAGGAACAGCTCTGATGGAGGCTCCATCCAACAATTATCACACAGTTTCAACAGGAGAATAGTGTCTCCCTCTGGTGGATGTGTGGAGAACTGCAGTTTCCTCCAGAGGTTTTTGTTCAGAGACTGTGGGTTTGCTGTCACTGTGGGCCTCACAGCACAGTAGTACACAGCAGAGTCTGACACTGCAGCAGGAGACACCAGCAGATGGAGATGTTGGCTTTTCACTTCAATCTTCAGTCCTTTCACGTTCTCTGTGAATAAATCTCCTTTTCCAGAATGTGAGACCAGGAATTCTGGAGGTTTTCCTGGATATTGTCGATACCAGAAGAAATAATCAGTGTATGTTGGATCTTTGTAATAACTGAATCCCAGAGAGACTTGTCCTCCTTCTCCAGTGCTCTCCTCAGTCTTTAGTGCAGTGAGCTCTTCACATCTGACTCCTACATGAAAACAAATGAATGTCCAAGTTAGAAACATATTTGCTGCTGCTTCTTGCTCTGTGCTTCAGTAAGTGTTCAGTGGATGTAATAAAGTGTGAACATAGGTTTCAATAAGACTTACCACTCAACAAAAGCAGGAGCAGTGCTGCCATTAAAGGAAACATGTGTCCAAAACACAGCTGAGTGATCCTCATGTCAACTTTCTGAAGTCTGCTTAGTTTCTCACACTGACAGTTGGCTTTGCTGCGTCTGGGTTTAGTCTGAAGCTTCACAGAGAGTGTCTCCCTCTAGTGGAGCTAGTGCAGTATTGTGTTGTCTTTGCTGCAGAGGTTTTTGTTCAGAGTTTTGGTGTTTCCTGTCACTGTGGGCCTCAGAGCACAGTAGTACACAGCAGAGTCTGACACACGCACACCCTGGATCTTCAGAGACACACAGTTCTCCTTTAGATCAGCATCAAACTTGGATTTGTCAAAGTCTGAAGAATGAACTGTGCCTCCATATTTTCCTTTCAGTAGAATGTATTGAAGGGAGTCCCCAGTCTTTTGTTTGTACCAAAACAGACGTGGATCCGAGGAAGTGGTTGTAAAAGTACAGTTAATAGTTACAGGTTCTCCCATAGTCACAGAGGCGTCTCCTTCTGGCTGGGTCACTGTGTCTTCTCCTTTACACTCTGGGGAAGAACACAGGAGCACAACCAGAGCTGAGAGCAGTGTACACAGGGCAGACTCCATCTTCTAAACTCCTCTCCTCTCAAGTGTCTGCTGCTCTTACAGTCGGCTCCTCCTCTTGTGTCTCTGAGTGTTGGACGTGTACACTTTGCAGAACGTCTCTCCTTCACATGAAACAAAAGTATTGTTAGTCTTTGGGAATGACTGATTCTTTCTCCGCCCACATCAGTCTCTGCTCCTCTGTGTTCGTCCAATCAGGCGACAGAGGAAAGAGTGACTGCAGTAACTGTGGTGTTGTCGTGTCATGAGTTTCTGTACAAAGAGAATAATAATAATAATATATTGAAACAGTGAAATCCTCGTTACAGGATTGAAATAAAGCAAAGCCAGTGAGTGGGAAGGGCATCAGGGCCACAGCTCGGGGACTGTGAGCTTCACACAGGTCAGAATCACAAGTGTTTCTATTGCCATCGTTAGTGAACAGGGTCAGAAAGTAGAAATTGTGTTTGGTTCAATCCAGCAACATGAAACATATAATAAAAAGCTCGGCAGATAAATAATATTTACCTCATTCCGGACGTCGTGGTGGGCGTGGCCATGATTTGTGCCCGCCCCTTCACTCGTGTTAGTTTACATAGGACTGAAGAAGTCAAGATCAGATCAGTTAGAAGAAGAAGAAGAAGAAACTTTATTTATATAGCACCTCTCACAGATAAAATCACAAAGTGCTTCACAGAGAATCACAGAAAACATGACATCATTTACACAGGAACAATCTCAATCACAGCCTTGTCAACTAAAAGCTCGTCTGAAAAGCAGCGTCTTCAGCTGCTTTTGTAAGGAATCAACAGATAAACATAGAGACAAAGGAAGGTCATTCCACAATTTAGGAGCAGCGGCTTCAAAGGACAGATAACCCTGGTTTTAAAGCGGGTTCTTGGGACAGTGAGTTCTGGCTCGAGGACCTAAGGGTGCGACCTGAGGAGTCGGGCACAGCAGGTCAGATACATGTCTGGGAGCCTGACCGTGCAGCGCTCTGAAAGTCAAAACTAACATTTTAAATTCAATTTAAATTTGATGGGGAGCCAGTGCAGCGAGGATAAAATGGGAGTGATGTGTGACCGCCTGTTAGATCCTGTTAAAGAGGGGGTGTTCTGCTTTAAAGAGGGGGTGTTCTGCTTTAAAGAGGGGGTGTTCTGCTTTAAAGAGGGCGTGTTCTGCTTTAAAGAGGGGGTGTTCTGCTTTAAAGAGGGGGTGTTCTGCTTTAAAGAGGGGGTGTTCTGCTTTAAAGAGGGGGTGTTCTGCTTTAAAGAGGGGGTGTTCTGCTTTAAAGAGGGGGTGTTCTGCTTTAAAGAGGGCGTGTTCTGCTTTAAAGAGGGGGTGTTCTGCTTTAAAGAGGGGGTGTTCTGCTTTAAAGAGGGGGTGTTCTGCTTTAAAGAGGGGGTGTTCTGCTTTAAAGAGGGGGTGTTCTGCTTTAAAGAGGGGGTATTCTGCTTTAAAGAGGGGGTGTTCTGCTTTAAAGAGGGCGTGTTCTGCTTTAAAGAGGGGGTGTTCTGCTTTAAAGAGGGGGTATTCTGCTTTAAAGAGGGCGTGTTCTGCTTTAAAGAGGGCGTGTTCTGCTTTAAAGAGGGCGTGTTCTGCTTTAAAGAGGGCGTGTTCTGCTTTAAAGAGGGCGTGTTCTGCTTTAAAGAGGGGGTGTTCTGCTTTAAAGAGGGGGTGTTCTGCTTTAAAGAGGGGGTGTTCTGCTTTAAAGAGGGCGTGTTCTGCTTTAAAGAGGGGGTGTTCTGCTTTAAAGAGGGGGTGTTCTGCTTTTTTCTATCCCATAGCACCAGTCTATATCTCACTACAATGATGACAAACCTTCTGTTGGTCTGTAAATGCAGTAAATTAGAATAACTGCCTTGTATAAAATGTCTCTCTCAAAATGGCTGTAGTGAATGTCTTGAAATAGGCCTCTGTCTCTTTAAGAACCTCTGAGCCTTTAGACACGCCCCCTCCACACGCTGTCTGTGGCATCAGTGGGGAGGGGGTTCTGCTGAGGAGCAGTGGTTGGTTACTCGGCTGGTGACCAAAGCTCGGAGGCGTCTCCAGGAGGTGGGGGCGTTCCTAGGAGGACTCAGGCAAACCTATCCCTAAAATGGCCGCCATCAGAGTTTTTACAGATTACTCAGAAATACGTGAATGTGCCAAGGCAACACTTCAGCCATGTTTTTAATGAGGGAGTGACAGAATAACATGATGGGAAGCTTGAAAAAGTACATTTTGCAGAATACCCCCCTTTAAAGGCCGCGCTGCAGCATTTTGAACCATTTGAAGACGATTCAAAGCAGGTTTGTTAAAACAAGTAAAAAGGGAGTTACAAAAATCTGAACGAGACGAGATAAAAGCATGAATCACCAATTCTAGATCAGAGTTGGATAAAATTGGCCTCAACTTGGCAACGTTTCTCAAATGAAAAAAACAGTTTTTCACCAGGTGCCTCGAGCGGCTTCAAGAGACAAAGACTGGTCAAACCAAACACCAAGATTTCTGATGCTCGACTGAACCGAGGAGCCCAGAGAACCAAGGTGGTTTACAATCGAGGGGATTTTCTACCATGGAGCAATAATCTAAGTCTCAGTCTTTTTAGAATTCAGCTGAAGGCAGTTTTCATGAAGCCACGACTTCACACTTGAAAGACAATCCATTAACTCTGACAGTCTGTGCATCTCTGACTCCTTAAAGGAAAAGTACAGTTGAATATCATCAGCATAGAGGTGATAAGACACATTTTTAAAACGGCTGATGATTTTTCCAAGAGGGCTAATGAACAACAAAAACAAAATTGGCCCCAAGACGGATCCCTGAGGAACACCATGCAGCAAAGGACTGGCATCAGACATAATGTTATTTATACATACAGAGAATGTCCTTTTGGCCAAATAGGACGTCAACCACTTCAGGACTGTCCCAGATAAAGTTACTACTCAGACACAAAGACCTTTTTATTCCACGCAGAAACAGAAACAGTGAATATTTGACACAAATCAATGAAATGTCAGATTTTACAGGCCGACATTGTCCCTCCTCCTCTGCTGAATGACCGAACTTAACACTTTACCGGAAGAGTCAAAACAAAGTAAGTGCTGAGACAAAAAGAGGCAAAAGTGAATCAATCACTGTCCCAAATATGAACCACCTGACCTGAGGGAGGCGCTGTGGAGCTGAGCAGAGGGTTTGAGGCCCTCAGGGGTCACTTCACACAACTCTGGACTTTAGCTCTGATTCTTCAGCCCCTCAGGGTCGACTCAGACTTAGGGCCGATGACAGTTCAACTCCTCTGAGACGCACACACTATCTCCCTCTGGTGGATGTGTGGAGAACTGCAGTTTCCTCCAGAGGTTTTTGTTCAGAGACTGTGGGTTTGCTGTCACTGTGGGCCTCACAGCACAGTAGTACACAGCAGAGTCTGACACTGCAGCAGGAGACACCAGCAGATGGAGATGTTTCTTGTCTTGATTGATTTGGACTGAAGCTCTCAGGATTTCATTTATAATTTCTTTTCCTGATCCAGTATTCGAATAGATAAATGTTGGAGGTTTTCCTGGATATTGTCGATACCAGAAGAAAGTGTCTCCAGGATTTAATTTTGAAAAAGAGAATCCCAGAGAGACTTTGGAGCCTTGTTTAGCGCCCTTCTCAGTCTCTAGTGCAGTGAGCTCTTCACATCTGACTCCTACATGAAAACAAATGAATGTCCAAGTTAGAAACATATTTGCTGCTGCTTCTTGCTCTGTGCTTCAGTAAGTGTTCAGTGGATGTAATAAAGTGTGAACATAGGTTTCAATAAGACTTACCACTCAACAAAAGCAGGAGCAGTGCTGCCATTAAAGGAAACATGTGTCCAAAACACAGCTGAGTGATCCTCATGTCAACTTTCTGAAGTCTGCTTCGTTTCTCACACTGACAGTTGGCTTTGCTGCGTCTGGGTTTAGTCTGAAGCTTCACAGAGAGTGTCTCCCTCTAGTGGAGCTAGTGCAGTATTGTGTTGTCTTTGCTGCAGAGGTTTTTGTTCAGAGTTTTGGTGTTTCCTGTCACTGTGGGCCTCAGAGCACAGTAGTACACAGCAGAGTCTGACACACGCACACCCTGGATCTTCAGATACACAGAGTTCTCCTCAGCGTCAATTTTAAACCTGGATTCTTTTAAGTCATCAGCTTTATACGTTTCATGCCATTTCAATGATGATTTTGCTTTCGTCATCATGTATTGTGGAGCTCCATGTCCTTCTTGTTTGTACCAGAACAGATATGCAGTGGTGTCGCTGGTTGTAAAATTGCAGTTAATAGTTGCTGTTCCGTTAATCACAGAGGCGTCTCCTTCTGGCTGGGTCACTGTGTCTTCTCCTTTACACTCTGGGGAAGAACACAGGAGCACAACCAGAGCTGAGAGCAGTGTACACAGGGCAGACTCCATCTTCCAAACTCCTCTCCTCTCAAGTGTCTGCTGCTCTTACAGTCGGCTCCTCCTCTTGTGTCTCTGAGTGTTGGACGTCTACACTTTGTTATCCTGGCTCCGCCCCCCGGATGTGTCGTTTTCGTCTAAAACAATCCTCGCCGTCACACACATCCTCCGGGCAAACAGAAAAAAACAGAATATCAGGTGAACACACTGGTCTCTGTTCTGTTCTGATGTAAACACGGCCAAACACTTTTCTGTATTTCCTGTATATTCCAAAACTATGGATCTAAACAGGACTGAACAGAATCATTGAGTCTGAACCAGGTGTAACACTTCTGATATGAAAATTAATGCAAGTGCTTTGCATAAGATTTTAAGTTCGTCTCTCAGGAGAAATGACTAGTGCTTGCTTAAAGTAAATACTGAATACTGTATGCGTGCCACCAGATTAATTTTAGTGTTGGCTAGCCATGTTATGTACAGGTATATACAATATTTACATTTACAGGTTGGAAACAAAAAAAAAACATCAGACCACTGTTCTATGAGATGTGAGTCCACACGCTAGAGCGCAGCGTTATTGTCCATTATGCAATTGTTCGTATAGTTCGTAGACATGACACCGTCACGCGTTGGAGGTGGTGGGACACGCAACACGGACAAGAGAGTGGCCACAAGGCCTCCGGCCGCACCGTCAGAAGAATCAGAAGTCAGTGGTAACTTTGGGAAATGCAGAGGGCAGTAACGGCTCTCCCACAGACTGGATTGCCTCACGGACCCGTGGCAAACCTGGCCTGTACAAAACATGCATGTATGAGTAAACAGCAATGTCTAAAAACCTTAGATACAACCGTGGCAGAGTGGTTATCTCCAATAAATGCATCATATCAATGCACTTAGATACACATTCAACACCAATGACTGTATGACAAAAAGCATTACAAAAAGCATTGCAAATAGATAAATACAAATAGAGCGGTCAAAAGATAGCCGGGGAAAGCTAGCGGAGCTAACCACACTGGCATGGTACATGTACAAACATTTCATCGTAGCTACTTTAACTTTACTTACTTTAACCCACATTGGCAGCACGGTAGCGCAGCGGTTAGTGCCCGTGCTTCACAGCGAGAAGGTCCCGGGTTCGATTCCCACCAGGACGGGGCCTTTCTGTGTGGAGTTTGCATGTTCTCCCCGTGTCTGCGTAGGTTTCCTCCGGGTACTCCGGTTTCCCCTACCACTAAAAACATGTACAATAGGTTCCCCTCTGGGGCCAGGACTCCCCTGAAAAAGAGATTCTTAAACTCAGTGGGACTATCCTGGTTAAATAAAGGTCAATACAAAAAAAATAAAGGACGGCGCATAATCTGCATATGTATGTGCGCAATCGTCGCAAGAATAAAAACCACAACAGTGAATGACTACGTTCAAAATAGCACTGCGACACTTACCGATCCCATTCAAAACAAGGCACACGGTCACGATAAAGTGTCGCGGTTGAACCACCTGGTTGAGGAGCACAACATGTCATAAACTATTCATAAAAAGTACGCAGTTTAGAGTTTTACCTGCAGCCGCACCCGAGTCCCGCTTGTCCCACGCACCGAGCTGACAGCCAGAGGCTACTGTGTATATTGGGTTCATGGCTCATGGGAAATGCAGTTCTTACATTTACATTCACAACTGCAGGGACTGTATTAATATTAGCTATTAATATTAGCTGGGTTACACAGGACTAACCCAGAACTAAGCCCGGCCTGTAGCATGAAAGATTTAATATGTTATGAGGCACAAAACAACCGAGTGCAGTCACAACAACAGGACAACAACCACTGCACCCACAAACAAACAGAGAATCCAACAGAACTCTCTACAGAACACGTTTAAGCATCAAACATCACACATTCCATCTGAACACAGAGAGAAACCACTGCAGAACATGGGATAAATCAGGAACTCACTGTGTTCCCATCAGTGTTCCTCAAAGTGGTGAAGCTGCTCCTTCAGCGTCTGCACTGGTTTTTTCCACGTCTGTGTCAAAGTGAAACATCCATTAGAGAAGAGTAAACAAGCTGCAGGAACATGAGCGCTCTGGGTCACATGTTACAGCAGACCAATGACCGCCAGGACCATGTGTCGCACACGCCAAATGTAATGTTTACTTTGGACCTGACAGTGATGGTTCAGCCAGGCTTTACCATCAATATTTACGCCTCTTTTTTAAAATGATCAAGAGGCTTCATGATGTTTGACACATTAGACATGCCATACAGAAGATGTGGAACAATCCTAGTATTGAGGTGTGTGAAGACGCCGGCCACGAGGCTCCAAATGCTCAGGCAGACGGACAAATACAGCTCTTACCACACATTTATTTACAACAGAACTTCTCATGACGCACATGTCACAGACAAAATGGCCCCCAGTGACTAGAAGCAGTCAGGTTTTATACTTCCCCCTAATGGGAAAGGACCTCCCACCGGAAAGTAGCCTACCATTAGCTCAATGGGTCAGTTCCACATGCAAGTTCAGCTGGTAAGTTCACATTTTACATCAAATGAAATGATCTGTGTTCAAATCAAAGACAAAAGACAAATCAAAAATCATACACAAAAGGAAACACAAAATTAAACCGGTTTCCCCCGGCCACATGGTCCAGCCTAAGACTTTAAAATGGCCGACACAGACCACGCCCCTTCCTTTCTCACCAGGTGGTCCAGGTAAATGTCTGAGTAAATGAATAAACAAAGTTTTGAATGGACAATGTGATATAATGATTCACTTATACATGAATCTGAGGGTTATTGTTGCAAATGAGACAAAGCAAAGTAACCAAAACACATAATGGGACAAACCCACTTTGTCACAAGGTGTTTGTCGCCCACGCCTCTGCCGGCCCCTTGTTCTCTGAGCGACGCCCTCAGACTGAACAAAGCTCTGCTGCACCGTCGTTGGTAAGAAAGATTCCTACTTCACCTTCACGCGTTTGCACCAGGCAGAAGACCAGGCCCAGTCATTGGACGTCATTGTGAGTCACTCAAACTTTGCTTCAAACACATTTAAAGCAGTGGTTTTCTACAACTGCAGCTTCCAGGCCCAGTGTCTGTCATGAAGAGTCGTCAACACATTCAAAAGGATTTCCTCTTCAAACATAAACTTCTGTAGTTTAACCTCACATAGAACTGAAAATCATATCACTGTTTCCTCAGGACTTGTTTCTATTATTGATCAGAAAGACGACTCAAAAAACTACCATAACAAATGATTAACATCACTTCCACTTATGGCTGTGATTCACTGAGAAGGACCTCACTTTGGGCCACAATATCAACATGTGTCAATGCAGATGATTAAATCCTGTCCTCTTCATGTCTGGGTTTAGTCTGAAGCTTCACAGAGAGTGTCTCCCTCTAGTGGAGCTAGTGCAGTATTGTGTTGTCTTTGCTGCAGAGGTTTTTGTTCAGAG
This sequence comes from Gobius niger, assembly GCF_951799975.1. Taxonomy (NCBI): domain Eukaryota; kingdom Metazoa; phylum Chordata; class Actinopteri; order Gobiiformes; family Gobiidae; genus Gobius; species Gobius niger. The sequence continues at coordinate 459,970 of NC_136859.1, forward strand.
TTTTGGTGTTTCCTGTCACTGTGGGCCTCAGAGCACAGTAGTACACAGCAGAGTCTGACACACGCACACCCTGGATCTTCAGATACACAGAGTTCTCCTCTGCGTCAAACTCAAACCTGGATTTATCGAACTCAGTGGATTTCACAGTTTTCCGCCATTTTGATGAGGATCTAGTTCTTATCATCATGTATTGTGGAGCTCCATGTCCTTCTTGTTTGTACCAGTAGAGATTTGGAGTTCTGTCGCTGGTTGTAAATGTACAGTTAATAGTTGCATTGTTTCCCATAGTCACAGAGGCGTCTCCTTCTGGCTGGGTCACTGTGTCTTCTCCTTTACACTCTGGGGAAGAACACAGGAGCACAACCAGAGCTGAGAGCAGTGTACACAGGGCAGACTCCATCTTCTAAACTCCTCTCCTCTCAAGTGTCTGCTGCTCTTACAGTCGGCTCCTCCTCTTGTGTCTCTGATGGTCGTGGTTTGTCCTGTTGGGTTAAAATGATCAGATGTTGTTGTTTTCAGTACAGAAAGTTTCCTCCACAGTAAATAGGATGACAGAGGGCGCTGAGTTTATCCTAACAGTTAAAACACTGCTGCTCAAAGTGCTGTACACAAAAATACATGTCTATAAAATGTAATAAAAAATAAAAGTAAAGAAATATAAAGATGCAAAAAACAAATACAAACAAACATCAACCAACAACAGTGTCTTTGGTTCGATGCCTTCACAAACAAGTGAAGTTAAACATGTTCCAAAGTGTAGGAGCCCAGTTTCCTCTGCTCGACCCGTGACGTTAGTAACAGAAATGTGTTTGACGACCTCATTGTTCTGAGGATGAACAGACAGAAGCTCAGGGCGGTGCCGAGAAGCCGTCCCTTTAGAACATTCACACACAAACAACAATCCATTCATTTACTCACATTCAAGTCTTTTCTGTTCACGGTCAGTTTGTAGATTTATTTATTACAGATTAAATGTCAGATTGTTTTTGTCAGATTTTCTTCCTGCCCTGACAGGAAACGTATCGTCTGTGTTTGTGGTTCATCTTCAGGTCAGACCAATGGGCGCTGGCTGCTCTGCTTTATGACCACCACACTGGGGGCCGCCATTGCTGTAGTACCTCCATATCACCACTAGTCTCCCATTGAAAAGCATTGGAGTTTAGACACGTTAAAAACAACTTTAACGCCTGGTTAGACTAGGCTGATCTTCCTCCTGAGATAACGCTGGGTTAATCACAATGTAAGAAACCTGGTTTTCGTAAGAAGAATGTTAGAAATCTGGTCCTTAATGAGGGTCGGACTGTTAGCATTGGAGCAGCGCGAGCTACACGTCACTCAAGGGCGGAGTCTACAGTGAAGATCCCGCCCTTATGCCCTTTTTAGGAACATGCTTCATCAGAGCTGGGGGAGTCTGTAAATCCGCCATGACTTCCCCCTCGACCGTGGTCACTATGGTAAACGGGGAGGAGTGAGGAGGAGACGTCCATTATATTTACAGTCTATGGGTCAGACGAGTGGAGTCTCTTAATGTTGTATTTCGGCTCAGGAGGATCTGGACAAAGCTCTCTTTGGTACAGTTTGTTTTTGACTGGTTCAGATTTTGGTTTGAAATGGTTTGGACTGAGTTCAGACTAACTCTGGCTCACATCATTGTGTCGTAGCAGAGTTTGTGTTAAATCTGTCGGACTGTCCACATTTCAGGACCTTTTATTTAAAGAAAATGTTTGTTTTGATTGTATTTCTTGCTGCCTCTTTATCCAGAACAGTTGGATTGAATCTAAAGTGAGGCCAAACCAAAGCTCTGGGCTCAGGAGGTTTGAGGAGCTGAGTCTCTGGGCCGACTTCAGTTTGTGGAGTCTGTGCAGCTGTGGAGATGTTTCTTCACAGGAACAGCTCTGATGGAGGCTCCATCCAACAATTATCACACAGTTTCAACAGGAGAATAGTGTCTCCCTCTGGTGGATGTGTGGAGTACTGCAGTTTCCTCCAGAGGTTTTTGTTCAGAGACTGTGGGTTTGCTGTCACTGTGGGCCTCACAGCACAGTAGTACACAGCAGAGTCTGACACTGCAGCAGGAGACACCAGCAGATGGAGATCACGCTTTATCACTTCAAACTTCAGTCCTTTCACGATATCTGTGAATAAATCTCCTTTTCCAGAATGTGAGACTAGGAATTGTGGAGGTTTTCCTGGATATTGTCGATACCAGAAGAAATAATCGGTGTATATTGGATCTTTGTAATAAGAGAATCCCAGAGAGACGTCTCCTCCTTCTCCAGTGCTCTCCTCAGTCTTTAGTGCAGTGAGCTCTTCACATCTGACTCCTACATGAAAACAAATGAATGTCCAAGTTAGAAACATATTTGCTGCTGCTTCTTGCTCTGTGCTTCAGCAAGTGTTCAGTGGATGTAATAAAGTGTGAACATAGGTTTCAATAAGACTTACCACTCAACAAAAGCAGGAGCAGTGCTGCCATTAAAGGAAACATGTGTCCAAAACACAGCTGAGTGATCCTCATGTCAACTTTCTGAAGTCTGCTTAGTTTCTCACACTGACAGTTGGCTTTGCTGCGTCTGGGTTTAGTCTGAAGCTTCACAGAGAGTGTCTCCCTCTAGTGGAGCTAGTGCAGTATTGTGTTGTCTTTGCTGCAGAGGTTTTTGTTCAGAGTTTTGGTGTTTCCTGTCACTGTGGGCCTCAGAGCACAGTAGTACACAGCAGAGTCTGACACACGCACACCCTGGATCTTCAGAGACACAGAGTTCTCCTTTAGATCAGCCTCAAACCTGGATTTATCAAAGTCTGGGGATTTTGTGATTGATCCAGACTTCACAATCATCATCATGTATTTTGGAGACTTTCCATCTTCCTGTTTGTACCAGAACAAATATGGAAAAGGGTTGTTGGTTGTAAAATTGCAGTTAATAGTTGCTGTTCCGTTAATCACAGAGGCGTCTCCTTCTGGCTGGGTCACTGTGTCTTCTCCTTTACACTCTGGGGAAGAACACAGGAGCACCACCAGAGCTGAGAGCAGTGTACACAGGGCAGACTCCATCTTCTAAACTCCTCTCCTCTCAAGTGTCTGCTGCTCTTACAGTCGGCTCCTCCTCTTGTGTCTCTGAGTGTTGGACGTCTACACTTTACAGAACGTCTCTCCTTCACATGAAAACAAAAGTATTGTTAGTCTTTGTAATGACTGATTCTTTCTCCGCCCACATCAGTCTCTGCTCCGCTGTGCTCGTCCAATCAGGCGACAGAGGAAAGAGTGACTGCAGTAACTGTGGTGTTGAGTTTTTGTAGAAAGAGAATATTCCTGCGCTTTAGTCTGGAGTCATAATGTTGGAGCTGATCAAATCTAAACAGACCTGAGTGAGGGGGACACTGTGGACGTGAACATGTGTAAGGCTGTGGGGTCCCCCAGGGCTCAGTTCTCGGGCTCGTCCCTTTTGCTCTAATCCGTCTTCCCCTCAGTGTCAGCTTCACAATGAGCTCCAGTTTTGGTTTGTGTTTTGGGCCTGTGGAAGTGCTGGGGGGCAGTGTTTTGATCCATTACCATAGAGAAGTTTCCTAAAGCCTCATGACCCAGAAACAAAACCTGCTTACTTGTGAGCATGCATTAATATATGATGGATTTGGACGTGTGCTTAAATTAACTAGAAGTAAAAGAGGCGTCATCACCCGACAAGTTGACTCGACTTTTCTCGATAAATAAGTCGACCTCTAAAAATCACTAGTCGTTAACGCCCTAGTAAGTGGATATGGTTCAGTATATCAAGCTGTCTTACAGCATTTAGAGGATATTTTATGCATCCGCCACAGCCCAGTGACAGCGGGACTGAAGGCTACGCGGAGTCTACTCTGAGCAGGGGCGAATCCGAGTATACAGGGGCTGGGGCAGCACAGGGGAACCACTGACATAAACACTGCCAGAAACTAACAAAAATAAAAAATATTATTTTATATTTATTTTTCAGACAGCAGGAAAAGCAGCTCATGTTTAAAATACTATATTTCATATTCTTTAAGTCGCCCCCCCCCGGCCCCCCTCCTTAAAATGCTGTCCCGGTAATTTTGTACATAGACTGGAGCATTTAAAATACATATATTTTGAATTTTGTGGCGTTTAAATATTAATTGAACCTTAAATCCAAATCCATGAGATTTTAAAAAGTTTGATTTTAGCCTAAACTTTCAAAATTACTGTATCTCGAGAAAACACTTGTAATTTTCAAGATGAAACACATGAAAAGTCGACACGCTGGCGTTTGTGACTTGACTTGACTTGACTTGACTTGACTTGACTTGACCCATGACTGATTGACTTGGACTTACTTGGGACTTGGACCTTCACGACTTGACTCGAGACTTGCATTTAGTGACTTCCTCCCACCTCTGTCAGACACACAAACCTGAGAGAGGATTAAAAACAAAACACAGTCTGAGTCCAGAATTTGAATGTATTTCATGTGATCAGAGACACAGAAGACGTGAGTTTCCTTAAAACAGAAGAGACGTCCTGTGCAGGTTAGAGTAAAAGCTCATTTCCACCTGCAGTCCCTGGACAGGATGATGTCATACACAGGTTCATCACATTTATACAGAATAATACAAGATCAAATAACAGATCTTTATTGTTTGTCCTAATAGAGGCAGAAATGCATCTTTGACACGGTTTAAAAGACATTCAATCATTTCAAACAGATACAAATACAAACAAATACAGGCTGCTGTACTGATGCTGGTGCTGCTTGTTCACCATCTTTATTGCAGATTTAATGGATGATTGTTTGTGTTTTGATTTGCTGGTGGGACCTTGTATCTTCTGCCTGAGGGGAACATGCAGAGGATGTCCGGGGTCAGCGGGGATCAGGGCTTTCCTGGTCAGAGAGAGGGGTCTGTGGTGAACCTGTGGCCTGGTTTATGATCCGGGACATTTTTCTTTATAACTGTTAGAACATTGTACCAGGATGTGATGTTGAAGGAGAGAATGGATTGGATGAGTGACCTGTAGACAACTGTTCACATGTCTTTGCTCACATTCAAACTCCTGAGCTTCCTGAGAGGTGAAGCTTCTGCTGGACAAAGGACAGGCAGGTGTGGATCTCTGTGCCCAGGTCTTTAAATGAGGACAACAGGGGTGTTGGTTCCTCCCTGTTCCCCCGACTCCTGCAGCTCCTTAGTTTGAGCAACATTCAGCTCCAGACATTGGTCACTGACAGGTTGGACCAAGTCTCTGACTGTCTGTTGGTCCCTGGTCAGTAGCTCGGGGTTCTCCACCCACACCACCAGTGCTGTGTCATCCACATGTTTAAAGAGGCTCATTCCCTGGTGCTGCACATGTTATTTGTGCACGTGGAAAAGAGAAGAGGAGATAAATCACAGCCTTGTGGAAGTCCAGCAGCGGTTAGCGCTCACGCCTCACAGCTAGAAGGTCCCGGGTTCGATTCCCACCTGGATGAGGCCTTTCTGTGTGGAGTTTGCATGTTCTCCCCGTGTCTGCATAGGTTTCCTCCGGGTACTCCGGTTTCCCCTACCACTAAAAACAAGTAAAATAGATTCCCCTCTGGGGCCAGGACTCCCCTGAAAAAGAGATTCTTAATCTCAGTGGGACTATCCTGGTTAAATAAAGGTCAATAAAGGTTGTGTGGATGGTTTAAAACCATTAAAAAGCACTTGTTGACGTCTGTTGGTTCAAAAGCAGTAAATCCACAGCATCATTATTCAGTCACAGCTTCAGGAAACTGTCCCTCACTCAGGGTTTACTCCATTCACATCAGAATCCTTAGTTTGAAATGGTTTGGACTGAGTTCAGACTAACTCTGGCTCACATCATTGTGTCGTTGCAGAGTTTGTGTTAAATCAGTCGGACTGTCCACATTTCAGGACCTTTTCTTTAATGAAAATGTTTGTTTTGATTGTATTTCTTGCTGCCTCTTTATCCAGAACAGTTGGATTGAATCTAAAGTGAGGCCAAACCAAAGCTCTGGGCTCAGGAGGTTTGAGGAGCTGAGTCTCTGGGCCGACTTCAGTTTGTGGAGTCTGTGCAGCTGTGGAGATGTTTCTTCACAGGAACAGCTCTGATGGAGGCTCCATCCAACAATTATCACACAGTTTCAACAGGAGAATAGTGTCTCCCTCTGGTGGATGTGTGGAGTACTGCAGTTTCCTCCAGAGGTTTTTGTTCAGAGACTGTGGGTTTGCGGTCACTGTGGGCCTCACAGCACAGTAGTACACAGCAGAGTCTGACACTGCAGCAGGAGACACCAGCAGATGGAGATGTCGGCTTTTCACTTGGAACTTCAGTCTTTTCACATTTACATTCTCTGTCATTAAACGTCCTTTTCCAATATGTGAGACCAGGAATTCTGGAGGTTTTCCTGGATATTGTCGATACCAGAAGAAATAATCAAAATCTGGATCTTTGTTATAAGTGTATCCCAGAGAAACTTGTCCTCCTTCTCCAGTGCTCTCCTCAGTCTTTAGTGCAGTGAGCTCTTCACATCTGACTCCTACATGAAAACAAATGAATGTCCAAGTTAGAAACATATTTGCTGCTGCTTCTTGCTCTGTGCTTCAGTAAGTGTTCAGTGGATGTAATAAAGTGTGAACATAGGTTTCAATAAGACTTACCACTCAACAAAAGCAGGAGCAGTGCTGCCATTAAAGGAAACATGTGTCCAAAACACAGCTGAGTGATCCTCATGTCAACTTTCTGAAGTCTGCTTAGTTTCTCACACTGACAGTTGGCTTTGCTGCGTCTGGGTTTAGTCTGAAGCTTCACAGAGAGTGTCTCCCTCTAGTGGAGCTAGTGCAGTATTGTGTTGTCTTTGCTGCAGAGGTTTTTGTTCAGAGTTTTGGTGTTTCCTGTCACTGTGGGCCTCAGAGCACAGTAGTACACAGCAGAGTCTGACACACGCACACCCTGGATCTTCAGAGACACAGAGTTCTCCTTTAGATCAGCATCAAACTTGGATTTATCAAAGTCTGGAGAATTACTCTCTGTTCCCAATGTGTTACGGTGCAGCATGAACTTTGGAGAATCAGCATCTTTTTGTTTGTACCAGAACAAATATGCATAGGAGCCAGAGGTTGTAAAAGTGCACTTAATAGTTGCTGTTCCGTTAATCACAGAGACGTCTCCTTCTGGCTGGGTCACTGTGTCTTCTCCTTTACACTCTGGGGAAGAACACAGGAGCACAACCAGAGCTGAGAGCAGTGTACACAGGGCAGACTCCATCTTCTAAACTCCTCTCCTCTCAAGTGTCTGCTGCTCTTACAGTCGGCTCCTCCTCTTGTGTCTCTGAGTGTTGGACGTCTACACTTTGCAGCAGAACGTCTCTCCTTCACATGAAAACAAAAGTATTGTTAGTCTCTGGGAATGACTGATTCATATTTTTAGGAAACAATAAAACTTTGCTGCATGAACCTTTAGAGAATCTTTTATTTCAGATCTTCAATCAATCAATCAATGGTTTTGTGTAGCCCAATATCACACAGATGTTTCCTCACAGCTGCTCCGAACATTCAGGCAATAAAACAGGAGACACCAGGTCAATAGTGATGAACAGACGACAGATAAAAGAAATATTGTATCATAATAAGACAAAGTCTGCAGTAAGAAGAAGAGGACAGCGCTCAGTGGACCGTACTTCCCACAGCAGTGTTTCTCCTCAGGCAGCTTTACTTCAGGCTGAGGTTCAGAGCTTTACTTCAGGCTGAGGTTCAGAGCTTTACTTCAGGCTGAGGGTCAGAGCTTTACTTCAGGCTGAGGGTCAGAGCTTTACTTCAGGCTGAGGGTCAGAGCTTTACTTCAGGCTGAGGTTCAGAGCTTTACTTCAGGCTGAGGGTCAGAGCTTTACTTCAGGCTGAGGGTCAGAGCTTTACTTCAGGCTGAGGGTCAGAGCTTTACTTCAGGCTGAGGGTCAGAGCTTTACTTCAGGCTAAACCTTTATGGATTTAAATGTGAGGAGCAGGATTTTAAATGTGATTCTAAACTCAACAGGAATCCAGTGACAGACTTTAGCACAGGTGTGAGGTGTTCTCTTCTCTTTGTCCACGTGAACAATCTCACAGCTGCATTTTGAACTCATTGAACACTTTTGAAGGAACTTGTAGGACCCGCTGCAGCAGCAGTTACAGTCCAGCCCTGAAGAGACAAATGCATGAGTCAGTTTTTCTGCATCGCACTTAGGGAGGATGTTTCGTATTTTAGCGACGTTGTTCAAATCAACTGGAGCTGCGTTTGACTCTGTTGTGTTTCTCTGCTTGTTTTTTACTACATTTTGATATGGTTTATATGGTGTATGTGAAGCACTTTGGGCCCAGTGTCGTTGTAAATGTGCTCTACAAATAAAGCTGACTTTGACGTTCACATCACACTCATTGGTTTGAAATGGTTTGGACTGAGTTCAGACTAACTCTGGCTCACATCATTGTGTCGTTGCAGAGTTTGTGTTAAATCAGTCGGACTGTCCACATTTCAGGACCTTTTATTTAAAGAAAATGTTTGTTTTGATTGTATTTCTTGCTGCCTCTTTATCCAGAACAGTTGGATTGAATCTAAAGTGAGGCCAAACCAAAGCTCTGGGCTCAGGAGGTTTGAGGAGCTGAGTCTCTGGGCCGACTTCAGTTTGTGGAGTCTGTGCAGCTGTGGAGATGTTTCTTCACAGGAACAGCTCTGATGGAGGCTCCATCCAACAATTATCACACAGTTTCAACAGGAGAATAGTGTCTCCCTCTGGTGGATGTGTGGAGTACTGCAGTTTCCTCCAGAGGTTTTTGTTCAGAGACTGTGGGTTTGCTGTCACTGTGGGCCTCACAGCACAGTAGTACACAGCAGAGTCTGACACTGCAGCAGGAGACACCAGCAGATGGAGATGTCGGCTTTTCACTTCAATCTTCAGTCCTTTCACGATATCTGTCATTAAACTTCCTTTTCCAGTATGTGAGACCAGGAATTCTGGAGGTTTTCCTGGATATTGTCGATACCAGAAGAAATAATCAAAATCTGGATCTTTGTAATAACTGTATCCCAGAGAGACTTCTCCTCCTTCTCCAGTGCTCTCCTCAGTCTTTAGTGCAGTGAGCTCTTCACATCTGACTCCTACATGAAAACAAATGAATGTCCAAGTTAGAAACATATTTGCTGCTGCTTCTTGCTCTGTGCTTCAGTAAGTGTTCAGTGGATGTAATAAAGTGTGAACATAGGTTTCAATAAGACTTACCACTCAACAAAAGCAGGAGCAGTGCTGCCATTAAAGGAAACATGTGTCCAAAACACAGCTGAGTGATCCTCATGTCAACTTTCTGAAGTCTGCTTAGTTTCTCACACTGACAGTTGGCTTTGCTGCGTCTGGGTTTAGTCTGAAGCTTCACAGAGAGTGTCTCCCTCTAGTGGAGCTAGTGCAGTATTGTGTTGTCTTTGCTGCAGAGGTTTTTGTTCAGAGTTTTGGTGTTTCCTGTCACTGTGGGCCTCAGAGCACAGTAGTACACAGCAGAGTCTGACACACGCACACCCTGGATCTTCAGAGACACAGAGTTCTCCTTTAGATCAGCATCAAACTTGGATTTGTCAAAGTCTGGAGAATTGCTTTCTCCTTCATATGTGTCTCGGTGCAGCATGAACTTTGGAGAATCAGCATCTTTCTGTCTGTACCAGAACAAGTAGTAGTGAGCGAAGTTTCTTCTTTCAAAAGTGCACTTAATAGTTACAGGGTGTCCCATAGTCACAGAGGCGTCTCCTTCTGGCTGGGTCACTGTGTCTTCTCCTTTACACTCTGGGGAAGAACACAGGAGCACAACCAGAGCTGAGAGCAGTGTACACAGGGCAGACTCCATCTTCTAAACTCCTCTCCTCTCAAGTGTCTGCTGCTCTTACAGTCGGCTCCTCCTCTTGTGTCTCTGAGTGTTGGACGTCTACACTTTGCAGAATGTCTCTCCTTCACATGAAAACAGACACGAAAGTATTGTTAGTCTTTGGGAATGACTGACAATAATGGTGTAAAAAGTCAGTTTAAATATGTGTCGGTGAATAAATCCTGTACCTTCATCTTTCACATTAACATTAACCACAGCATTCATATAAAGAGTGAAAAGGAGCGGCCCCAGAGCAGAGCCCTGTGGCACGCCCCTAACCCTCCTGGAGTCCACCTCCTGCTCCGAGGTTCAGAAGCTTCCACTTGTTCTTCATGTAACCCGGGTTAAAACTCTGTCATATACAAAACTATTGCGTATACTAGTTCTGCCCCTTTAAATTTTCCGTGCGTAGTGCGTGCCCTTCGACCTCACGTAGCCAATCACGTGACGGTGCTCAGCCAATAGCGCAGTGGAGCACTAGTGTTTAACCTGGTTGCGGCGTCTTCCTCATTCAGAGGTGTGGGGAAGCCGACCGACAGCTGCGGACAGGTTCGTGTCTTACAAAATATTCACTCGTGTGCTCGATTCGATTCATGCCTGTTAAGTTAAGCTTATTATTGTAACTTATAGAACAACCTACTGGGCTGCAGGGTATCCGTCGCCGCCATCGTGTTGCGTTGCGTAGAGGAACTGGTGAGTAAGTTGAATGAATGAATGAGCTACATGCTACATGCTAAATGCTAAGCTAGCGGCGCCGAGCGTTAGCATTGGCAGTGGCATTGGCTGTTTAAAGTGGTTTTAATACATGTCACGAAAGTAATTTTCTGTGTACAATTTGTGCACACAGATCTAAGTGTGTTTACATGCATTGAGATAATTGGATTATACAGTACTGTTGGATTTCTATGAGCTTTGTGCAGCTAATGCAAAGCTAGTATGGCACTTTTTGACTGTTTTGTCAATCTTCATGTTGTTGTTTATACATTTGTTTATTTTGTGTACACTTTGACATTGATATGAACATTAGCTACAGTTAGATCAACTTAGTAACCTTAGCCCTATTATTTATTGGTCTGTTGTGGTGTTACAGGCCAGGTTCTCTCAGTCTCTTGGGAGACAATTGATGGCGAGCTGAACTAAGGCTGGGAGCCTACCATCTGAGCTGCATCCACTGAACAGCCACCCTGCTGGTCTGGTAGGAGGGTTGTTCGCAGCCTGTCCTCCACACACTCTCAATCAACCGACGTTTCACCTCACTTGCACATCCCCTTTCCCCACGATAAAACATGGACTTGCAACTCTGAACTCTCACAAACCCTCGTGGGTTGTCGCGTTGGTTGTTTTGAACGAAACCAATTGTTTTTGGACAATTCTTTTTGTTTGGTTTGTGTGCGTGTGTATTTGCTAAGCTTTATTGTCATATTCCTCCCGCTAATAATAATACAGTGCACTTAACTATCAATTACCGGTTCAACTGCAGTGTGTAAATATTTGGGGTTTTTCTATTTTTTTCCCTTGGTTCTGTTATGTAAATATTTTGTTTCCCAATCACTATTCAATATATGGTGCCTGCACCAAATTGAAATGAAATGTGTCGTGTTGTTCCTGACCATTAGCTCCTGTAGACGGACTTAGTCTTTTGTGACTTAACTAGCCTATACATTATTCTTTAACTAGTAGTATTAACAATACTTTAATACTCATCAGTGAAAGCAAATACCCGCTACATCTACAAACGGCCTCTTTGTGGAGCAGAAGGAACATGAGCTCTTCTCATTATTACTGTCCATTATTTGTGAGCTGCTCAGAGCCTTGTGTTTGGGCTTTTGTTCTAGTCTGTGCTTCCTGCGCCTCGTGGCTGTGCGGCCGAGTCGGCAGCGTCAACCTCCTGATCGCCTTCAGTACGTGGCATTAGGTAATCCTCTCATTTCCGTTGTTCAGACGCTAGTACACGGTGTGGGAAATTGATGATTTTTAGTTAATGTTATATTTTATAATGCAATTGAATGTTTTTGATGAGTTTAATCTATGTGCTTTAAGTTTCAGTTGAAACCAATCTTTTCACACGCACATCGCTGCAACAAGACCCCATTTCTTGCTCTTGCATTCTTTTGCTCAAATCTATGGAGACAAATAAGGCGTCAGGAAGACTCTTCTAGTGGAAAACTATTGAGAGAAAAGCTTGGTGACCTTGGCCTAAGCTCAACTCATCTCCTGTCTCTTCGTGAACGTCACATTTTTGATAATATATATTGTAAGAGCGCAGTTAGACGATGATTTTCCCGGGACGGCCCCGCTCGAGCACCGTGTGTGTGTTAGTGTCGGGGCTTTAGCGCTCGGAGAATCTGTGTTTAGAATTGTAATTGTTATAGGGAATAAATCTTCTTTGACTAAAGCTACTGAATTGGTGGTTTCTTCTTGGACCTTGGGATCAACGAACACGCTGGCGAGACCTTTTTGATACTTTAATATTTTAAACTTAACTGTTTAAATGTGTTTAAAATGATCTTATGGAGTCAGATCTTATGTAAATTTAGAGTTTTAATATTTCCTGTGAAATCGCCCACAGCGGTTTAGTGGATGCCGACAGCGAAGCGTTCACGACCTATGCAGCAAGTGACCTTTTGAAACCTCATGTTCACCACGTTTAGCATCGGGAGGAGCAAGATCTAAAGGGGGAGGATGTGACAAAACCCTATTACATATCCTTTTTATTTGTTGTCCGTCTACGTTACGTGCGTTTACGTTACGTGCGTTTACGTTACGTGCGTTTACGTCACGTGCGTTTACGTTACGTGCGTTTACGTTACGTGCGTTTACGTTACGTGCGTTTACGTTACGTGCGTTTACGTTACGTGCGTTTACGTTACGTGCGTTTACGTTACGTGCGTTTACGTTACGTGCGTTTACGTTACGTGCGTTTACGTTACGTGCGCGTCATTGCGTCACACGGTCACGTGACCTAGCGCTGCTCTCAGACTGGCATAATACCCGGTAGTTTGTAGCTCCCGGTGAGAGCGAGAGGGAGGCGCTGTGTGAGGTGCTGCAGGTATGTGTTTGTTTTACGTGTTAATCATAAATCAGTCTCTACACTGAAATGTGAACATGTTGAACTGCAGGAGCGACTACCGGAGCCGTGGGTCGTCCCGCAGGAGTGTTTGTGCTTGCGTTAATCTGCAGAATCGGTAAGTCGCGTCTGTAGCTTTTCGTAGCCGAGCCGCTGCATTTGTTTTCAAGGGAGCGCTTGGCATTTACGTGGCCGTTTCTCTGAATATAACTAAGTGAAATGGTCTCACTGTGACCCACTGTCTCATTGGTTCTGATTGTTTACCATGAATGTACTGCTGCTTCTTTAGCACATGGTTATTGTTTTGATGTGTGTTAATGCGATGCATCCAAGGCACTTTACGCTGCAGTCCAGTCACTGTGTCTGCTACGCACCTTATTTGTGGATGCGGTGTTTACATTCTGAGATTATTAGAGTGATGAATATTTTAATATAACAATTATTGTATTATCTATTCTAATCAGATTTATGCATTGAATCAATCTATTGTACAATAAGGAAATGCTTTGCTATTTCGATACTTAATGTTTAGCATTTAGCATTCAGTATTTGAATGTATTTGTGCGCAGTAGAAACTTAACTGGTCCTGTCCTTTTACACAGGCCAGGTTGGATGGCGAGCTTAGAGCCCGAGCTAGAGCCTGTTTGAAGTGTTTGTGTGATCTCCCTCTGGTGGATGTGTGGAGTACTGCAGTTTCCTCCAGAGGTTTTTGTTCAGAGACTGTGGGTTTGCTGTCACTGTGGGCCTCACAGCACAGTAGTACACAGCAGATTCTGACACTGCAGCAGGAGACACCAGCAGATGGAGATGTCGGCTTTTTACTTTCACGTTCTCTGTCAATAAATCTCCTGTTCCAGAATGTGAGACCAGGAATTGTGGAGGTTTTCCTGGATATTGTCGATACCAGAAGAAATAATCGCCGTATGTTGGATCTTTGTAATAAGTGTATCCCAGAGAGACTTGTCCTCCTTCTCCAGTGCTCTCCTCAGTCTTTAGTGCAGTGAGCTCTTCACATCTGACTCCTACATGAAAACAAATGAATGTCCAAGTTAGAAACATATTTGCTGCTGCTTCTTGCTCTGTGCTTCAGTAAGTGTTCAGTGGATGTAATAAAGTGTGAACATAGGTTTCAATAAGACTTACCACTCAACAAAAGCAGGAGCAGTGCTGCCATTAAAGGAAACATGTGTCCAAAACACAGCTGAGTGATCCTCATGTCAACTTTCTGAAGTCTGCTTAGTTTCTCACACTGACAGTTGGCTTTGCTGCGTCTGGGTTTAGTCTGAAGCTTCACAGAGAGTGTCTCCCTCTAGTGGAGCTAGTGCAGTATTGTGTTGTCTTTGCTGCAGAGGTTTTTGTTCAGAGTTTTGGTGTTTCCTGTCACTGTGGGCCTCAGAGCACAGTAGTACACAGCAGAGTCTGACACACGCACACCCTGGATCTTCAGAGACACACAGTTCTCCTTTAGATCAGCATCAAACTTGGATTTGTCAAAGTCTGAAGAATGAACTGTGCCTCCATATTTTCCTTTCAGTAGAATGTATTGAAGGGAGTCCCCAGTCTTTTGTTTGTACCAAAACAGACGTGGATCCGAGGAAGTGGTTGTAAAAGTACAGTTAAGAGTTACAGGGTCTCCCATAGTCACAGAGGCGTCTCCTTCTGGCTGGGTCACTGTGTCTTCTCCTTTACACTCTGGGGAAGAACACAGGAGCACAACCAGAGCTGAGAGCAGTGTACACAGGGCAGACTCCATCTTCTAAACTCCTCTCCTCTCAAGTGTCTGCTGCTCTTACAGTCGGCTCCTCCTCTTGTGTCTCTGAGTGTTGGACGTCTACACTTTGCAGAACGTCTCTCCTTCACATGAAAACAAAAGTATTGTTAGTCTCTGGGAATGACTGATTCTTTCTCCGCCCACATCAGTCTCTGCTCCTCTGTGTTCGTCCAATCAGGCGACAGAGGAAAGAGTGACTGCAGTAACTGTTGTGTTGTCGTGTCAGGAGTTTCTGCAGAAAGAGAATAATAATAATAATATATTGAAATAGTGAAATCCTCGTTACAGGATTGAAATAAAGCAAAGCCAGTGAGTGGGAAGGGCATCAGGGCCACAGCTCGGGGACTGTGAGCTTCACACAGGTCAGAATCACAAGTGTTTCTATTGCCATCGTTAGTGAACAGGGTCAGAAAGTAGAAATTGTGTTTGGTTCAATCCAGCAACATGAAACATATAAGAAAAAGCTCGGTAGATAAATAATATTCACCTCATTCCGGACGTTGTGGTGGGCGTGGCCATTATTTGTGCCCGCCCCTTCACTCGTGTTAGTTTACATAGGACTGAAGAAGTCAAGATCAGATCAGTTAGAAGAAGAAGAAGAAGAAACTTTATTTATATAGCACCTCTCACAGATAAAATCACAAAGTGCTTCACAGAGAATCACAGAAAACATTACATCATTTACACAGGAACAATCACAATCACAGCCTTGTCAACTAAAAGCTCGTCTGAAAAGCAGCGTCTTTAGCTGCTTTTTGAAGGAATCAACAGATATACATAGAGACAAAGGAAGGTCATTCCACAATTTAGGAGCAACGGCTTCAAAGGACAGATAACCCTGGTTTTAAAGCGGGTTCTTGGGACAGTGAGTTCTGGCTCGAGGACCTAAGGGTGCGACCTGAGGAGTCGGGCACAGCAGGTCAGACACATATCTGGGAGCCTGACCGTGCAGCGCTCTGAAAGTCAAAACTAACATTTTAAATTCAATTTAAATTTGATGGGGAGCCAGTGCAGCGAGGATAAAATGGGAGTAATGTGTGACCGCCTGTTAGATCCTGTTAAAGAGGGGGTGTTCTGCTTTAAAGAGGGCGTGTTCTGCTTTAAAGAGGGGGTGTTCTGCTTTAAAGAGGGCGTGTTCTGCTTTAAAGAGGGGGTGTTCTGCTTTAAAGAGGGGGTGTTCTGCTTTAAAGAGGGGGTGTTGTGCTTTTGTCAGTCACATAGCACCAGTCTATATCTCACTACAATGATGACAAACCTTCTGTTGGTCTGTAAATGCAGTAAATTAGAATAACTGCCTTGTATAAAATGTCTCTCTCAAAATGGCTGTAGTGAATGTCTTGAAATAGGCGTCTGTCTCTTTAAGAACCTCTGAGCCTTTAGACACGCCCCCTCCACACGCTGTCTGTGGCATCAGTGGGGAGGGGCTTCTGCTGAGGAGCAGTGGTTGGTTACTCGGCTGGTGACCAAAGCTCGGAGGCGTCTCCAGGAGGTGGGGGCGTTCCTAGGAGGACTCAGGCAAACCTATCCCTAAAATGGCCGCCATCAGAGTTTTTACAGATTACTCAGAAATACGTGAATGTGCCAAGGCAACACTTCAGCCATGTTTTTAATGAGGGAGTGACAGAATAACATGATGGAAAGCTTGAACAAGTCCATTTTGCAGAATACCCCCCTTTAAATCAGCAGCACAAACAACTCATGTCATGGCCACAGCCCCACACACGGAACAGCACAACTTTATATCAACTAAAGTTCACGACAAACACCTTTTCCAGCTACTTTTCTGCCTTAGCTTCTCAGCTCTCCACTGTCTCCTCTGTCTCAGGGCTGATGGTCTGTCTCCTTTTCATATTCAATCCAAAGAAATACATCCTGCATCTTCGTCTGTACCAGGTTAAAGGCTCATAGCAGCAGTTGTGACAGCGATCACATGACACTGTTGACCAATCCGCAGACCACACGTTTTCCCACACTCACAAACACAGGCCTTTATTTTCTGATTTTTTGAAGCTGGAGGAGAAATGAAGCCGTGGAGAGGACAGACACGCTGTTATAAAACATCAGAATCATGTAGTGTGTTCGCTCTTACCATTCTCAGTCGCTCTGTGTGAACCCCAGACGTTTTATTATCGCACTGCATTCAGCTGTGTCGTGTGGACCCCCCCATTCTGTATAAAATCATATAAGGCTAGAACAATCGTGCAGTGTGCTCTGATCTTTAGAGTGTTTTGTGTTGAATCAGTCGGACTGTCCACATTTCAGGACCTTTTATTTAAAG
Source organism: Gobius niger (assembly GCF_951799975.1). Taxonomy (NCBI): domain Eukaryota; kingdom Metazoa; phylum Chordata; class Actinopteri; order Gobiiformes; family Gobiidae; genus Gobius; species Gobius niger. The sequence continues at coordinate 476,938 of NC_136859.1, forward strand.
AAAATGTTTGTTTTGATTGTATTTCTTGCTGCCTCTTTATCCAGAACAGTTGGATTGAATCTAAAGTGAGGCCAAACCAAAGCTCTGGGCTCAGGAGGTTTGAGGAGCTGAGTCTCTGGGCCGACTTCAGTTTGTGGAGTCTGTGCAGCTGTGGAGATGTTTCTTCACAGGAACAGCTCTGATGGAGGCTCCATCCAACAATTATCACACAGTTTCAACAGGAGAACAGTGTCTCCCTCTGGTGGATGTGTGGAGTACTGCCGTTTCCTCCAGAGGTTTTTGTTCAGAGACTGTGGGTTTGCTGTCACTGTGGGCCTCACAGCACAGTAGTACACAGCAGAGTCTGACACTGCAGCAGGAGACACCAGCAGATGGAGATGCTTTTTGTCTTCACTGATTTGGACTGAAGCTCTCAGGATTTCATTTCTAATTTCTCTTCCTGATCCTAAATTATAGTAAATAAATGTCGGAGCTTTTCCTGGATATTGTCGATACCAGTAAAACTCATCAGACGGAGAAGCTCCTCTCTTATAACTGTATCCCAGAGAGACTTGTCCTCCTTCTCCAGTGCTCTCCTCAGTCTTTAGTGCAGTGAGCTCTTCACATCTGACTCCTACATGAAAACAAATGAATGTCCAAGTTAGAAACATATTTGCTGCTGCTTCTTGCTCTGTGCTTCAGTAAGTGTTCAGTGGATGTAATAAAGTGTGAACATAGGTTTCAATAAGACTTACCACTCAACAAAAGCAGGAGCAGTGCTGCCATTAAAGGAAACATGTGTCCAAAACACAGCTGAGTGATCCTCATGTCAACTTTCTGAAGTCTGCTTAGTTTCTCACACTGACAGTTGGCTTTGCTGCGTCTGGGTTTAGTCTGAAGCTTCACAGAGAGTGTCTCCCTCTAGTGGAGCTAGTGCAGTATTGTGTTGTCTTTGCTGCAGAGGTTTTTGTTCAGAGTTTTGGTGTTTCCTGTCACTGTGGGCCTCAGAGCACAGTAGTACACAGCAGAGTCTGACACACGCACACCCTGGATCTTCAGAGACACAGAGTTCTCCTTTAGATCGGCATCAAACCTGGATTTGTGAAAGTCTGGAGATTTTGTGATTGATCCAGACTTCACAATCCTCATCATATATTTTGGAGACGTCCCATCTTCCTGTTTGTACCAGAACAAATATGGATAGGAGTCGCTGGTTGTAAAAGTGCACTTAATACTTGCATTGTCTCCCATAGTCACAGAGGCGTCTCCTTCTGGCTGGGTCACTGTGTCTTCTCCTTTACACTCTGGGGAAGAACACAGGAGCACAACCAGAGCTGAGAGCAGTGTACACAGGGCAGACTCCATCTTCTAAACTCTAATCATCTTGTGACTGTGTTGTTTTGTCAGCTCCAGACTCCGCCCACATCAGTCTCTGCTCCTCTGTGCTCGTCCAATCAGGCGACAGAGGAAAGAGTGACTGCAGTAACTGTGGTGTTGAGTTTTTGTAGAAAGAGAATATTCCTGCGCTTTAGTCTGGAGTCATAATGTTGGAGCTGATCAAATCTAAACAGACCTGAGTGAGGGGGACACTGTGGACGTGAACATGTGTAAGGCTGTGGGGTCCCCCAGGGCTCAGTTCTCGGGCTCGTCCCTTTTGCTCTAATCCGTCTTCCCCTCAGTGTCAGCTTCACAATGAGCTCCAGTTTTGGTTTGTGTTTTGGGCCTGTGGAAGTGCTGGGGGGCAGTGTTTTGATCCATTACCATAGAGAAGTTTCCTAAAGCCTCATGACCCAGAAACAAGCCGTGATGACACTTCATAACAAAGTGTCTCACGTTTTATGAATGAAACGGACAGAACGATAGAAACGGCTCTGAAGTAAATGAATAATCCCCTTCCCTTGAGCAACGCACTTTGAGTGACTCGTGTCATGTGAACAGAATTTCCTTCCCCTGAAAAGGAGATGATTGCAGGTGGTTTTGCATAGAAGTTGTTGCACATGAGTTGGTTTCACAGTAGGGTTGTACAGTCTGACAGGGATGAAGGACCTCCGGGTGGTTCCCCTCAGACACAGCCCACCATGGCTGAGTCATTGGAGAACTTGTGCAGATGACAGCTGTCCCTGTTCTATGTGACGTCCACCGTGTAGATGGTGAAGAGGAACGGCCAGAGGACGGTGCCCTGAGGGGCTCCAGTGCTGCAGACGACCACCTCAGACTGACAGCTGCACAGCCGTACTGTGGTGGGTCCGTGAGGTGGTCCATGGTCCAGGCAGTGAGATGTCCATCTCCTCCTGTGTCCTCCAGCTTCCCCCACAGCAGCTCGGATGGTGTTGAAACATGAAATCTATTGGAGACACCGAGAGAACAGCCATCATGATGATCATACAGTCCTCACACATCTGCACATATCACCACTCATCCATTCATCACAAACCAGAGCTGGACATGAAAGGAAAAGGTGTCGCTCACATGACATGAGTCACATTAGAAACACGTCATTGTCCAGAAGCTCAGACATGTGGAGTGATGTTCATGTTTCACTTTGATTCTACATCACAGTTTCACAGAGAAAAGGTGAAACAAACAGACCAGTGTTAAACTATGGAGAAACATGTCACCGTGTCTCCCTCTGGTGGATGTGTGGAGTACTGCAGTTTCCTCCAGAGGTTTTTGTTCAGAGACTGTGGGTTTGCTGTCACTGTGGGCCTCACAGCACAGTAGTACACAGCAGAGTCTGACACTGCAGCAGGAGACACCAGCAGATGGAGATGTCGGCTTTTAGTGGTGATGTTTATAGACAGCTTTTCAGGATTTATATTCAGAAAGGTAGCTCCAATCCCATTGTGATAGACCAAAAGAGTGGGAGGTTTTCCTGGATATTGTCGATACCAATAAAACTCATCAGCTGCTGAAGCTCCTCTCTGATAATTACGTCTCAGAGAAACTTCTCCTCCTTCTCCAGTGCTCTCCTCAGTCTTTAGTGCAATGAGCTCTTCACATCTGACTCCTACATGAAAACAAATGAATGTCCAAGTTAGAAACATATTTGCTGCTGCTTCTTACTCTGTGCTTCAGTAAGTGTTCAGTGGATGTAATAAAGTGTGAACATAGGTTTCAATAAGACTTACCACTCAACAAAAGCAGGAGCAGTGCTGCCATTAAAGGAAACATGTGTCCAAAACACAGCTGAGTGATCCTCATGTCAACTTTCTGAAGTCTGCTTAGTTTCTCACACTGACAGTTGGCTTTGCTGCGTCTGGGTTTAGTCTGAAGCTTCACAGAGAGTGTCTCCCTCTAGTGGAGCTAGTGCAGTATTGTGTTGTCTTTGCTGCAGAGGTTTTTGTTCAGAGTTTTGGTGTTTCCTGTCACTGTGGGCCTCAGAGCACAGTAGTACACAGCAGAGTCTGACACACGCACACCCTGGATCTTCAGAGACACAGAGTTCTCCTTTAGATCAGCGTCAAACTCAAACCTGTATTCTTTGAAGTCATCAGCTTTGTTTGTGTCAAGCCATTTCAATGATGTTTTTGTTTTCTTCATCATATATTGTGGAGCTCCATGTCCTTCTTGTTTGTACCAGAACAGATATGCAGTTCTGTCGTTGGTTGTAAAAGTACAGTTAATAGTTACAAGGTCTCCCATAGTCACAGAGGCGTCTCCTTCTAGCTGGGTCACTGTGTCTTCTCCTTTACACTCTGGGGAAGAACACAGGAGCACAACCAGAGCTGAGAGCAGTGTACACAGGGCAGACTCCATCTTCAGGCTCAGAGCTTCTTCTTTAATCCTCATAAAGTTGGTCTGGGTGATGATCTTTGCTTCTGCTCTGCCTTTTGTCAGGCTTCAGCATCACATCCTCATGAGGAACGGCTCCTCCCACAGTTCACTTTAGAAACACAGCATTAGTGACGTGACATGAGCCCGTGGTTTCCTTTCACAGACACAGGCTGCTCGGGCTCTCAGGCTGCTGTACCAGCTCCAGGAAGCAGCTGTGTGGGGCAGGAAGTGCTGCCACTGTCTCCCACCTTGTTGTCCCCTCTCCACAGTGAGCGGAGGATTTGTCAGCAGTTTCTTTAAGACAGATTCTCCTCAGCTTGTTTGGGCTCACAGCCTGGTAGTTTTGAAGGTCTGCGTCCTCCTCTTCTGTTCTTATTTCTTCTGGAGGTGCTCGGAATCTTTATTCTTTATTCTTTATTAGGATCCCCATTAGCGCCCACAAGTGGTGGCTCGTCTTCCTGGGGTCCTGACACAATATACAATTACAAAACAGTTAAAATAGAATCCATGAATGTTACACATTTCATATAATCATATAACCTTATAGGACACATGTAGGACATGGTGACTATGTTCACATGTACTGAGCTAACTGACCTTTTACTTACAGCTCTAAGTGTGGTTTACTTTTAGTGTTTCTAATATTAAAAGGAAGCGAGTTCCAGGCGTTTGCTCCTCTGTACAGAACAGTTCTTTTCATTGAGTTACTTTTGGGTCTGGGAACAACCACAGAGTTTGTCGTCACTTGGCGAGTCACAAATCTGTGACAAAACTCGCTGAATAAGAGTTTGTTAAAGAAAACACTGGGCTGTTTGTCCATCAGAACTTAGTGCATGAACTTGAGGAGACTGGCCTGTAGTTTGGTCTCCTGAGCATCTCTCAGACATTAGTGTGGAGTGGACAGTGAAGCACAACTCGAGCTGCTCTGTTCTCTGATCTGAAGTCTCTGAAGATGCTTTTGTGCAGCATTGGACCAGACTATAGGGCAGTGATGTAGGTGAGACAATACTATGCTTTGGACGACAGTTTCAGAACAGGAGTTGGGCAGTTTTAAGCAGAACATTCTTTGCCATAGCTTTACCTTTGCCCATCACACCAACAATATGATTAATGTGATCTGACCAAGACAATGACTGATCCAGTCTGACACCCATAGCTTTACTGTTGAGACCTGCTCCACTAGTGCTCCCCCTAGTGACAGATGAAGAGCATTGGCGTCTGATGGAACACACTTTTTGTTAAAAACAACACATTTAGTTTTAGACGTGTTTAGTATATTTGTTTCGACCCACTTCAGTGCCAGGTTGAGCTCATGCTGTAGGTTCTGTTCAGCTCAGATATTGTGGGTGACGAGGAAAACAGAGTCATCAGCGAACATTATAATACTGTTATTAACTGTAAATGGAAAGTCATTTATGAATATAGAGAATAACAGTGGGCCCATACAGCTCCCTTGAGGCAAACCGCATGATGTCATTTTGGAATCTGACAAACTACCATTAAAAACAGCTGTTGATCACGATGGGAGAGGTAAGAGATGATCCATTTAAGAGCTGTCTGAGAAAAAACATAAGATTTGAGTTTGTCAGTTAAAACACACTGGTCAATGACGTCAAAGGCTGCTGTGAAGTCCAGTAATTCAGCTCCCACTGATTTATTTCCATCCAAAGCTCTTAACCATTGGTCTGTCATATGTGCCAGAGCAGTGTTAGAGTGGCCCGGTCTGTGCGCATGCTGAGCTCTGGGAAGGAGCTTATTTATGTTGAAATATTTCATAATTTGGTTAAAAACAGTTCTTTGTAACACTTTCCTGAGCAGAAGAAGTAAACTGACTGGTCTGCAGTTTGCACCAGTGAATGCTGAGTTTCCATCTTTGGGTCGGGGAATAACTTTTGATTGTTTCCAAAGGTCTGGGAATGTTCCGCTGGAGATCGATTGATTAAAAATGTGATAAATTGGTTTGACAAATGTACTGGAAGCAGCTTTAATGATTTTTCCATCCAGGTTATGGATGCCAGGTGACGTGTCCTCTGAGAGACTGTGGAGCATCTCTTCAACAGTCTTGTGATCCACTGTCTCCAGATTGAAGCTTCACCAAGCATCAAATCATTGATCAGTTTGCAACAATTGTCCGTTGAGTTCATCTGGGACCTCAGAATGTTGACTTTGTGAAGAAATGATTAAAATAGTTGGCGACATCTGCTGGCCTGGTGATGAATCTCCCCTCACATTCCACAAACCTTCTTCTTTTTACACATCAGAACATTCAAGGTCTTCCACAGTTTTTTACTGTCGCTGCAGCTTCGCAGATTCTGTTTGAAGGAATCTCTCTTTTTACCATAGTTCAGTTTTTACTCTTGGGGCCAGATCTTGTGGTTCACAACGCAGGCTGTAGAGCAGACGACTGCGCAGACGGGGGCGCTATTGCAATCCTAAGTGTCATACCTGGCACAAACAGTGGGCAGGAATGATTATTAATAAAGATGAAAGAAATAAAAGTTTGCTGCGCTTGGTTTGAAACGGTTTGGACTGAGTTCAGACTAACTCTGGCTCACATCATTGTGTCGTTGCAGAGTTTGTGTTAAATCAGTCGGACTGTCCACATTTAGGACGTTTTATTTAAAGATCTTCCAGTTCAGAGAAAATGTTTGTTTTTGTAACCCGGAGTAGTTGTACCGGTTCCCTACATCTCTCGCTCTTTTACGTCAACTTTAAATATGGTTTACGAACGTGATATCGCGTTACTTTGGTCCGCTTTCGCGAGACCTCCCGCGCTGCGTCTGACGCAACTTCCTCTTTTATCATGGCCGCCCCACACACTCCACTCTCTGTGTTCGCGTGGGTGAGGCAACTCCGAGCGGCTACACAGGTACGCGATAGAGCCTTTAAATAGCTGGTTTTAAACTTAACATGCTGTTGTAGTGACTGGTATGCCTGTCAACTTGTAGGCGCCCCTTTTGCGGGACACTAGCTGGTCCCCTTCAATTGATCCGTTTAAGAGGAGACTGGTGAGCATTCACTCATTTGTTTGTATTAGCATGCTCGTGTTAGCTATGAGCCGCCAGCCTTTGTTTTGAATGGGGCTCCGGACATTTGTTGTTGGTGCGGGCGCTAAAAACCTCTGTCCTCTGATCATTTTGTCCTACGGTGTTTGTCGTATTGATATGTTTATCTAATGCCTCAATGGCAATAATTGTAGGATGTTGTCCGTGAGTTTACATTTGCAGAAATGAATTATGAAGTAAACCAGTTATTGGCTTATAGCCACTAACATGGAAACTGATTGGCCTTTGAACATTAAGCTTATTGTGCACAAATTGCATTATTATTTATGGTGCAGTATTAATTGAACCTAATGATATATGAGAACTCTAATGATTATTGACTTGTTTTTTTGGAATTTGTACATGTACTAGACCTGTTTTGTTTGAGGATTAATATGTTTAATCAACATAACTGAAGGTTGGTCCTGTTTATGCAGGCCAGGTTCCTCTCGACTAGATTCGTGGGTTCATCTAATCCCTTGATCCATCCAATCCACGGTGCTCCATACCGCCTATGGACCCAGCTGATGGCGAGCTGAAAGCCCAGGACCGAAACCCTTTCAGACCCACTGTTCGGTAGGAGGCGCTGTAGCTGCTCAGCCCACACACACACGCTTAATCACAGTCCATGAACTCTGAACACTGGACTATAATCCCTATGAACTGAACAATCAAACCGGACAATCGTCCATGGGATTTTCTTTCCCCCATTACTTCTTTTTTTTGTAAAGAATGAAATCATTGTACATATCAAATACACCCTTCACATCTTGCTGCACCATATTCTGTGTCATGTTGTGGTTTACACTCTGTTCCATGTCACTCTTCAGAGCCGAGCAATAGAACTTCTGGTCCCAGCCTAACATAACAAACCAAACTCACGTTCACTATCTCTTGCTCTCTAAAGGGAGTGTTACATTTTGATTGTATTTATTGCTGCCTCTTTGTCCAGAACAGTTGGATTGAATCTAAAGTGAGGCCAAACCAAAGCTCTGGGCTCAGGAGGTTTGAGGAGCTGAGTCTCTGGGCCGACTTCAGTTTGTGGAGTCTGTGCAGCTGTGGAGATGTTTCTTCACAGGAACAGCTCTGATGGAGGCTCCATCCAACAATTATCACACAGTTTCAACAGGAGAATAGTGTCTCCCTCTGGTGGATGTGTGGAGAACTGCAGTTTCCTCCAGAGGTTTTTGTTCAGAGACTGTGGGTTTGCTGTCACTGTGGGCCTCACAGCACAGTAGTACACAGCAGAGTCTGACACTGCAGCAGGAGACACCAGCAGATGGAGATGCTTTTTGTCTTCACTGATTTGGACTGAAGCTCTCAGGATTTCATTTATAATTTCTTTTCCTGATCCAATATGAGAATAGATAAATGTCGGAGCTTTTCTTGGATATTGTCGATACCAATAAAACTCATCAAACAGAGAAGCTCCTCTCTGATAACTGTATCCCAGAGAGACTTGTCCTCCTTCTCCAGTGCTCTCCTCAGTCTTTAGTGCAGTGAGCTCTTCACATCTGACTCCTACATGAAAACAAATGAATGTCCAAGTTAGAAACATATTTGCTGCTGCTTCTTGCTCTGTGCTTCAGTAAGTGTTCAGTGGATGTAATAAAGTGTGAACATAGGTTTCAATAAGACTTACCACTCAACAAAAGCAGGAGCAGTGCTGCCATTAAAGGAAACATGTGTCCAAAACACAGCTGAGTGATCCTCATGTCAACTTTCTGAAGTCTGCTTAGTTTCTCACACTGACAGTTGGCTTTGCTGCGTCTGGGTTTAGTCTGAAGCTTCACAGAGAGTGTCTCCCTCTAGTGGAGCTAGTGCAGTATTGTGTTGTCTTTGCTGCAGAGGTTTTTGTTCAGAGTTTTGGTGTTTCCTGTCACTGTGGGCCTCAGAGCACAGTAGTACACAGCAGAGTCTGACACACGCACACCCTGGATCTTCAGCTGCAGAAAGTTCTTCTTTAGATCAGCATCAAACCTGGATTTGTCAAAGTCTGGAGAGTTGCTCTCTGTTCCAAATGTGTCTCGGCGCAGGATGTACTTTGGAGATTCAGCATCTTTCTGTCTGTACCAGAACAAATATGCAGATGAGAAACTGGTTGTAAAATTACAGTTAATAGTTGCATTGTTTCCGATAGTCACAGAAGCGTCTCCTTCTGGCTGGGTCACTGTGTCTTCTCCTTTACTCTCTGGGGAAGAACACAGGAGCACAACCAGAGCTGAGAGCAGTGTACACAGGGCAGACTCCATCTTCTAAACTCTAATCATCTTGTGAGTGTGTTGTTTTGTCAGCTGCAGACTCCGCCCACATTAGTTTCGGAGCTGAAGTTTCTCATGTTTCTCTGCAGTGGAGCTCTGGAGGTCGTTCTACAGCTCTGTGGTTTGAAACGCTGCTGAAGCAGGACATGAACCACTGGGTCTTTGTGCCTTTGGTAAATACATGTTTCTCCAACAGTCTGCTGTTTAAAGCAGCTCACTGTGAAAACCTCTGCTTACACTTGTTACATGTAGATCCTGGTTCTCTGAGCTCAAATGTGAACTCTATGTATCGTTTCTTATGTGGCCTTTTCCTGATCTTTAGTTTGACAAGCTGCAATAAATACACTGAAGCAGCTCTGATTTTATAAATGTAGCCAACACTGTGTGTAACAGCGCCACCTGGAGTTTACATCACAAACCAACACTGGGCATTTCTGTCTAGAGCAGGAGTGCCCAAAGTGGGGCTGAAACAATTCTGTTGGCGCCAGAGAGTGACCTACTTTCGTGCTGCGTTTGGTTAATACTAACTCTCTTCCATTCATTCTCAATGGTAAATATGGATGCAGTACACTTTTGACCACCAGCGTCAAATTGGGGGCGCTGTTTCACTCCTTTCACAGAGTTAAGGAAACACTGTTGTGGAGTCTTGGTATTTATCAATCACAGAGCGTTGTAGCATCAACTTTCACAGTTTTCCAACTTTTATTGCAAACGTTGTTACGTCAACAACAGTATATGTTAAGAACGACTTATAAAAGAATTGATGCTAAACTGACACTTTCAAAATAATCTAATGTGGCATTTTCTTTGAGTGAACGAACGAATGAGGTAAAGTCACTGTAAATGCTGCAGATACAGGTTTTTTCTGACATTTTGCACTATATTGCTACAGTTGTTGATTTTGTTTTACTAAAACTAGGCTTTTGCCATAGCTACCATTTGTTTATTATAGCTTGTTATTTGCATGGATAGAATTAAATGAAATGTTGGCAATCGAAAAAATAAAAAGTAAATAAAATAAAGTAACTATTATTATTTGCAGTTATTTGTGTTTCTCGTGCTTGACGTCGCCGTGTTTGGCCGCGGCTCACAGGCACTTTTTCATTTTGGCCTCGGAGACAAAAAGTTTGGGCCCCCCTGGTCTAGAGTAAAGAGTGTGGCCCTAATACTGACCCCTGAGGAGCTCCACATGTTCCGCTCACACACATGTGTTGAGTCTGTACAAACTCCTGTGTCTCCAAAGAAGCTGAGCCTGTTTGTGTTATTGCTGTGACTCCTGATGGTCCTACAGAATAATGATGGAACAAACAGAAGCTGAACGCTTTATCACTTCAAACTTCAGTCCTTTCACGTTATCTGTCCTTCCAAGCCCTTTTCCAGTATGGTAGACCAGGAATTCTGGAGGTTTTCCTGGATATTGTCGATACCAGAAGAAATCATCATAACCTGGATCTTTGTAATAACTGTATCCCAGAGAGACTTGTCCTCCTTCTCCAGTGCTCTCCTCAGTCTTTAGTGCAGTGAGCTCTTCACATCTGACTCCTACATGAAAACAAATGAATGTCCAAGTTAGAAACATATTTGCTGCTGCTTCTTGCTCTGAGCTTCAGTAAGTGTTCAGTGGATGTAATAAAGTGTGAACATAGGTTTCAATAAGACTTACCACTCAACAAAAGCAGGAGCAGTGCTGCCATTAAAGGAAACATGTGTCCAAAACACAGCTGAGTGATCCTCATGTCAACTTTCTGAAGTCTGCTTAGTTTCTCACACTGACAGTTGGCTTTGCTGCGTCTGGGTTTAGTCTGAAGCTTCACAGAGAGTGTCTCCCTCTAGTGGAGCTAGTGCAGTATTGTGTTGTCTTTGCTGCAGAGGTTTTTGTTCAGAGTTTTGGTGTTTCCTGTCACTGTGGGCCTCAGAGCACAGTAGTACACAGCAGAGTCTGACACACGCACACCCTGGATCTTCAGAGACACAGAGTTTTCCTTTAGATCAGCATCAAACTTGGATTTGTCAAAGTCTGGAGAATTGCTTTCTCCTTCATATGTGTCTCGGTGCAGCATGAACTTTGGAGAATCAGCATCTTTCTGTCTGTACCAGAACAAGTAGTAGTGAGCGAAGTTTCTTCTTTCAAAAGTGCATTTAATAGTTACAGGGTGTCCCATAGTCACAGAGGCGTCTCCTTCTGGCTGGGTCACTGTGTCTTCTCCTTTACACTCTGGGGAAGAACACAGGAGCACAACCAGAGCTGAGAGCAGTGTACACAGGGCAGACTCCATCTTCTAAACTCCTCTCCTCTCAAGTGTCTGCTGCTCTTACAGTCGGCTCCTCCTCTTGTGTCTCTGAGTGTTGGATGTCTACACTTTGCAGAACGTCTCTCCTTCACATGAAAACAAAAGTATTGTTAGTCTTTGGGAATGACTGATTCTTTCTCCGCCCACATCAGTCTCTGCTCCTCTGTGTTCGTCCAATCAGGCGACAGAGGAAAGAGTGACTGCAGTAACTGTTGTGTTGAGTTTTTGTAGAAAGAGAATAATAATAATATATTGAAATAATAAAATAAACCAAAGACTGTGAGTGGGAAGGGCATCAGGGCCACAGCTCGGAGGAACAGGGTCACAAAGTAGGAATAGTTTTCGGTTCAATCTTGCAACATGAAACATGAAACATATGAATAAAGTTTGGGAGATAATACAGCTGGGACAAAATATTGCGATTCTTTTTGTCACGATACGAAATATCGATACGTCAAAAGTGCTGAACGTGAGGAAAAGTGCCGCGCCCATAGAGGGCAGCACCGCACATCCACTGGCTTTGGAAATGCTTGATGCTATGAAGAACAAGACTGGAGTCAGCAGTGGGAAACATGCACAATGGAGGACACGGGAGAGCCAGGGGAAGAAGACGCTCAGCAGCTGAGACCTGCACCATTTCATTTTAAAGCCAAAGTCTGGGCTCACTTTGGGTTTGAAACCACTTGGACATGGCTAAAGCCGTGTGCAGACTGTGCCGCTCTGCCGGGACAGACAGCGGGAACACCACCAATCCAATCAAGTCACTCTCCACCATCCAGAGGGGAAAGTCAGCACTGGGTCCACAGAAGAAACAACAAACATGTGAGGAAGCTTTGAACAACAATCTGCCAAAGAACTGTGAAAAGGCCAAGAACCACCTGTGTTGGACGATATATTAGCAAAGAGCTCCGCGCGTGTAGTGAGACTGAAGCCTCGGATTCCTCATTATCATTTACAATGTTATACCTTCACCAAGGTTTTCTTCAGAGACAGTCATTCCAAACATGTACAACGAGACCAGGGCCTGCGTCAAAGCAAAGCTGAACATGGCTGAAAGAGTCGCTCTCACTGGCGATGCTTGGACATCACGAGCGACGGAGTCTTACGTTCCTCTAACAGCACATTACATATGGGAAGATCTGTCACTGTCTTCTCAAGAACTCCAGACCAGAACAATGCACCAAAGTCACACGGAGCCGAATAATGTGCAGAGCTGCTCCACAACGCGCTGACTGAGAGATCCTCATGTCAACTTTCTGAAGTCTGCTTAGTTTCTCACACTGACAGTTGGCTTTGCTGCGTCTGGGTTTAGTCTGAAGCTTCACAGAGAGTGTCTCCCTCTAGTGGAGCTAGTGCAGTATTGTGTTGTCTTTGCTGCAGAGGTTTTTGTTCAGAGTTTTGGTGTTTCCTGTCACTGTGGGCCTCAGAGCACAGTAGTACACAGCAGAGTCTGACACACGCACACCCTGGATCTTCAGAGACACAGAGTTTTCCTTTAGATCAGCATCAAACTTGGATTTGTCAAAGTCTGGAGAATTGCTTTCTCCTTCATATGTGTCTCGGTGCAGCATGAACTTTGGAGAATCAGCATCTTTCTGTCTGTACCAGAACAAGTAGTAGTGAGCGAAGTTTCTTCTTTCAAAAGTGCATTTAATAGTTGCTGTTCCGTTAATCACAGAGGCGTCTCCTTCTGGCTGGGTCACTGTGTCTTCTCCTTTACACTCTGGGGAAGAACACAGGAGCACAACCAGAGCTGAGAGCAGTGTACACAGGGCAGACTCCATCTTCTAAACTCCTCTCCTCTCAAGTGTCTGCTGCTCTTACAGTCGGCTCCTCCTCTTGTGTCTCTGAGTGTTGGATGTCTACACTTTGCAGAACGTCTCTCCTTCACATGAAAACAAAAGTATTGTTAGTCTTTGGGAATGACTGATTCTTTCTCCGCCCACATCAGTCTCTGCTCCTCTGTGTTCGTCCAATCAGGCGACAGAGGAAAGAGTGACTGCAGTAACTGTTGTGTTGAGTTTTTGTAGAAAGAGAATAATAATAATATATTGAAATAATAAAATAAACCAAAGACTGTGAGTGGGAAGGGCATCAGGGCCACAGCTCGGAGGAACAGGGTCACAAAGTAGGAATAGTTTTCGGTTCAATCTTGCAACATGAAACATGAAACATATGAATAAAGTTTGGGAGATAATACAGCTGGGACAAAATATTGCGATTCTTTTTGTCACGATACGAAATATCGATACGTCAAAAGTGCTGAACGTGAGGAAAAGTGCCGCGCCCATAGAGGGCAGCACCGCACATCCACTGGCTTTGGAAATGCTTGATGCTATGAAGAACAAGACTGGAGTCAGCAGTGGGAAACATGCACAATGGAGGACACGGGAGAGCCAGGGGAAGAAGACGCTCAGCAGCTGAGACCTGCACCATTTCATTTTAAAGCCAAAGTCTGGGCTCACTTTGGGTTTGAAACCACTTGGACATGGCTAAAGCCGTGTGCAGACTGTGCCGCTCTGCCGGGACAGACAGCGGGAACACCACCAATCCAATCAAGTCACTCTCCACCATCCAGAGGGGAAAGTCAGCACTGGGTCCACAGAAGAAACAACAAACATGTGAGGAAGCTTTGAACAACAATCTGCCAAAGAACTGTGAAAAGGCCAAGAACCACCTGTGTTGGACGATATATTAGCAAAGAGCTCCGCGCGTGTAGTGAGACTGAAGCCTCGGATTCCTCATTATCATTTACAATGTTATACCTTCACCAAGGTTTTCTTCAGAGACAGTCATTCCAAACATGTACAACGAGACCAGGGCCTGCGTCAAAGCAAAGCTGAACATGGCTGAAAGAGTCGCTCTCACTGGCGATGCTTGGACATCACGAGCGACGGAGTCTTACGTTCCTCTAACAGCACATTACATATGGGAAGATCTGTCACTGTCTTCTCAAGAACTCCAGACCAGAACAATGCACCAAAGTCACACGGAGCCGAATAATGTGCAGAGCTGCTCCACAACGCGCTGACTGAGAGATCCTCATGTCAACTTTCTGAAGTCTGCTTAGTTTCTCACACTGACAGTTGGCTTTGCTGCGTCTGGGTTTAGTCTGAAGCTTCACAGAGAGTGTCTCCCTCTAGTGGAGCTAGTGCAGTATTGTGTTGTCTTTGCTGCAGAGGTTTTTGTTCAGAGTTTTGGTGTTTCCTGTCACTGTGGGCCTCAGAGCACAGTAGTACACAGCAGAGTCTGACACACGCACACCCTGGATCTTCAGATACACAGAGTTCTCCTTTAGATCAGCTTCAAACTTGGATTTGTCAAAGTCTGGAGAATTGCTTTCTCCTTCATATGTGTCTCGGTGCAGCATGAACTTTGGAGAATCAGCATCTTTCTGTCTGTACCAGAACAAGTAGTAGTGAGCGAAGTTTCTTCTTTCAAAAGTGCATTTAATAGTTGCTGTTCCGTTAGTCACAGAGGCGTCTCCTTCTGGCTGGGTCACTGTGTCTTCTCCTTTACACTCTGGGGAAGAACACAGGAGCACAACCAGAGCTGAGAGCAGTGTACACAGGGCAGACTCCATCTTCTAAACTCCTCTCCTCTCAAGTGTCTGCTGCTCTTACAGTCGGCTCCTCCTCTTGTGTCTCTGAGTGTTGGACGTCTACACTTTGCAGCAGAACGTTTATCCTTCACATGAAAACAGAAACAAAAGTGTTGTTAGTTTTGGGAATTAATGATTCTAACTCCGCCCACATACAGTTTATGTTCATGTGTTTTATGAACCCATAATACACATTTCAATCAACCGTTATTAATACATTTTGATGAACAACAGTCAAGCTTTTTGTTTCTTTATGACAGTAGTTCTAACATTTTTAAATCATTCTCTAAATGCTCATGTGCCACTATTATAATTTATGATGTGTGTTCTGAAGCATCATGTCAGTTTTAATTAGCCATCATTTATGTTCCTGCAAAAACAAAACAACTGCAGCAGAGAAGCTGACGTCTGTTATGGTGTCAGTCTGTGATTGGTTAAAAAACTCAAAATGACACTTAAATGCAAAACTATGTGTATGTTTGTCTCTAAGTCGGCGACCACAGAGCGACCTAATATGGGAGGGGCCAGAGCTACAAGTGGTGCAAGAATACAAGTGTTTAGGCGTCACTATGGATTCACAATTATCATTTAAAAACATGTTAAGAAATTGAGGAACAAAATTTAATTCAATTCAGTGAATTTCAAACATATTAGAAATAACTTAACGACTGATGCTTCAAACTTGTACCTAAACGCCACAATTCTCTCACATATTAATGACTGTTTGACGAGCTGGTCTCAGGCCAACAAGACCACACTGTGCCTGTGGAAAGACTTTATAAGCAGTAAAAACATTAGACAAACAGAACAATTCTTATCATTACTGTAAAGTCTTTACCAAACATCATTTTTTAAAGTGGGAAAATGTGTTCATGTATTCAGATGTAATTATGGTCTATAAAACCCTAAATGGACTAGCCCCGCCCCCATTACAGGATTTTTTACAGCTGAATGTAAATACAAGCAGAGGAGACTGTCAAATCCCA
Source organism: Gobius niger (assembly GCF_951799975.1). Taxonomy (NCBI): domain Eukaryota; kingdom Metazoa; phylum Chordata; class Actinopteri; order Gobiiformes; family Gobiidae; genus Gobius; species Gobius niger. Next base: position 492,874 of record NC_136859.1, read on the forward strand.
TTTAGAAAGACTTCTTTTGGACAATCTGCCTCAGTACGAGCAGCTCACTCCTGGAACCTGATCCCAACAGAACTGAGGAACCTGATCTCAACAGAACTGAGGAACCTGATCCCAACAGAACTGAGGAACCTGATCCCAACAGAACTGAGGAACCCGACCTCACTCCACACTTTGAGAAACTCTGTGAAGAAGTGGCTTTTGGACAATCAGACATGTGACACAACATGGTCCAGAGTCACCACTGACACATGTCTGGCTGTGTGGAAGATTGTGGTGTTTTGTGTTTTGTCCCTTTCTGATCTTTTATCTGTGAACATTTACCTACTTTTTACATATTTAATGTTGTCATTCATCATTCACTGTCTTTATGTCTCTGTGATGGTGTTTTTCTGTATGTTTGTGCCTGTGTTTGTCCTGTCATGACATCAACCTGCCATATGACGACGGATGAAAATGAGCCTGTATGTCTAACTCCGGCACATTTACATGTTGAAGAAACACATGTTGATTAATGTGCACTGTCCCGATTTAAAAGATATTGAAAAAAAAAGAACATTCGCTGCTCGCCGACATTTCCGAGCTCAGAAACTCAACTTTCTGAAGTCTGCTTAGTTTCTCACACTGACAGTTGGCTTTGCTGCGTCTGGGTTTAGTCTGAAGCTTAGTTACAGGTTCTCCCATAGTCACAGAGACGTCTCCTTCTGGCTGGGTCACTGTGTCTTCTCCTTTACACTCTGGGGAAGAACACAGGAGCACAACCAGAGCTGAGAGCAGTGTACACAGGGCAGACTCCATCTTCTAAACTCCTCTCCTCTCAAGTGTCTGCTGCTCTTACAGTCGGCTCCTCCTCTTGTGTCTCTGATGGTCGTGGTTTGTCCTGTTGGGTTAAAATGATCAGATGTTTTTCTTTTTAATGCAGAATGTTTCCTCCACAGTAAACAGGATGGATAGACGGCTCCAGGGCTAATTAGAGCTCATCCTCAGATACCAGAGGTGGGAGACTCGAGTCACATGACTTGACTCGAGTCGCAATTTTCGGGACTTGAGACTTACTTGACCAAAGCTCCAAAAAGACTTGACTTGACTTGACTTGGGACTTGCTGTTTGTGACTCGAGACTTAACTTGGACTTGAGGCCAGTGACTCTCAATGACTCGCTGTGACTTTATAGTTATTATTTATTTGAGTGAATCTGTCGAAAGATCAGGATTCATTTTGTAAAAGCGGCGCATCTTTGTTTACATTATGGTGATTATCCACATGCGTGTTCGGTTTTAGAGCGTCTGATCAACACAGCGTTTAAAGGCAGGAGGAAATACAACGTGTTTCTTTGGATGCATTAAAAGTTTTGTAAAGACAGTGAAGAGGAGGAGATTTACGGACAGGAAAACGTTTGAAACAATGGGCTGGACCTACAGCGCAGACGGAGCCTCCAGAACCACCATGTCAGAGCTGATTCATCTACAGGAATCTTGAGGCTTTTCCATGTTTTAATTCGTTCACACAAAGTTTACAGCATTTAGAGGTTATTTTAGCATCCGCCACAGCCCAGTGACAGCGGGACTGAAGGCTACGCGGAATCTACTCTGAGCAGGGGCGAATCCGAGTATACAGGGGCTGGGGCAGCACAGGGGAACCACTGACAGAAAAACTGCCAGAAACTAACAAAAATAAAAAATATTTTTTTATATTTATCTTTCAGACTGCAGGAAAAAGCACCTCATGTTTAAAATACTATATTTCATATTCTTTAAGTCAGTTCCTTAAAACAGAAGAGACGTCCTGTGCAGGTTAGAGTAAAAGCTCATTTCCACCTGCAGTCCCTGGACAGGATGATGTCATACACAAGTTCATCACATTTATACAGAATAATACAAGAAGATCAAATAACAGATCTTTATTGTCTGTCCCAATAGAGGCCGAAATGCATCTTTGACACGGTTTAAAAGACATTCAATCATTTCAAACAGAGCAGTTTTCACACAATGCAAATCCAAACAAATACAGGCTGCTGTACTGATGCTGGTGCTGCTTGTTCACCATCTTCATTGCAGATGGATGGATGATTGTGTTTTGATTTGCTGGTGGGACCTTGTATCTTCTGCCTGAGGGGAACATGCAGAGGATGTCCGGGGTCAGCGGGGATCAGGGCTTTCCTGGTCAGAGAGAGGGGTCTGTGGTGAACCTGTGGCCTGGTTTATGATCCGGGACACTTTTCTTTATAACTGTTAGAACATTGTACCAGGATGTGATGTTGAAGGAGAGAATCGATTGGATGAGTGACCTGTAGACAACTGTTCACATGTCTTTGCTCACATTCAAACTCCTGAGCTTCCTGAGAGGTGAAGCTTCTGCTGGACAAAGGACAGGCAGGTGTGGATCTCTGTGCCCAGGTCTTTAAATGAGGACAACAGGGGTGTTGGTTCCTCCCTGTTCCCCCGACTCCTGCAGCTCCTTAGTTTGAGCAACATTCAGCTCCAGACATTGGTCACTGACAGTTTGGACCAAGTCTCTGACTGTCTGTTGGTCCCTGGTCAGTAGCTCGGGGTTCTCCACCCACACCACCAGTGCCGTGTCATCCACATGTTTAAAAAGGCTCATTCCCTGGTGCTGCACATGTTATTTGTGCACGTGGAAAAGAGAACAGGAGATAAATCACAGCCTTGTGGAAGTCCAGTGTTCAAAGGTTGTGTGGATGGTTTAAAACCATTAAAAAGTCCTTGTTGAGCTCTGTTGGTTCAAAAGTAGTAAATCCACAGCATCATTATTCAGTCACAGCTTCAGGAAACTGTCCCTCACTCATGGTTTACTCCATTCACATCAGAATCCTTAGTTTGAAATGGTTTGGACTGAGTTCAGACTAACTCTGGCTCACATCATTGTGTCGTTGCAGAGTTTGTGTTAAATCAGTCGGACTGTCCACATTTCAGGACCTTTTATTTAAAGAAAATGTTTGTTTTGATTGTATTTCTTGCTGCCTCTTTATCCAGAACAGTTGGATTGAATCTAAAGTGAGGCCAAACCAAAGCTCTGGGCTCAGGAGGTTTGAGGAGCTGAGTCTCTGGGCCGACTTCAGTTTGTGGAGTCTGTGCAGCTGTGGAGATGTTTCTTCACAGGAACAGCTCTGATGGAGGCTCCATCCAACAATTATCACACAGTTTCAACGGGAGAATAGTGTGTCCCTCTGGTGGATGTGTGGAGTACTGCAGTTTCCTCCAGAGGTTTTTGTTCAGAGACTGTGGGTTTGCTGTCACTGTGGGCCTCACAGCACAGTAGTACACAGCAGAGTCTGACACTGCAGCAGGAGACACCAGCAGATGGAGATGCTTTTTGTCTTCACTGATTTGGACTGAAACTCCCTGGATTTCATTTTTAATTTCTTTTCCTGATCCAAAATTAGCATAGATCAATGTTGGAGGTTTTCCTGGATATTGTCGATACCAGAAGAAATAATCACCAGGAGTCATTTTTCTGTCAAAAGAGAATCCCAGAGAGACTTGTCCTCCTTCTCCAGTGCTCTCCTCAGTCTTTAGTGCAGTGAGCTCTTCACATCTGACTCCTACATGAAAACAAATGAATGTCCAAGTTAGAAACATATTTGCTGCTGCTTCTTGCTCTGTGCTTCAGTAAGTGTTCAGTGGATGTAATAAAGTGTGAACATAGGTTTCAATAAGACTTACCACTCAACAAAAGCAGGAGCAGTGCTGCCATTAAAGGAAACATGTGTCCAAAACACAGCTGAGTGATCCTCATGTCAACTTTCTGAAGTCTGCTTAGTTTCTCACACTGACAGTTGGCTTTGCTGCGTCTGGGTTTAGTCTGAAGCTTCACAGAGAGTGTCTCCCTCTAGTGGAGCTAGTGCAGTATTGTGTTGTCTTTGCTGCAGAGGTTTTTGTTCAGAGTTTTGGTGTTTCCTGTCACTGTGGGCCTCAGAGCACAGTAGTACACAGCAGAGTCTCTCCACAAGAGGAGATGATCGTCTCTGGCTCTTCTTGAAGACAGTTTTGCCGACACCAGAACAAAGAGGACAAATGTGTGTCACTTCATAGTAACAGTGTTTCTCTCACCTCAGGCTGCAACGCTCTTGGTAAATGTTCTGCTTGAGTGTCTGAGCCCAGCAGCACCAGGGCAGACTCCATCTTCAGACCTGCTCTCCTCCCCTCACACTCAGCTCCTGCCCTGGTGTCTCTCTCACTTTTGGACTGTTTCACAAATGGACTCTCAGGAAAGGCCAGACCGAGCGTCACACCAGCTGTGCCTCACGTCCAGAACATGTCAGGTCCAGATGTTGAGACGCCTCGGCCACATCAGCATCAGCAGAGAATCTGACGCACAATCTCCTTCCTGCATGTCCTCATAGTCTCACAGTTTTACAGTTTATTCTCTCATGTTTTATGATTGAAGTGAAGGAAAGTCCTGGTTTGTGAACCTGTGACTCTGACTCTGGTTGTGAGCGTGTGGGTCAGGGCTGGGTTTGGATCAGAACAGCCTGATGTAACGTCACCAACATGTTTCAAATCAACACGTTAACCAGATGTTTGAGAGGACACGCTACAGGTTTGGCAGAAACACTGACTGAATGAAGACAGAGGACGTCCACCAGGGGGCAGCAGCTGAGAGTTGTTTTTAATGAAAAGCTTCAATCAATACAGGAAAAATACAAACTTCAGAAATCATCAGCAGGAACTGTTCTCTGGTTTACATCTCGGATCAGCTCAGGATCGGTCATGTGACCCGTGGAGCTCGTTTTCCTGAGCTGTGACGTCATTATCTCCAGATGTTTTACCCAAATGAGGCATCACACTGTCCTGAAGCTTTACGGTTTGGGTAAAGCCGAGCTGGAGAACTCGCCCTGGTTAAGAGGTTCATATGAAAGTGTTTCATTTACGCTGGTTTGGCCCAGACTGGTCCGAGTCCAGGGCCGTGTCAGTCCCAGTCTGACCCCGGGGGGTGTAGAGAGTGAGAGGGCGGGGGAACTACTCACTCACAGGGGGGGGGGCCCAGGGCACAGAATGGCTGCCTCACTTCCGCTGACGTCAGGGCAGCTGTGGCTATAATAGTAGCTTACCACCACTGAGCATGGAGTGAGTGATGTAATGTGTCAAGAAAAAGAGCTCTATAAAAGAACTCATCATCATCATCAGTAGGGTGCATCATACGCCCCATATTTTTTTAAACTTCATTGGATCATTTTGTCCCTAGTCTAGCTTTGTTAAATATATAAAAAAGAAAATGTACGGCAAAGTTTGGTGAAGTTTAGATGGTCCACCAGTCAAATCAATGTTTTGTCAAAATATCGAAAATTTGCAATTTAGCGCATATTTCCAGGCCCGAGGTCTCAGACCCGGCCTGGAGCTGTTAGGACTGGAGGTCTGAGCCCTGGGGCTGTTAGGACTGGAGGTCTGAGCCCTGGAGCTGTTAGGACTGGAGGTCTGAGCCCTGGAGCTGTTAGGACTGGAGGTCTGAGCCCTGGAGCTGTTAGGACTGGAGGTCTGAGCCCTGGAGCTGTTAGGACTGGAGGTCTGAGCCCTGGAGCTGTTAGGACTGGAGGTCTGAGCCCTGGAGCTGTTAGGACTGGAGGTCTGAGCCCTGGAGGTAAAAGCTTACAGCACCTGGTATTCTCAGGCGTCTCCAATCCAAGCACTAACCAGGCCTGACCTGCTCAGCTTCCAACATCAAAAAATGGTCTGGATTGTTGGCGCTCAGTGTGTTACAGTCAAAATGTGCTGAATCTAACAGCCCTGTAACAACAGTTTGTGAAGGTTTAACAAAATATTTCGCAAAAACTCACAAACTTCACAAACAACTTGAATAAACAAGCAAAGAATAGTCATTTAATCAAATTCAAAACCATTGTAAAATATGAAATAAGTAAAGAGATCAACAGCACAAAACATTCAGCTAAATGAATATCACATATGCTTCATAATGCAGATCTTGCTTATTGACGTGGACCCTAAACAATGTTGGAATTAGACAAAAATTGGTAAAATCATCATCATTGGGACATCATCATTGGTTGACATTGGGGCGTTTGATTCACCCTAATCATCATCCTAAGAGACTTTAACATCAGGGGAAATGAAACGTTACAATAGTGAACAGTCAAATCAATATGTGACAGTGTTTCCCTCAGATCCCACACAAACGGGTCAGAGTTCATCAAATCAAATCTGAATGAATAAATCAAAGTGTTTCTCCAAAGCTCTGGGCCTGGAGGTTCTTCTCTCTCTTCAGGTTCATCTGGATCCGACTTTTTTATTTCGGTTTATTTCGGTTTGGTCATTTACAAATGATTCAAAACATTCAGAACAGACAAGTCAAGCAATGAACACGATAAATGAGCACTTTTAAATCATAAATGCAGCACGTTCATGGCCACAACCGTCCGTTATTTAACACGGCTGGACCATTGTCCGCTCCAGAAGCATATTTAATTCATCTTCATTGTCAAATATTTTTCTGTTATTATTCTCTTGTAAATATTTTTGAACTGAAAAACAGACGTAGCTTGTTTTATCTCATTGCAGCAGCGATTCCATAATTTCACTCCTTTGCTTCATAAACAGTGTTTTCTTCATGTAGATCAGGGGGGGGCAAGTGTTCTTGGCGGAGGCCGATTTTCTTTATTGTAAACAAACCGAGGGCCACTGATTATTAGCCCAAAGTAAACACAACACTGGAAAAATAACATCTTAAATGAGATGAATGACTTAAAATTGCTTGAATTAAATGTTGAATTTGAGTCTGTTTGAACTAATCCAAGATACAAATGCTATAGCGCCAACGGAACAAGAATAAAACCCACTTGGAATCAGACAAATAATTGATTTTAATGTGAAATGACACAAAATTATCTGAATTAACAGAATAACGACTACTAGAGGTTTTATCTCGTCTCAGACCAGAACAAATCTACTCAAACCTTAGATTTAATCTCTTAATTCAAGTAGATTTATGTCATTTCTTCCTTAAGACGATTATTCTTTTCCAGTGCACTTCCTTCAAATGCCAGTGTTGTACATAATACATGACGTCATTGGGTGTAATGACAGTATTTATACCTTTGTTTCTCCCATTTAACTCTAATAATGTTAAAAGTTGTCTCTGATGTGTGTGATAATGTTTCTCAAAATCATCTTGAGGGCCAGAGGTTCTGTGCTGGAGGGCCAGATTTGGCCCCCGGGCCTGACGTTGCCGACCCCTGATGTAGAATGTACTTGTAGTTGATTAAATATATATGTTCCTCTGAGATTATAGTTACTTTCTCGCTGGGTAAACAATATTTTCAAGCATTTAGGGATTTTATTATGTTTAACTTGGTAAATGAACTTCAGGATGTTTGATTGGATAAACAGTGAATGACTTGGTGAATTGTAAGTTGCATAATTCATTAATCTGATGATCTTCTTTTGTAATAGGAAAGTTGGATTGGTTCCAGTTTTATAAGCATTTCCCCAAATCATAAAATTGCAATTGTTTTTGATTCTTTCTTTTGCATGTTTGTAATATGTGGTTTCCAAGTCATTTTACAATCAATAATCACTCCAACAAATGTTATGTGATTTACTCTTTCATTTTCTTTAACCCCTTAACTCCCACCTGAACCGAGCACATTTTCTCCAGTTCGGCTTTACCCCAATCCAAAAGCTTCTGGAAAAAAGGTGTGAAAATAGCGACAAAACTGAGGCGAAAACAATGATGAAGATGTGACAAAAATGTGACAAAAATATGACAAAAAAATGATTTTTAAAAAGTGTCAAAAAAGCTACAAAATGAGTTGAAACCCCCCAAAAAAAAGATGGAAAAAAATCTGATGACGTGAGGAAAAAGATCCATTTAGATGAGTTTTGTGGATCTTAGCTTTCAAATGAGGCATTACACTGGCCTACAGGATTTGTGTAAAGCTAAACTGGAGAAAATGCTCTGGGTTCAGGCGGGAGTTAAGAGGTTAATATTGATCCTGATCTCATCGTTTATCTCTTTATTACTAAATACCACACATTTCGTTTCATCTAAATCCAGTGACAATTTATTCACGTCAAACCAATTCTTTAGTTTATATAATTCTCTTTCTACCACCAACACAAACTCCAACACAAGCTCCAACACAACAGGAAAAGGACCGTTCTCTCTGGGCTCAGGCTGAGGTTCTGCCTCCAGCTGCTCGTCTTCAGGAGACTCCGTTATGAACGAAAGCTGAGGAGCAGAGAACAGAGAGGATTCATTCGGACGCTGTGTTAGATCCACGAGGAGTGATTTTATGTCTATAAACCCCCCCCCCCCCCCCCCCGTGTGATCTGCTGGGTACTCGAGTAACTATGAGGCCGTCCCTCCTTTACTCGGCTGATGCAGATTGACAGCCTCACTTCCATCAGTCTACCCCAGGGCAGCTGTGGCTACTATAGTAGCTTATCACCACTGAGTATGGAGTGAATGACTAATGTAATGTAAAGTGTCTTTGAGTGTCAATCAAAAGCGCTATATAAAACCAAGGCATTATTATGATTATGATGATGATTATCATTATTGTTATTATTATTATTATTTTTATTAGGCCCGAGCGTAGTGTCCGCGAGGGACTCCACAAGCTCTAATTTTGGGGGGGTCCGCGATAGAAAATATTAAAATATGGCTCAGTGGCGCCCCCTCAAGCAGGCAGTTTACATTGAGTCAATGGAAGTCCAGTCACAAAATAAATCATCGTACAAAACTGACATTGGCCAGGGACATAGACCACGTCAGGACATGTCAAAAATGATACTATGACCCCGCCCTAAATGCTACAGGAAGTCGGCCATCTTGGCCTGAACCTCAAACCTTCTAAATCATACTTCGTGATGTCCCAAACCCATGTGGCTTTCAAAATCATCATTTACATTTTTTTTTAAATTATTGGGCGTGGTCATGACAAGGCCGCAACTGGGAGGCCATTTTCAGCAAATTTCAAAGCCTCATATCTGCCACAGACTTTGTCTGATTGGAACGGACCCAATCCAAGTTCACACTTGTCCCTATCAAATAAATGAATAAATAAATAAATAAAAATCCGGCGCGCGTGCACATTTCTGACCTGGACCTACTGGTGTGCAAACGCAGCCACTGTCGCCAAAAATGCCTTTAAATTGGCTTTTAAGTGGCTTGTAAGTGGCCCGCCCATCCTCCGTGAAAATAGCCAGAGTTCTTTGCCTGGCAGCATGTTGGACTCAGAGTTTCTCCTGAAATTCGTCAATTTTCCAAATTTCCCCCTTTATTCGCAAAAGCCACAGTTTTAGACTCGTATGGACTTATACTAACCCTCTGTCACCGAAAGAAGTTTGAATTTTGACGTTTTTGCCTCCAAATTCAGCTTTTTATGGACTGTACAATCACAGGAAGTTCAGTTAGGCTGTTTCCTGTCCGTCTCTCTGTGTGTTCCTCGTACTATATCGGTCTCACCAAAATATTGCTTCATATATCGAGGGAGCTTTGGCCGGCCAGGGGAATTTACCCTAATTACAAAATGATTCAATATATCATTTTCCAAACTGTAATTTTGTTTTCTGCAAATACACAAGTGCGGTCTTTCATAGATTATGTAAAATCGGCTGTGTCATTCAGTCTGTGTAGCTCCATTGGTAGTGCTGGGTTCCCATCCATAAGACGGCTGGATCGATCCCAACATTGACCCTTTTTTTTTTTTGGACTTAGAGAAGCCTCGCTCTCATCAGGCCCATGTTTGTCTGGACTTTTAGCTCTCAGTGATAGCGTGGTCGTCTCAGGTGAAGGCAGTTGCTAGTCCAAACACAGCTTTGACACTTTTTAATGCCTTGTCCTTTTACATGAGCGTAGGGCATTTCATAAGATATTTGTCAGTTCGCCTGTCACATATCCTATACTTGTGTAGCGTCATAGATAGAGCGTTGGGTTCCCAACCATGGGACTGCTGGATCGATTCTGACCTTGCCTCTTTTTTTTTTCTTTTTTTGTTTAACTCGACACCGACTGGGAAGAACATGAATCGGTGGTCCCACCCTCACGAAAAACAGGGAAAGAACGCTTTCACAATATGCAGAACTAAAGAGAAAGAAATGGGGAGATAGGAGGGAAACAATTGAGGCAACACTGGGGACAATGTCGAAAACAATCGGAAAAAATGTATGAGGGCGATCATTTAGTGAAGAGTAGCCCACATCAGGCCCGTTTTACGATGGAGTTACAGCTCAGTGATAGTGCGCTGGTCTTTGGTGTAGGAGGTTGCCAGTTCAAATATGGCTTTGACACTTTTCTAATGCTTTCTCTTTTCTTGCCGGCGCAAGAGTGAGGTCAGGCTGGGTGTGAGGCAGAGGCAAGAGCAGGTTTGGGTGAGAGAGAGCCTGGGCTCGCAAGGGGCGAGAGCGAGCGGGGTGGTCGCAAGGGGGCGAGGGCCTTTATCTCCGCGCACAGCTTTAATTATTATTATTATTATTATTATTATTATTATTATTATTATTAGGCCCAAGCAATAGGGACTATTTTTTTTCCCTTCATGGGCACTTCGGTGGCGAATTATGCGCTCCATGTACACGGCAGTAAAAAATGACCTCACATTTTATGTGGACCTCGGTTAGAGCTTTCCAAAGGTGCATAGTATGTGGTGGCCGGGCCAATAGCTATATATAAGATTTTTTTCGTATTATTCTGTCTTTCAGTCTTTCTTTCTTCTTTCCTCCCGTTTAAACTGGATTTTGATCCCCGAAAAATGGTCAAAAACTCACAAAAATTTGCTCAAAAATCAGGTCTGGTGAAAAATTCATGAAAATGTGTGTTTCATATTTGGGTCATGCAATATGGCACAACAGCGCCACCTGCAAAATGCTTGTGAATAAGTGGCTTGTAAGTGGCCCACCCATCCTCTGTGAAAATAGCCAGAGTTCCTATCTTAGCAGGATGCTGGTCTCTCTGGCATCTTTTGAATTTTGTCAATTTTCACCTTTATTCACAAAAGCCACACATTTAGACTCCTGCGCCTTTATATTACCTCTCGGTCACAGAAAGAAGCTTTAATTTTGATGTTTTTGGCTCCAAATTCAGCTTTTTTGGACAGTACAATCACAAGGAGTTTTGATTTGCTGTTTCCTGTCTGTCTCTCTGTGTGTTCCTCCTACTACATGGGTCGAGTCCAACAGCGAGATGAGACGGTCTCGTAAATGCACACTTTTGTTTCTGCATAATAATTATCCATGTGCTCCTTGTGTTTATATCTTGAACAGGCCCTGAACATAATATATTGGACCTGAATGTCCTTCAGAGGCTCAAACTATAACATCTACTGCTTTTTTGTTGTTTTGTGAAGGAGCTTAAAATGCTGCAATTATAATACTATTTTGTTTCTATGTAAAATTAACTTCTAATTTAAAATAGAAAGCTAATTCCAAAAAGTGTCAAAGGAAAGCGTCCTGAAAACTTTAAAACTAACATTTAGCTACAAATAATTTTCGCTTAAGATTTCCTCAACAAGTGTAGACTTAAAAAACTAAAAACCTGAGGCTTCTGCGCCCACTGCTCCAGGCTCTGAATAAACACATGAAGAGAGTCAGAGTCAGTACTCACTACAGACGCTCCAGTCGGCTGTGTCTAAGGTCCAGGAGCTCCTCCACATCTGAAACACTCAGCTTGTTGCTTTTCAGATCCAGTTCAATGAGGTGTGATGAGGGGTTGGACTTCAGAGCCTTGGCCAGAGAGGAACAGCTGATCTCTGACAAACCACAGTGCCATAATCTGAATAAAGAAAAGAACATGTCATTAAAGTTATGCAGTTACTTTAAGCCGGGAGTCGGCAACCCGCGGCTCCGGAGCCGCATGCGGCTCTTCAGCCTCCTTGTAGTGGCTCTTTGTCCCTCTGAAGCAGCACCGAGTACATCTACAAGGAGCACCGGTTCTGATGAGTAATACATCGGAACCGTGTGACTCCTTCATTAACCACGCCTCTTATTGATGCCGCTTTGCGCCAAAGCCTCTTTATAAAAAAAGCTGCAGGCGCAGAGCCGCTGCAGATACAGGCCTGCAGATACACGCCCGCAGATACAGGCCCGCAGATACACGCCCGCAGATACAGGCCCGCAGATACAGGCCCGCAGATACAGGCCCGCAGATACACGCCCGCAGATACAGGCCCGCAGATACAGGCCCGCAGATACAGGCCCGCAGATACAGGCCCGCAGATACAGGCCCGCAGATACAGGCCCGCAGATACAGGCCCGCAGATACACGCCCGCAGATACAGGCCCGCAGATACAGGCCCGCAGATACACGACTGCAGATACACGCCCGCAGATACACGCCCGCAGATACAGGCCCGCAGATACAGGCCCGCAGATACAGGCCCGCAGATACACGCCCGCAGATACAGGCCCGCAGATACAGGCCCGCAGATACACGCCCGCAGATACAGGCCTGCAGATACACGACTGCAGATACACGCCCGCAGATACACGCCCGCAGATACAGGCCTGCAGATACAGGCCCGCAGATACAGGCCCGCAGATACACGCCCGCAGATACAGGCCCGCAGATACAGGCCCGCAGATACACGCCCGCAGATACAGGCCCGCAGATACAGGCCCGCAGATACACGACTGCAGATACACGCCCGCAGATACACGCCCGCAGATACACGCCCGCAGATACAGGCCCGCAGATACAGGCCCGCAGATACACGCCCGCAGATACAGGCCCGCAGATACAGGCCTGCAGATACACGACTGCAGATACAGGCCCGCAGATACAGGCCCGCAGATACAGGCCCGCAGATACAGGCCCGCAGATACACGCCCGCAGATACAGGCCCGCAGATACAGGCCTGCAGATACAGGCCCGCAGATACACGCCCGCAGATACACGACTGCAGATACAGGCCTGCAGATACAGGCCCGCAGATACAGGCCCGCAGATACAGGCCCGCAGATACAGGCCCGCAGATACAGGCCCGCAGATACAGGCCCGCAGATACACGACTGCAGATACACGCCCGCAGATACACGCCCGCAGATACACGCCCGCAGATACAGGCCCGCAGATACAGGCCTGCAGATACACGACTGCAGATACAGGCCCGCAGATACAGGCCTGCAGATACACGCCTGCAGATACACGCCCGCAGATACACGCCTGCAGATACAGGCCCGCAGATACACGCCCGCAGATACACGCCCGCAGATACAGGCCCGCAGATACACGCCCGCAGATACAGGCCCGCAGATACAGGCCTGCAGATACAGGCCCGCAGATACACGCCCGCAGATACAGGCCCGCAGATACAGGCCCGCAGATACAGGCCCGCAGATACAGGCCCGCAGATACACGACTGCAGATACAGGCCTGCAGATACAGGCCCGCAGATACAGGCCCGCAGATACACGCCTGTAGATACAGGCCCGCAGATACAGGCCCGCAGATACAGGCCCGCAGATACAGGCCCGCAGATACAGGCCCGCAGATACAGGCCCGCAGATACACGCCCGCAGATACAGGCCCGCAGATACACGACTGCAGATACAGGCCTGCAGATACACGCCTGCAGATACACGCCTGCAGATACAGGCCCGCAGATACACGCCCGCAGATACACGCCCGCAGATACAGGCCCGCAGATACACGCCTGCAGATACACGCCCGCAGATACACGCCTGTAGATACAGGCCTGCAGATACACAGAGGTCCAATCCTCCCCAATGATTACGATGATTATAAAAGGAAATTGAAACCACAAAGCGTTCCACGTGTAGCTCTGTATAGCCTTCATATCCAACCAACAACGGTTAAATTCATTTTACAGAAAGATACTCAATGTAAAAGACTACAATACGCTTCAATAATTCACTCAAGAAAAAGTTGAAGGGACTAGATGGAAGTCGTTACTTTTCTATTCGCTACTGCCACCTCAGGTCTTATGCGTAACTGCAGTCTCTATATTAAATGTGTCTTTGAGCTAATCTCACACAGACAGTGAACTGACCTGAGAGTCCGCAGGCGACAGTCCGGCCATTCCAGGAAACCACACAGATGAGACACTCCCGAGTCAGACACACGGTTACAGCACAGCTCCAGCTCAGTGAGATGTGAGGGGTTGGACTTCAGAGCTGAGGCCAGAGAGGAACAGCTGATCTCTGTCAGACCACACTCTCTCACACTGAATAAAGAACAAATGGATGGGATTAAAGTCACACACATGAATAAGAGAAAAATAACTGCTTTGTAAACCAAACTATTATAGGGTCTTTTATCAAGGCAGGAATTAAAAAGTGGATGAGAGCTGAAAATGTAAAATACTATTTTCCTGGTATGTTGTACTTAACCCCGAGCACTTTTTCTCCAGTTTGGCTTTACCCAAATCCAAAAGCTTCTGGAAAAAGCTGTGAAAATAGCAACAAAACTGAGACGAAAACAATGATGGAAATTTGACAAAAAGTGAGAAAACATTGACAAAAAAAGTGACAAAAAATTGACGAAAAATATGACAAAAATGTGATAAAAATGTGACAAAAAATGACCAAAATTTGATAAAAAATTGACGAAAAAATTAAAAAATGACAAAAAATTGACAAAAAATGACTAAAAATGTGACAAAAAATGACAAAAAAGTTACAAAAATGAGTTGAATACCCAACAAAAACATGATGGGAAAAAAATCTGATGACGTGAGGAAATAGATCCTCTCGGTTCAGGCGGGAGTTAAGAGGTTAATTTACCATTTGATGTTGCCTCTATTGTATAATGATATATGATAATACATTTTATTTATATTGCACTTTACATTTCAAAGACAATGCTGCTTAAGCAGAAAATGCATAAATGACTGCCGATACAATTTTGCACATGCTACTCGCTTTGCTCAGGAGCAAAAGCCTGGTAAATGATCCTCTTCAGATTAGCTTTACACGTTTTCTTCGTTTCAATATCTTTCAAATAAATTAGAGAAGGAGAAGGGGGTGAGAGAGGTGAGTGATTGTACTGTAAAGGACAGTTTTTTGGTCAAATTTTGAGTAAACTGTCATGAGAACGAGGTGTTTGAGCTGATCTCATACAAAGACAGTGAACTGACCCGAAAATCTGCAGGCGACAGTCTGGGCTCTTCAGAAAAGCACACAGATGAGACACTCCTGAGTCTGACAGAAAGTTATAACTCAGCTTCAGCTCAGTGAGATGTGAGGGGTTGGACTTCAGGGCTGAGGCCAGAGAGGAACAGCTGATCTCTGACAAACCACAGCGCCACAATCTGAATAAAGAAAAAAATATTAAAGGCACAGAATAACATAATGATAACTGCACTGTAAACAAAAAGTCTGCGTTATTTTACACATCTTTATTTCAATAGTTTTAAGGGGAGAGAGGGAAGTGTGGCCATTCCCCCTCTCTCCCTAAATTTCTCTGAGCACTGACACCAGAGTCTGGCCCAGACTAGTGACAAAGTGTAGAGCCGTGTTTGAGCTGATCTCACACAGAGACAGTGAACTCACGTGAGAGTCTTCAGGCGACAGTCTGACCTCTCCAGAAAACCACACAGATGAGACACTCCAGAGTCAGACAGGCTGTTATTGTCCAGCTCCAGTTTAGTGAGATGTGAGGGGTTGGACTTCAGAGCTGAGACCAGAGAGGAACAGCTGACTTCTGTCAAACCACAGTTTCTCAAACTGAATGAAAAAAAAAGAATCACACTAATGAATATCAGGAGAATAACTGCAAGAAAATATTAGTGTTATTTATATATTATTATATCTGTAGCTAAATTCACTGATTTCTTCTTTTGAGACACTGAAGAGGCACCAATAGCCAAATGACAAAATAGGTCGAACCAGAGTGACTCGTGACGAGCCGTGTGAGCTGATCTCACACAGAGACAGTGAACTGACCTGAGAGTCTGCAGGAGACAGTCTGGTAATTTCAGAAAACCACACAGATGAGACACTCCCAAGTCAGACAGACTGTTTTGCTTCAGGTCCAGTTCAGTGAGGTGTGAGGGGTTGGACTTCAGAGCTGAGGCCAGAGGGGAACAGCTGACCTCTGACAAACCACAGTCACACAATCTGAATAAAGAAAATGTTACAAAAGTCACACTGATGAATAACAGAATAACGCTGTATACCAGGGGTCGGCAACGTCAGGCCCGGGGGCCAAAACCGGCCCTCCATCATCAAACTCTGGCCCTCGAGATGATTTTGAGAAACATTATGACCCAAATCAGAGCTCGAATGCCTGTTAAAGTACTCTAGAAATGTGGAAAATACTGTCAATTCCTTAAAATGTCTTAGCAGAGCAGCCATAAGGCCATAATCCTAAAAGAACACTCATCTATTGGTAGAAATGACTTTAATCTACTTGAATTAAGAGATTAAATCTAAAGTTGGTGTAGATTTGGTCTGGCCTCAGAGCAGATAAAACCTATTCTTGCCAATGGAACAAGCACACATTTTTTCTTAATTCAGATTATTTTGTATAATTTCAAGTGAATAATAAATATTTTTTACAGTAAAAGTGAATTTTCCTGATTTCCAGTGGGATTTCTATTTGTTCCATTGGCATTGGCGCTTTTATCTGATCTTAAATTAGTTTAAACCGACATAAATTTAGCATAAAATAACCTTTAGTCAAGTGATTTTAAGTAATTTATCTAATTTAAGATGGACGTTACTCCAGTGTATTTGATGTACAACACTGGCATATGTAGAAAGTGATGCTTTACTTCAAATCCTTCAAGTGGAGGGTCCGGCCCTTGGTCTTTTGACAATGAAGAAAACCGGCTCCACCAAGGAAACTTGCCGACCCCTGCTGTATACTGTACACACATGTTCATCTTGGGTTTTTAAAGAGAGAGAGGGAGGTGCAGTTTCCTCCGCGTGACCTCAGGCCACTCCCACTCACTCCCTGTTTGTTGCAAACATCCTTCAAAGTAAATCAAACTCTCCTTAAATGCATCATGTGCATTAGCACTATAAAACCATAATAGTGAACTCTCTATGTTTTGATGGATCTTTATAAAAAAGTTTAATACAAAGTGAGCGTTCAATTTTGTCTTTGATGTTTCCCCTCTCACTGCTCTGCTGCTCTGCCCTGGTTAACCTCTTAACTCCCACCTGAACGGATCCCATTTTCTCCAGTTTGGCTTTACCCTAATCAAAAAGCTTCTTGGGAAAAAAGCACCAAAACAATCACAAAAAATGAGATGAAAACAAGGATGTAAACGCAACAAAAAAGTGACGAAAACGGAAAAAAAAATGTGACAAAAATTCAACAAAAAAGTGACAAAAATTCAAGAAAAATGTGACAAAATTCAACAAAAAAATTACAAAAAATCAACTAAAATTCAACAAAAATTCAACAAAAATTCAGCAAAAATGTGACAAAAACTGAACAAAAAAATTACAAAAACTCTAAGCTCTAAACTAAAAACATAAAAAAGGTGACACAACACAGCAACAACGTGAGGAAAAAGATCAGTTTTGTGGGTCTTAGCTTTCAAATGAGGTGTTACACAGGCCTATATAATGGCCAAAGAGGACGGTTGGTTCAGGCGGGTGGTAAGAGGTTAAGTCCAGGTTTAGTCCTGGTCCATATGGCTTTTTAGGCCCTCTGCAGTTGATGAATTAATATCAGGATAGAACAAAGCACCAAAACGAGTTATCAAAAGAAAATCATTGTGTTGAATTCAAACACGATCATGTCAGGGCGATTCCAAAGATTCCATCACGTGTTTGAATGACACGTGAACGCAATCTATGAGTCTGTACGGAAAAGGCCAGTCTAAAAGTGCACTCAACACTTTCAGGACTGTCAGTTTTAGAGCGAATTGTCAGAGGGACTAAAGGTCACGCAAGAGTGATGAGTCATGAAGGGTATAGCCGTGTTTGAGCTGATCAAACTCTGAGACAGTGAACTGACCTGAGAGTCTGCAGGCGACAGTCTGGCTTCTCCAGAAAACTACACAGATGAGACACTCCTGATTCAGGCAGATGGGTCCTACTCAGCTCCAGCTCAATGAGATGTGAGGCGTTGGACTTCAGAGCTGAGGCCAACCCCTCTGACAAACCACAGCCCTCCAATCTGAATAAAGAATGAATGATGTGATTAAAGTCACAGATGGAAAAAAGCGGATTACAGCAAAATAACTACATAATGCTAGTTTACACACAATAATCTTCACTTCACTGTAAGAAAAAATGAAAAAAGGGAAAAAAACATTATTACCTCCTGAGCTGCAGGGACAGATCAGAACCACATCATGACACTGATTTATTTCCGTTTTCTAAACACGAGCTGCACTGTTCAATGAGGAAACTAAATGCATCGTGTAACGGCCCACTCACATGTTCAATGTGACTGTACAGTAAAGGCCGGTCTAATAACACACTCAACACTTGGCACTGTTGGTTTGCTTTTTTTTTTTTATGCTTGAATGCCTTTTAAACCATGTCAAAGATGAATTTCTGCTTCTAAATGGAAAAAACAATAAAGTTCTCTTAACTTATCAATCAGGACTGTCAGATTGTGAGCAAACCATCAGCGCGACTACATCCAAAGTGACTCGTCAAAGTGTAGAGCCGTGTTTGAGCTGATCTCATAGACAAAGGGAACTCACCCGAGAGTCTGCAGGCGACAGTCTGGGCTCTCCAGAAAACCACACAGATGAGACAGGTCCGACTCAGTCACCCTGCCTCCCACGGTCAGTTTAGTGAGATGTGAGGGGTTGGACTTCAGAGCTGAGATCAGAGAGGAACAGCCAATCGGAGAGTAATAGATGCCAAAGCTGAATAAAAAATAAACGATACGATTAAAGTCCATAGATAATTCAGACAAAAGCCAGATGGGATTAGAATTACCCGGGGTGGGCGGTCAAGCTGAAATCACTCCAGGACGTTATGTGTATGTGCATTCACACGGGATCAATGCCATTAACCTCTTAACTCCCGCCTGAACCGAGAGCATTTTCTCCAGTTCAGCTTTACCCAAATCCTGTAGGCCAGTGTAACGCCTCATTTGAAAGCTAAGACCTACAAAACTAAATTGATCTTTTTCCTCACATCATCAGATTTTTTTTCCTCACTTTTTCGATTTTTTTGGTCCATTTTTTGGTCACTTTTTTGTCACTTTTTCGTCAAATTTTTCTCACTTTTTTCACATTTTCATCCTTGTTTTCGTCTCCTTTGTTGCTATTTTCACACCTTTTTTCCAGAAGCTTTTGGATTGGGGTAAAGCTGGAGAGAATGTGCTTGTTTCAGGTGGGAGTTAAGGGGTTAATTCACATTTTTTTACAGACCTGTTTCCTGAAATTATAGATAGATAATGACACTGAATGATGACAAAAAGCCTTTTACTAATTTGTGATGCGAGCGCTAACTCTCACACACATGAATCAGATTATAAATGTGTTAACCTTTGTTGAATATGAACGGTATGCACATATGTTCATTTTTAGAAGACTCCTCAACATTCAGCTGTGAATATCAAATCATGACGGACCTCGAGTCATCTTCTGTACTCTGTAGTCGTAGTGTCAAACGTTTCACCTCGTCATCCAAAAGGCTTTGTCAACGCAGTAAGGTTTAGCACATCCCGCAGCCCAGATAAAGACCACAAGGAGGAGTTCAGCTTGGCTTATTCCCGCCCCTCCTTTAGTTCCAAGTCCGAACGACCTAAATCACACCTAAGTTTCAGTCTGAACGGTCCTAATCTCAGCTGATCACTCTTAATGACCTGCCTATTGATCTGTCCTGGGCTGAGTTCCGGCCTCATTAACGTGACAGAGCCCTCGAGGTATGGGCTGTAAGAGATTTCTGCACACTGGAGAAAGATGAGAGAGATTGTTAGCAGTGATCAGCTGAGATTAGGGCAGTTCAGACTGAAACTAAGGCTGTGTTCAGACCTGCACTGTTTGGTCCACTTTAAACGGACCAGGGTTCGTTTTGAACGCTGGTCCGGATCTTTTATGCAGGTATGAAAACAACAAACGAATCCTGGAGACTCTGAGGAGACACTGAGGAGACACTGAGGAGATATTGAGGAGACTCTGAGGAGACACTGAGGAGACTCTGAGGAGACACTGAGGAGACTCTGGGGAGACACTGAGGAGACTCTGGGGAGACTCTGAGGAGACACTGAGGAGACACTGAGGAGACACTGAGGAGACACTGAAGAGACACTGAAGAGACACTGAGGAGACACTGAGGAGACACTGAGGAGACACTGAGGAGACACTGAAGAGACACTGAAGAGACACTGAAGAGACATTGAGGAGACACTGAAGAGACACTGAGGAGACACTGAAGAGACACTGAAGAGACATTGAGGAGACACTGAAGAGACACTGAGGAGACATTGAGGAGACACTGAGGAGACACTGAGGAGACACTGAGGAGACACTGAAGAGACACTGAAGAGACATTGAGGAGACACTGAAGAGACACTGAAGAGACTCTGAAGAGACTCTGAGGAGACACTGAGGAGACATTGAGGAGACACTGAAGAGACACTGAAGAGACTCTGAAGAGACACTGAGGAGACATTGAGGAGACACTGAAGAGACACTGAAGAGACTCTGAGGAGACACTGAGGAGACATTGAGGAGACACTGAGGAGACACTGAAGAGACTCTGAGGAGACACTGAAGAGACATTGAGGAGACACTGAGGAGACACTGAAGAGACACTGGGGAGACACTGGGGAGACACTGGGGAGACACTGAGGAGACACTGGGGAGACACTGAGGAGACACTGAGGAGACACTGAGGAGACACTGAGGAGACTCTGAGGAGACTCTGAGGAGACACTGAGGAGACTCTGAGGAGACACTGAGGAGACACTGGGGAGACACTGAGGAGACACTGAGGAGACACTGGGGAGACACTGAGGAGACACTGAAGAGACACTGAGGAGACACTGAAGAGACACTGAGGAGACACTGAAGAGACACTGAGGAGACTCTGAGGAGACTCTGAGGAGACACTGAGGAGACACTGAGGAGACACTGAGGAGACACTGAGGAGACACTGGGGAGACACTGAGGAGACACTGAGGAGACACTGGGGAGACACTGAGGAGACACTGAAGAGACACTGAGGAGACACTGAAGAGACACTGAGGAGACACTGAAGAGACACTGAGGAGACTCTGAGGAGACTCTGAGGAGACACTGAGGAGACACTGAGGAGACTCTGAGGAGACACTGAGGAGACACTGGGGAGACACTGAGGAGACACTGAGGAGACATTGAGGAGACACTGAGGAGACACTGAGGAGACACTGAGGAGACACTGAGGAGACACTGGGGAGACACTGAGGAGACACTGAGGAGACACTGGGGAGACACTGAGGAGACACTGAGGAGACACTGAGGAGACATTGAGGAGACATTGAGGAGACTCTGGGGAGACACTGAGGAGACACTGAGGAGACACTGAGGAGACATTGAGGAGACATTGAGGAGACTCTGGGGAGACTCTGAGGAGACACTGAGGAGACACTGAGGAGACACTGAGGAGACACTGAGGAGACACTGAGGAGACATTGAGGAGACATTGAGGAGACATTGAGGAGACTCTGAGGAGACACTGAGGAGACACTGAGGAGACACCGAGGAGACACTGGGGAGACACTGAGGAGACTCTGAGGAGACATTGAGGAGACTCTGAGGAGACACTGAGGAGACACTGAGGAGACACCGAGGAGACACTGGGGAGACACTGAGGAGACACCGAGGAGACACTGGGGAGACACTGAGGAGACACTGAGGAGACACCGAGGAGACACTGGGGAGACACTGAGGAGACTCTGAGGAGACATTGAGGAGACTCTGAGGAGACACTGAGGAGACACTGAGGAGACACCGAGGAGACACTGGGGAGACACTGAGGAGACACTGAGGAGACTCTGAGGAGACTCTGGGGAGACATTGAGGAGACACTGAGGAGACATTGAGGATACACTGAGGAGACTCTGAGGAGACACTGAGGAGACACTGAGGAGACATTGAGGATACACTGAGGAGACACTGAGGAGACATTGAGGAGACACTGAGGAGACACTGAGGAGACACTGGGGAGACTCTGAGGAGACACTGAGGAGACACTGAGGAGACACTGAGGAGACATTGAGGAGACATTGAGGAGACTCTGGGGAGACACTGAGGAGACACTGAGGAGACTCTGAGGAGACTCTGGGGAGACATTGAGGAGACACTGAGGAGACATTGAGGATACACTGAGGAGACTCTGAGGAGACACTGAGGAGACACTGAGGAGACATTGAGGATACACTGAGGAGACACTGAGGAGACACTGGGGAGACACTGAGGAGACACTGAGGAGACACTGAGGAGACTCTGGGGAGACTCTGAGGAGACACTGGGGAGACACTGAGGAGACACTGAGGAGACACTGGGGAGACTCTGAGGAGACGTTGAGGAGACACTGAGGAGACGTTGAGGAGACACTGGGGAGACTTTGGGGAGACATTGAGGAGACACTGAGGAGACACTGAGGAGACTCTGAGGAGACTCTGAGGAGACATTGAGGAGACACTGAGGAGACACTGAGGAGACACTGAGGAGACTCTGAGGAGACACTGAGGAGACACTGAGGAGACACTGAGGAGACATTGAGGATACACTGAGGAGACACTGGGGAGACTCTGAGGAGACGTTGAGGAGACACTGAGGAGACGTTGAGGAGACACTGGGGAGACTTTGGGGAGACATTGAGGAGACACTGAGGAGACACTGAGGAGACTCTGAGGAGACTCTGAGGAGACATTGAGGAGACACTGAGGAGACACTGAGGAGACACTGGGGAGACTCTGAGGAGACGTTGAGGAGACACTGAGGAGACGTTGAGGAGACACTGGGGAGACTTTGGGGAGACTCTGAGGAGACTCTGAGGAGACACTGAGGAGACACTGAGGAGACTCTGAGGAGACTCTGAGGAGACACTGAGGAGACACTGAGGAGACACTGAGGAGACACTGAGGAGACACTGAGGAGACACTGAGGAGACTCTGAGGAGACACCGAGGAGACACTGAGGAGACACTGAGGAGACTCTGAGGAGACACTGAGGAGACACTGAGGAGACACTGAGGAGACACTGAGGAGACATTGAGGAGACTCTGAGGAGACTCTGAGGAGACACTGAGGAGACACTGAGGAGACACTGAGGAGACTCTGAGGAGACACTGAGGAGACACTGAGGAGACACTGAGGAGACACTGAGGAGACACTGAGGAGACACTGAGGAGACACTGAGGAGACACTGAGGAGACACTGAGGAGACTCTGAGGAGACACCGAGGAGACACTGAGGAGACACTGAGGAGACTCTGAGGAGACACTGGGGAGACACCGAGGAGACACCGAGGAGACACTGAGGAGACACTGAGGAGACACTGAGCCTCCTGGATATTTGGGCAGATGCTCTAACACAACTGCTAGAAAAGACACAAAAAAATGCCTTTGTGTGCAGAACTATGAAGACTTATAACTACAACTCCTCAAGTGTCAAGTCTGTCTTTAATTTTTCCTCTTAGATCACCTGCTCACTGTCCTCCCGAACTGCTAAACTATGGAATTGAATAATTGGAATCTCAGCACAATTGATACGTTTTTTTTCCCACAAAGTGAGGACTTTCATAGCTCCGTTTGCGATGAATGGATTTCCTCGCGGTCTTGTCGGTCGGAGACAAAGATATTTACTCATTTGGACTCTTAACAGGGTACCTGCCCTGGATTATCTGTCATTTAAAAAACAGATGGATTTTATTTTGGGAGGAAAAGGGATGAACTGTGAAGGAACTACCTGCTCTGGAGAACTGAACTAACGCTGAAAGACCAAGTAAAAAGTAAATTCATTATAAATTTATGAACTAATCTGGAATAATTCTTACCTCCTGAGAGGAGCTAAAGCAGCTGGACCGCTTATCTCTCCTACGCCGTCAACACTTCCCTTCAAAGTCAAGCCACGGAGCTAAACCAGATATGGACTGAGCTCTCTGGGTCATGTTTTGCATAACACTGACTCTCAGGATCATAACACACAACCCCTCCTTAACCACAACCTGAAGGGTTAGGGTTAGTCTGAAAATCCTTTTAAACCTTAGGTTTACAGACTGACCTGAATGAGGAGAGTTGACAGTTCGGACTCTTCAGACCGTCACACAGCACAGACACTGATGCGTCGCTCGGTTCAATGCTACTCAGCTCCAGCTCTCTGAGATGGGAGGGGCTGGAGCTCAGCGCTGAAGCCACCATTTCATAGTGAAGCTCAGAGATGTCATAATTATTAAACCTGTAACAGAGTCACATGTGTTAGATCAGAGTGAAGGTCGGTGAAGCTTCTGTCTGTGATTGAGGACTCACACAACCTTCCTGCAGTTCCTCACCGCTGGGATCAGTCTGTGGCTAAAGTATTCACACGTGTAGTACTGAGACATATGAGAAAAGTCCAGCTCCTCCACGACCTGCTCTGACATCTGCATTATGTAGGCCAGAGCCGAGCACTGGATCTCAGACAGTTCCTCCTTATATTCACATCCAGACTTCAGGAAGTCCTGGATCTGCTGCTGCACGGTCTGGTCCTTCAGCTCCGTCAGACAGTGGAAGATGTTGATGCTTCTGTCAGGAGAGGTATCATATGTATTCATCTCTTTAAGTTTTTGAATGACTTTGGTGATTTCTGATTGGTCGATTGGACTCAGCAGAGCTCCTAAAAGTCTGTAGTTGGACTCCAGACTGAGGCCATGAAGGAACCGCACAAACAGGTCCAGACGGCCGGTTGGACTCTGCAGGGACTTTAGAAGACATCGCCTGAGGAACTCGCTTGGACTCGAGATGGTTTCTTCACCTGCACCAGGACACTCTTCATCCTCATGGTCTTCCTTGCTGCTGTCGCTGAAGCGGAGAAACTCCCTGACCACCTCCTGGTTGTTCTGAAAGCAGTGGTGAAGGTAAACGGCTGCCAGAAACTCCTGCACGCTCAGGTGGATGAAGCAGTAGACTGACTGGTTGAAGACACTCTCTCGTTTGAAGATCTCAGTGCAGAGTCCGGAGTAGACCGAGGCCTCGCTCAGGTCCAGACCCACCTGCTCCAGGTCTTCTTGGTAGAACATGATGTTTCCTGTCTGCAGATGCTCAAAGGCCAGTCTCCCCAGCTTCAGGAGCAGCTCTGTGTCGGCCTCTGTCAGCCCCCAGGTCTCAGACCTGACCTCTGTTTGTGTCTGTTTGTACTTCCTCTTCCTGTGCGTCTGCACCAACAGGAAGTGTGCGTACATGTCTGTGAGGGTCTGGGGCAGTGGTCCGCTCTGATGGCTTCTCAACACGTGGTCCAGGATTGTGGAGGTGATCCAGCAGAAGACTGGGATCTGGCTCATGTTGTGGAGGCGGCGGGAGGTTCTGAGGTGGGACAGGACTGTTTGAAGCTGCTCTTCATCTGAGAACCTCTTCCTGAAGTACTGCTCCTTCTGTGGGTCAGTGATGAAACCCCTGACCTCCATGACCCTGTGCACGCACTGCTCTGGGATCTGATGGGCCGCCGCTTGGCGGGAGGTGATCCATATAAGGGCGTGAGGAAGCAGAGCGCCTCTGATGAGGTTCACCAACAGTACGCCCACCTCTGACCTCTGATTGACCTCAGAGATGAGCTCACAGCTGAAGTCCAGAGACAGTCTGCTCTCGTGGAGGCCGTCAAAGATGAACAGGAGTTTACAGACGGACAGAGTCTGTGACAACGACACAAAAGAGGATTAAGAACAAACTACAGTGGGTTGAAAAAACTATCTGCCTTCTTTTAACTTTGACATTTTGTCACGCTATGGACCATAAACATAAATATGGTTAACTGAAATGTTATGTGAAAGACACTAAGTGACACAATCATGCAGTGAATTCAGGGACAACAGATGAAAAATAGCCTTCGTGGCTAATTTTGGGGCATTTACAGAAATGTTCATCACTGCACAATGTCCCTGTCAAATAAACTAATGAAATAAATAAATCTGCTCTCTTTCCTTTTAGTGCAACCAATTTCCTTCAGAAGTTTCCTGATGATTTCTGAATAATCACATGTTGACCTAATGACAGTTCAAATCCAGCTGCTCTGTGATGGTCTCAGGTCTGTTAGAGACTATTGGGGAGCAGAAGCATCATGAAGTCCAAGAACACACCAGACAGGTCCGGGATTAAGTTATTGAGAAGTATAAAGCTGGGTTAGGTTATAAAAAGATTTCCAAAGCTTTGAACATCTCTCAAAGTACAGTTAAATACAGAATCCAGGAAGGAAAGAGTCTGACATCACTGCAAACCTACCAAGGAGATGGCGGCGCCCGGTGTGCTGGGTGTGGCAGCGGCTCTCCTCACTTATGTGTTGCTCACCATCAATTTTAAATATACCGACACCGGTCAAATCTTGAAGGATTCGTACAGCAAAAGACATCGCTTTGGTCAACCATAAGTTTCGTAGTGGGGGTTCAAAGCTAACAAGCATTTTGGACACGGGAGATCTGCCAGAGCTGCTACCTTCATTCATCCTCTTCTTTATACATGCATTTCAGTCACGTGACATCTGTAGTTCTAGCCGCCATTTTGAACACCGCTGGCTAATGCAACAGTATCTATCTGCGTCTCAACTTGTTGAATTCAAGATGCTACATCAAAAAATTGCACACTTGAGCAGCGGAGCTGAACAGATGCACAATGAAGATCGAAACCTTGGGATTTAATTCTTATACAAACTGTCTAGAGATTTTTTTAAAGGCAGTTCGCGGACATGTATCTACATGTATGTGGTCCATAATCCCTCTCCATACACCGGTGAAGCCGGACTGTCACTGATGCATCTCAGGATGGGTCACGGATGCCAAGATACATCAGGTGAAGACGCGCAAAATGTTCTTGGTGACAGAAAGGGTAAGTAATAAACAAATAAACGTATCTGGTTGCCCCTCTTTGAATCGCCACCTTAACGTGGTGGAGGGTTTGAGCACCTGAATGATCCTGGAGCTCTGTTGTCGGGGCTTCGTGCCCCTGTAGGGTCTCTCAGGGCAAACAGGTCCTATAGGTGACGGGTCAGACAAAGAGCGGTTCAGAAGCTCCTTATGAGAGACCAACAGGCCCGGTTAATCCTGAGGCCGTCCTTCTGTGGACCCACCACCTGCAGGAGGAGCCATAAAGGGCTGGTGCAATGTGATTTGGGCAGCTCCAACAGCTGCTCCCCACGACCCGGAAACGGACAAGTGGAAGATGATGGGTGGACGTATCTGGTTGCCTTTTGCTAACGTTAGCATGTGTCGCACTCATCTCTCTCAAACAGTAAAGCTACGAGGGTTGTTATTTTGTTTTAGTCTCTACTATGAGTCGTGTTTAATCGATAGTTTATGGTTTTATCAGCTGTGGATCGGGGGAACGTTAACAAGAGAAGTGTGTTTACGTTGCTCTCCCCGACAGGCAGGTCACACGGGTCAGTGGGCGACATTTTAACCTCTGACCCCCCGCCTTAACCCAGCACATTTCCTCCAGTTTGGCATTACCCAAAGCTTTTTGACAGGAGCTTAGAGCCGAGGCCAGAGTATACTCACGTAGGTAAACAGATAGCCTAGCATTTGTTTGTAGCCTAGCCTCGTTTGTTGTTTCCGCGTTGCTTGAACCAAAGTGCTCACTGCACAGCTGGGACTCGGCCGTGTGAGTCCAGTCGTCTCTCCTGACGGCTTTTATCCATTTCTGTCAACGAACTGGGTCTTTAGGAAACTTGTAGAAAGCAAGTCCCTTTTTTGAGACAGGGTATTGCACATCCCACAGCGCAACAGGTGGACGGCATAACAGCGGTGTTCGGAGCTTCGGTATTCAAAATGGCGGCCACAACAATGCGTGACGTCCCAGGAAATGCGTGTATACTGGAGCATCAACACGCAAATGCCGCTATCAAACAACAACAAAGCCTGGCGTTAATATCATCCATCTGCCTCTTGCTGTCTGACATCCACCTGTGCCCCGGACCAATCCACAACTCTGCTCATGACACAGCTCACGTCAATATCGCCGAAGCAACTTCCAACAGGAAACTTACAGGCACGAACTTCATATACTCCAAAGTCTAACCTGAATGACTCCTCCATCCCTCTGGGGAGGCCGGGAGGAGGACCGATGGCGATCGACATGGACGAGGCTGGATGGACACCAGCGACTCGGAGCGACTTTCCTACCTGGGTGGAAGTGCGTGCGCTCTACCCCAAAGGTTGCCCTTCTCGTCTGCAAAGAATCTGGATGAGGACGTCTCCTCCCGTGGACCAATGGCTCATCAGAGATCCAGGCTGGAGATGGCGACAACTGCCCCACCGCAGCTGACCCAGTAAGGCTGGGCACCGTTAGTTTTTTTTTCGATACCACTACTTCAACGATACCTGCTTTTCGGTACCGGTGCCTTAATGGTACTTTTTCCGATACCTGTGTAATTGAGTTAAAATAATGAGCAGGAAAAGTATGGTTCAGGAGGAAGTCCAAACATGGCACGTCAGAAAACAGGAGCAGCAGCGTCGCCTGGAACTTAAAGCCGTGATAAAAAGAGAGAAAGGACATTATTCCCTCCTGAGCTGCAGGAACAGACCAGATCCACATCAGGAGCGTTTACTGAAGATAAACTTTTCTAAACTCACTGAGCTGTTCCACAGTGAAAGCTCCTCACACGTCACAGATCTGTTACATAGTGAGAGCGCTCACTCTGTCACTGACAATGCACCAGAACTGTTCCAAACATGGCTGATGCAGAGTGAGCTTCACCTTTTCCAGAGACAATCTGTGATCCAAACGCTCCGGTGCAGCTGGAGTTTAAACAGCAGGAACTTCAGGCTCTGCGGCTAAAGCTAAAGCTAAAGCTAAAGGTAAAGGTAAAGCTAAAGGTAAAGCTAAAGGTAAAGCTAAAGGTAAAGCTAAAGGTAAAGCTAAAGGTAAAGCTAAAGGTAAAGCTAAAGGTAAAGGTAAAGCTAAAGGTAAAGGTAAAGGTAAAGCTAAAGCTAAAGGTAAAGCTAAAGGTAAAGCTAAAGGTAAAGCTAAAGCTAAAGCCCATGTGTTTCTTGTTGTTGCTTTTCTCTTTGTCTAAGAGTCTAGTTTCTTATTCAGTCCTGGTTTAGTCCCGGTTTAGTCCTGGTTTAGTCCTGGTTTAGTCCTGGTTTAGTCCTGGTTTAGCCCTGGTTTAGTCCTGGTTTAGTCCTGGTTTAGTCCTGGTTTAGCCCTGGTTTAGTCCTGGTTTAGTCCTGGTTTAGTCCTGGTTTAGTCCAGGTTTAGTCCAGGTTTAGTCCAGGTTTAGTCCAGGTTTAGTCCCGGTTTAGTCCCGGTTTAGTCCCGGTTTAGTCCCGGTTTAGTCCCGGTTTAGTCCAGGTTCAGTCCCGGTTTAGTCCCGGTTTAGTCCCGGTTTAGTCCCGGTTTAGTCTTGGTTTAGTCCTGGTTTAGTCCTGGTTTAGTCCTGGTTTAGTCCCGGTTTAGTCCCGGTTTAGTCCCGGTTTAGTCCCGGTTTAGTCCCGGTTTAGTCCCGGTTTAGTCCCGGTTTAGTCCTGGCTCAGTCCTGGCTCAGTCCAGGTTTAGTCCTGGTTCAGTCCTGGTTTAGTCCAGGTTTAGTCCAGGTTTAGTCCAGGTTTAGTCCTGGTTTAGTCCTGGTTTAGTCCTGGTTTAGTCCTGGTTTAGTCCAGGTTTAGTCCAGGTTTAGTCCAGGTTTAGTCCTGGTTTAGTCCTGGTTTAGTCCAGGTTTAGTCCAGGTTTAGTCCAGGTTTAGTCCTGGTTTAGTCCAGGTTTAGTCCAGGTTTAGTCCTGGTTTAGTCCTGGTTTAGTCCTGGTTTAGTCCTGGTTTAGTCCTGGTTTAGTCCAGGTTTAGTCCAGGTTTAGTCCTGGTTTAGTCCTGGTTTAGTCCTGGTTTAGTCCAGGTTTAGTCCAGGTTTAGTCCAGGTTTAGTCCTGGTTTAGTCCTGGTTTAGTCCTGGTTTAGTCCTGGTTTAGTCCTGGTTTAGTCCCGGTTTAGTCCCGGTTTAGTCCTGGTTTAGTCCCGGTTTAGTCCCGGTTTAGTCCCGGTTTAGTCCTGGTTTAGTCCTGGTTTAGTCCCGGTTTAGTCCTGGTTTAGTCCTGGTTTAGTCCTGGTTTAGACCTGGTTTAGTCCTGGTTTAGTCCTGGTTTAGTCCCGGTTTAGTCCCGGTTTAGTCCTGGTTTAGTCCTGGTTTAGTCCTGGTTCAGTCCTGGTTTAGTCCTGGCTCAGTCCGGGCTCTGCCATCTCTAATAATGACTGAAGTTACAGCTTTGCTTCTGCATTTGTGCTGAAGCTGCTCATGAGTTCAGGCTTTTTTAGACTCACTGTGGATCATTTATTGACGTTTGGAGAGAAAAAGTACCGAAAATTAGCACACAGTTTTTTCGATACCGCCCCCTACTGGAGCTTTTCAGTCGGTACCAAGTACCTTTCAACGGTACCCAGCCCTAGTCAGGAGCTACAGAGGCCCAGTTAACCTCAGCCACAACATCACAGAGCCAGAGCCCATGGGTGCATCAATTATTTATATTACATAAACTTTTCAAATTCCTTAAACTGTTCAAACAGTTGAAATGTCCTAAGAAGAAGCTGCACAAATGGCTGAAATTCCCCCATACACACCAATGCAAACAGTTCTGTAGAAAAACTGCAGAAGGAAGATTTTTTATGAAAACCCACAAGTTGTGGAAGCTGAACATGCACCAATTGCAGAAAGTAAGAAACAGCAGGATTCTCCTCAACATGCGGAACATTTTGATGTTCGTCATCAAGAAAACACTGATGTATCGTTCTTGACCCCACGTCGGACGTTAAAACTGTATAATGCACAGTTTAATCCTTACATATATGATCTAAAAACAAAGTGAAAAGACGATCAGATCGTAATCGGCCGGTGTGAAGTTTTAATAAACTGGATTATTGGACTGGACGATTTAAAAGTTTTCAACATCTTTCCATAAAGAAAATCCAAATCCACAATCTCAGCTCATCTTCGATTCATTAAACAGAAACATGAGGCAATATTTCAACTACACAGTGACACGAGAGGTTCTTCAGACACCGAGGAGAGAACGCAGAGACACGAGAGGTTCTTCAGACACCGAGGAGAGAACGCAGAGACACGAGAGGTTCTTCAGACACCGAATGTTAGCTTTGGTCCTGGATCTTCTCAGAACAACCCTCTGTTCTCAAACAATGGCACTAAAAACTATTCTGATTCTTACTGATATCTGTCGTTATCTACGTCCGACAGTGAAGAACTTTTCTATGATGTCACAAGTACATGGCAGTAACTCTAGACTGAATTCTTGGTTTAAGGCAGAGACTTACAGTCACCTCCACTCTGCTACATGATGTTGTAACATTAAAAAGCTCCTCCCACTGAGCCCCGGCTCTGCCTGGTCCTCAAGTCTCACCTGTGGAGTCAGCGCTGGATGGAACACTTGGATGAGCTCCGTCAGACTGTAGCGCCCCCTTCTGACCAGGTTCATCTCTCTGAAGGACAGTGGCACCACCAGCTGCAGCTCCTGGTTCTCTGAGCCCTGGGCCCAGTCCAGACAGAACTTCAGGACGGAGAAGGTCTTCCCCACTCCAGCCACGCCCAGAGTCAGCACCATTCTGATGGGTTCCTCCTCCTCCTCCTCCTGTGGTTCCTCCTCCTGTGGTTCCTCCTGCTCCTGTGGTTCCTCCTGCTCCTCCTGTGGTTCCCCCTCCTGCTCCTGTGGTTCCTCCTCCTGTGGTTCCTCCTCCTGTGGTTCCCCCTCCTGCTCCTGTGGTTCCCCCTCCTGCTCCTGTGGTTCCTCCTGCTCCTCCTGTGGTTCCTCCTGCTCCTGTGGTTCCTCCTCCTGTGGTTCCCCCTCCTCCTCCTGTGGTTCCCCCTCCTGCTCCTGTGGTTCCCCCTCCTGCTCCTGTGGTTCCCCCTCCTGCTCCTCCTGTGGTTCCTCCTCCTGCTCCTCCTGTGGTTCCTCCTCCTGCTCCTGTGGTTCCCCCTCCTGCTCCTGTGGTTCCTCCTGCTGCTGCTCAGTGGGCAGAAGTTTAAAGAGGTCCTGAGCCCTGATCAGGGTGTCATGGATCAACTCTCCCATTTGATTAAATTCCTCCTTTTGCTCTTCACTGAAACGCACTGTGATGTACATCTCAGTGAAGATGCTGCTCAGAAGAGTTCCATCTCCTGTCACTCTCTCACATCTGCTGCTCAGACTCTGCTTATGCTCCTCCAGGACCTTCTGCAGACCTTCACCTGGACACAGATGGAGCAGGTTAGAGCGGTTTGAAGATACGGTTTGTAGCTTCTCTGTGGTCATGTGGGGGAATCACAACAAACTCCTAACAGGCTTAAGAGAAGAAAGAAGCAAACTCACCTGAGGAAAACTACAGATATGGCGTCAGAAGCAGACGCAGGAGCAGAACCACAACACGAACGATCACAGGGATGAAACATGCTTTAGTTTCCTCATAAACTGACCTGCAGTGGAGCGGAGGAGCTGCTCTGCCTCTTCATCCTGGAGACGCTTTTCTCTGTGGACACAACATTTCACCACATTTATCAAACTGTTCCCACAGAGACTCGGCTCATGAATGTGTTGGTCACAGTGACTCCATTAGTGATTACAGATCTCATGTTCTGTTGTTGTTCTGCTCTAGAGCGACACCTGTCTCTCTGTCGCTCACACTGCACACATTTAGATCTTTGTCCCCGTGACTACATGGTCCAGTCCTGCAGAGTCTAGGTCCATGTTGGAGATGTTCTGAGTAGGACCATCTCTGTGAAGCTCAAAGACTCTTCATCAGATCAACATCCTGCTTCTACTGCAGCAAAGTGAGATCCTAATAAACTACAGTCTCCAACATGAAGAGGATCACTCAGCACTTCTTATGAGGAGCCGCTGACATTTGGGGGAAACATCCAAAATAGAACATTGTCATTTTGAGCAGCCGATAAATCCAAAGGTTTATGATCTAGAACAGTTTTGATAATTGTTCCTGGAAACATTTTCAGTGGAAATGACACAGACCAAAGTTTAGTCCTTTACATGTTTCCATGGCTGAGTTAAAGCTCTTTAAAAGTGCTCACAAACACTAAAATCACCCACGAGCAGAAAAGCTGGTCACAACTCTGTGTTTTGTAAAGAGTGTTTTCATTATTTTGGATGTATTGGGAGTGAGAGCAAATAACGGAGCATTTCTTTCATTAAACATGTTAGAAACTCCTCTAAATGTGAGCTGACCTGGAGGCTGTGGGTGAAACTGAATGAGCCCAGAGGAAGTTTTCACTTCAGCCTGAATCCTTTTGGAAAATAAAGTTTAAAAGAGAAATGCCTGACCTTGTCCCAGTGCTGCCCCCTGGAGGTTCTTCTGAGGTGAAACCTGAGGTTCTGTCTTCAGCCATTTGTGCGGCTCCGGCTCCACCTGCTGGAGAGGAATGACCAATGAGCCAATAGTAAGCTAATGCTAATGCTAATGCTAACTAGCACATGCTGTACCCACGGAAACAACATTTCTTGTAGATACTGATTAAATAAGTTAGAACAGAAACATACTTGGATTCACACATTAAACATTGGTAACAGGAATAACGTGACATATTCTCCTCATAGACGATTATAGACTCCTCCCCCAGGCTGATGATGTCATTCTCCTCGTGTCCACAGCGGTGCCTCATGGGAAATGTAGTTCTAACGTGTTTAATTAACCAGTGGGCCGCATGTAATATAAAGAAGAAATCATCTCGCATCTGTGAAAAATCACAGACGGGGATGTTGGCCTGTGATTTTTCATCTTCAATTATATATATATATATAAAAAAAAAAAAACTACATATATATATATATATATATATATATATATATATATATATATATGTGTGTGTGTGTAATTGTTGTAAATTGTTTCAAAACTATTAAATATGACCTCCTAAAACAATGTAAATAAAGTTCTGTAACAGCTCCAGCTGTGCCGCCATTTTGTGCCTGTTTCTTTCCTGGAGCATAAATGGCGGAATGACCCACAGAGCTGTGAGCAAACAGTGCTTTAAGTCAAAGTCCGTCTGTCTTTTCCTGCGTCACAAACACATTAAAGCTGTTTCTGCTTTGACTCCACTTTCACACACTTTAAATGTTAAATGGACTCCAGTGTAGCAGAGCCTGGAGCATCATTATAAATCACAACAACAATATACTCACGTGTCCAAAGTTTCCCCACAGGAATCAAAGAGTTCATGAAAGGGCCAAACAAAAGCCCAAACTCACAGGTTTAGCTCCACTTTTCCTAAATGGAGTCGATATTAGAGATGACAAAATAAAAGCTCCAATAAACACATTAGAAATGCATTTCAAGGCAGCGTCTTGCCCGAGGACACAACAACAGTGCGCATTTGTGGGAGCTGGGATTCGAGCCGCTCCACCTGCGCCACCGTCACCCCGTAAACTGCAGCCTCACCTGAAGCAGCGTCATGACGTCAGCAAACAGGAAACAGGAAACAGGAAACAGGAAGCCTCGAATGTTTTTTCAAAAGACTCGGATCTTTTTTGTTTGTTTTTGTCCGCAGGCTGTGAACGCATTCCTACCGTTCGTTCAATATGAGAAAAACAAACAAACGCGGCAACAAAACGTAATTATGACCCTTCCCTGAACTTCTCCTGTTTGTCTGTCAGTCGGACCTTAGCCGCGCGCGCACGTGGGTTACCGCACGCCGCGCGCGCACACGCGCGCGCCCTGGAGACGGAGCAGAACTCGAATTTTCTAACAGAATGATGCATATTTTAGTGACTTTCCACCTTGGACATCGGGGACTTTTAAACTAAGACAGGAAGGAAACAGGTGAGAGAGAACAACAAAGTACACGTTTGTAATACTACAGTATATGTATATATACTACAGTATATGTATATATATACTACAGTATATATATACATATACTGTAGTATATGTATATATATATACATATACTACAGTATATATATATATACTGTAGTATATGTATATATATATACATATACTACAGTATATGTATATATACTGCAGTATATGTATATATACTACAGTATATATACATATACTGTAGTATATATATATATACTGTAGTATATATATATATACTACAGTATATATATATATACTGTAGTATATGTATATATATATACATATACTACAGTATATGTATATATACTGCAGTATATGTATATATACTACAGTATATATACATATACTGTAGTATATATATATATACTGTAGTATATATATATATACTACAGTATATATATATATACTACGGTATATGTATATATACTGTAGTATATATATATATATACTACAGTATATGTCATAACTTTGTGTTTTAATCATTGCTCTGGTGGATTTATAGCACAAAGAGACGTGGAGGGAAACAGCAGAACGAGGACAGGACGGAAATGGAGCGAGAAACAGGTAATAAATAGTGAGACCTGCTGCTCAGAGCTTTAGTTTGGACTGACGTGATACAGTCACTGCAAAAAGAGCAGCTTCAGAGCCTGCAGTTTGTGCAGTAATAGCGGGAAAAGTGTGTATAAAGTGTGTATAAATTGGAAGTATCTGGTGCAGTTGCAGTACTGGCCGAGGTTAATGGTCAAACATACACTGATCAAAGGCAAGAGAAAGTGAAAAGATTTTTGCCGTTCCTTCTTACAAGGATTCATTTATTTAGGTAGAATCCGCAGGGGTCAGGGACCACTATATAAACTTGCGGCGGCTGGTCAGGGACCACTATGTAAACTTGCGGCGGCTGGTCAGGGACCACTATATAAACTTGCGGCGGTCACGGACCATAAAAAGCCACAGGCCTGAGTTTCTAAAAAAAAGCGCGCAAAGAGAAAACAACAAAAAAAAAAAAGATAAATACAAAAATATACAAAAAAATGATGTTCCGTGCGCAAACACGTCGAGAAAACTAGGTAAACTACAAAAAATGTTAAAAAATAAATAAATAAAAAAGTAATAAACAAATAAAAATAAATAATTGTGATTGGTCATGAAACAAGAATCACAGGCAATTGCTTACTTTAAATGTGAACGGGGGACAGTCTAAATTAAACAGGGGGTATGTGCATAAACTAAAACTTAAATGGCTAACTGCACTATTGTGCTGTTTGGAATAAGATCTCACTCTGTGGAGGCCTGTGGATTTAAGCTCCATGAGGATCTCACAGGTCAGAAAGGCCATGTCCTCTGACTGTAGGGCCAAGTGACAAAACAATATTGTTGAAAGAGCAACACTAGTAAATAACTGAATATATGAGATACTAAACTCTGCTGTTAAAGAGGGGGTATTATGCTTTTTTCAGCCACATAGCACCAGTCTATAGCACACTACAATGATGACGAAACCTTCTGTTGGTCTGTCAATGCAGTAAATTAGAATAACTGCCTTGTATAAAATTGCTCTTTCAAAATGGAGGTAGCAAATGACTTGAAATAGGCCTCTGTCTCTTTAAGAACCTCTGACCCTTTCCGACACGCCCCCTCCACACGCTGTCAACACTGCGCTCGTTGTCTCGACAGTATTGAAACTACGATCGGTGCATTTTAATTTTTATTGTTGGAAAGGAGCTACTGTTTATCACTTTGTGAACAATGGCCACACAGGATGTGATTTGGAAACGAACCTTCCACACCGGACGCTTGGAAGGGGCTCTTACCTGAAAAATAACTGCTGTTTGGAGGCTTCTCTTTGCTACTGCCCTATGGATCTCTAACTATACCCCCATGGACGACACCAGGATCTGCAGGAGCCCATACGATTCAAAGACGGACATTATCTGTGCAGGTGGACAATGGTTTTTCGAGGTTACCCGTTAGCTTGTTATAATCGACTACAGCTCATTGTTGATGAAAAGTCTGTAATAAACCACAAATGTGTAAAGCCAGGCTCATTGTGTGATCATCGTAAAGGCTGCTTCGAGTAGTTGCTGCTTTATTGACGTTATTTGTGCATAATATGCTGCCTGTTTTCAATGAATGTTGTGAAGGTGAAGGTTGTTAGCTTGTCGTGGCTAATAGTGCCTTAGCTCCGGGAGAAACCACTCGGCTACGACTCACTGTAGATGAAATGTGAGCAATAAACTACGAAATCAACAAGCCAGGCTCCGTGTGTGATCATCATAAAGGCTGCTTCAAGCAGTTGCCTGTTTTAGTGACGTTTTCAATGCATAATATGCTGCTTGTATTCAGTGAATTTTCCCGTTAGCTTATCGCGGCTAGCTTGTTAGCTCCGGGAGAAAACCACTCGGCTACGACTCACTGTAGATGAAATGTGAGCAATAAACTACAAAATCAACAAGCCCGGCTCCGTGTGTGATCATTGTTAAACGGTTCTTTATGTGTGTGGTGGTTTTATTGACTTTATTTGTGCATATTTCTCGTTTTCACGTGATGACTCGAGGTTTAGCTTAGCATTAGCTTTCTCCGGAGGCTCTGTGCATCATCAAGGCCCAGCGCAGAACCAGACACTGAAATAAGTGTTCTTGTCATCGGTTTTAATCCTGGGTGTTTCGGTAACAGAAACACTGATGTGTGTCTTTGTAAAAGTCTGCTGTGGCTCCGGTTCACAACACATGAAGCTAATCCTCCATGATGACTCTGTTTACATCTTAGGGCTGGACACTGCGGGGAGGGGGTTCTGCTGAGGAGCAGTGGTTGGTTACTCGGCTGGTGACGAAAGGTCGGAGGCGTATCCTGGAGGTCGAGGGCGTTTCCTGAAGGAATCAGGCGTTTTATCCCTAAAATGGCCGCCATCAGAGTTTCTACAGATTACTCGAAAATACGTGAATGTGCCAAGGCAACACTTCAGGCATGGTTTTAATGAGGGAATGACTTAATAACATGATGTAAAGCTTGAAAAAGTCGATTTTGCATAATAGGCCCCCTTTAAGTTTTTATCCCAAGGTGCACAGGAAACACTTGTGGAGGAACCCAAGTACAGGGTCCTGGAGTAAATACAGGAAGGAGACTCGGGGATGAGAAGATTGAACAGCCGGAGGTGGTAAGAGCCTCTTGATTATGATTTTGTATTTTAATATTTAGTACGTATGATATACTTGGTTTTCTTGTGGTGAGGTTGTTTCAGTTTAGCCTTGTGTGTGTTGCTCATGGCAGATTTGTTTGGGTTAAAGGGGAATGTTTGGGGCTCTGTTCGTGGGACTGTTGGGTCTGGTATAGGGGTTTTGAGTGTGGTTTGGCCTTGGTGGTTATATTATATTATATTTTTTTATTTATTTATTTATTTTATTGTTTTTATTATTGTTTTTTGTTGCTGTTAGTGTATTTTAATCTTCTTGTAATTGTTATCTTCATTTTATTTTTGTAATATTTACACCGTATACAAGCCCTAGCAAATGGTCCTTGTTAGTAAGGACGACCTGCTATAATGTTCTTATCTGGATTTGAGGGAGGAGGGAGGCTGATGGAGCATTTCTGTTTGTCTCGTCTTCTCTGTGTCGTGTTAGTTGGAATTGTGTTGAGTAACTGTTTTGTTGTTGTTTCTCTTATGATTGTTGTGTTTGTTTTGTTGCTTGTAAACTGTGCACACTGCTGTTAGTGCCATTTCTGTTTTCTGTCTGATTTGTGGACCCCCTCGAAACCCCCTTCCATTAATAAACAAACAATTGGGATAAGAATTGACAACACATGTTTTGCATTGAATTGAATTAAAAAAGGCCATAGACGTAGTCATTTATAAAAGTATAGAAGACAAACCCCAAATTTGCCAGGTAAGACAATTGGAAAATAACAGTTAGACGTGGGGGTGAGGGAGAGTAGGGGAACTTTCCCCATTTCCCCCCTCATTCTGTTACAGATATTGGTGAGATGGAGATCATGAGGCTGGAATCCTTGGACGTGAAAGTCTAGGATCTACATTACTGATACACAATGTTGCTAAAGTTAATCACACATGATAACGCTGTGCTCTGGTAGGAATAGTTGTAGGTTTGCTTAATTAGATTATTGGGAGGTACACGATGTTTAGTAATAAAAATAATACACTATGTGCTTTGCAAAAAAAAAAAAAAAACACGCTACATGCTGGCATTGACTGGAGCTGAAAGGGTGGCAGAGCTGATTTGGGGGGGGTCAGCATCACGTTAAAGCCACGCCGAGCTATGGAGGTGAAGGTGGAATGTCACTATACATAGGATCACACACAACACAAGCTGAAATTCAGTTAGTTTAGAGTTAATTAAAGGCTAATTTAGACTGTTTAGTTTTTAAACTTAATATTATACTTACTCTTAGGGAGTAAGTAACAGGGGGATTGTAAGGATTCTAACGAAATCTGAACAGGCCTCTGACTCATGCTTTGCTCACACGCTACACAACAAGAAGACCATGTCACTGAGATGAGCTGATAGACAATGGTCCACACCATAATCATTCTGAACATAATGCAAAGTACAGATAATATACAAACACATAGACACAAACAACTGACTCACTGATAGGCCTCACCCTCTCTGTGCAGAGAAGTGCAAGACTAGGATAAAAGGAACTGTCAACGGAGGTCTGGACTTCACTTCTCTTTCTCTGAAGTCACCAGCTGGTTATACAACTTTGTAACTGGAACAACGGCAATAAAAGCCTTATCTTTGAGACGACTTCTATCTCCAGTGTCTGCTTTGGCCATATCCAAATAACTGTTCTCGCGTGATACAAAAGAACCGGATCCAAACAAACTGTATGTGAAATATCTGTCACATAAGCGTCATTTGTGGATGTTCATAGTTTTAAAGCTTTTGAGAAAACTTTTATTTTGAAATAAAGAAACAGCAAACAGGAAGTGACCTCAGCCAGAAGAACAAGTCTTCATGTCTGAGTGAAAAGGTTTGAAAATCTCTTCAAGAATTCAGAAAAAACTGCTTTTCTCCGACTCAAAGGTAAAACGTCTCACTGTCAGTGTCAGGTGGTAAAACCGATGTCAATATCAGACGATATTATTATACTGTCAAAGTGTTTCATTAGTTTTCAAAGTAAATGTTTACCCATGCTAACAAATGCTAAAGCTAATGTCAGAGTCCACATAAAAGAACATCGGACACACGTTGGACGAGGCTTCAGCCGGAATAGTTCCTTATATAACAGACTGTAGTGAAGTGTGGGGTAAAGCAGTTATACAGACAGGCTGTTCTTACTCCAGAAGAAAACTATAAGAACCTCAAAGCTCCACGAGACACAAACTAACTGTTCATAAAACTGCAGACCTGGAAATCTAATGAACTGGTCAAATTTAAAATGGAGAGTGAAAAATAAGTTGGTGCCAATAAAACAAATGTATGTTAAGGGGAGACACTACAGGCAAAACTCATTTTTTTCAGTTTTCAGGTTTTGGGCAAAATTGGTCTCTGAACATATAAACTTTCACCTGGAAACAGAAAATATGCCTAATCTTCACAACAACATGTTTAAATATTGCGATGATTCAATGTTCCCCCATAGACTTATATGGGAGAACACAATTTCAAGGGCCTTTTTCTAAAAACATGTTTCTGTCATTGTGGCGACACTATGTCCACGTCAGTCGGACCTAAAGACTTCACATTTTCCAGCCTTGGACTGAACAAGATTTGGAAGATTTTTTCAGAGGGATTTTTTATTATTTAATCCCTTAAGCCCCATTTATTGAGTTTTGAATGTCAAAAAATAAGGCGAAAATTTAATTTTTACAAATTTTTCCACTAAAAAACAGCTTATTTTAAAACTAAACAAGAAATCCTAAAATCCGCTCTGAGAAAGTCTTGGCAACTCATTTATCAATAAAATGAAACAATAAATTTGAATGTAGCTCTATCCATTATTCAGATTTTGTCGCAGAAAAGATGGGAAATTTGGGGCATTTTTAGGCATAAAACACCTCGTTCTTATATGAAACGATAAAATGACAGAAAACTTGCCATGTATTTTTTTCTCACATTTATGTCAGTGATCGACAGCAAAAGTTTCAAATTAATATCTGTACATTTAAATGTTTTCCCTATTCGCCTGCAGTGTCTCGCCTTAATCACAGACAGTAACAACAGAAGAAAGGGAGATCTCTGGGCACCACATTCACACTCTTCACACAAACTAAAGCGGTTTCTTTAAAAGGATCAGTTTATGGAACGATCACTCCATTCATTAAAATGTATTAAACAAAATGTACTTGGAAAATACGAAGGCGACGAAACATAAGAACCAATGTTTTGACAAATTTGAAACAGTCGTTGGTTTAGATGTAAAGTATTATTGTAGCTTGATATCGGATGAAACAAATCAGAAACGGGCGTCTGTTCAGAGCAAGCTCAGATATTGGAAAAAAAAAAGAGGCGTGAAATTTATGAGACAATGTTTTCCTCAAGCTCCTGTTCAGCATTGAAGACTTTGCTGTTGTTATTGTGTCTGTAATAACGCCATGGCTTTTTTTTTTTTTTTAATTATCAATTTTTTTTGTCATTTTTTTTTCAATTTTTTTTCTTTTTTTGTCTTTTTGTTGTTGTTGTTTTTCAATTTTTTGTCATTTTTTTGTCACATTTTTGTCATTTTTTTGTCACATTTTTGTCATTTTTTGTCACATTTTTGTCAATTTTTTATCACATTTTTGTCATTTTTTTATCACATTTTTGTCATTTTTTTGTCACATTTTTGTCAATTTTTTATCACATTTTTGTCATTTTTTGTCATTTTTTTGTCACATTTTTGTCATTTTTTTGTCACATTTTTGTCATTTTTTTAATCAAATTTTTGTCATTTTTTGTCATTTTTTGTTTCAATTTTTTTTGTCATTTTTTTGTCAAATTTTTATCAAATATTTATCACATTTTTGTCGTTTTTTGTCACATTTTTGTCATTTTTTGTCTCATTTTTCTCACTTTTCTGTCACATTTCCATCATGTTTTTCGTCTCAGTTTTGTTGCTATTTTCTCACCTTTTTTCCAGATGCTTTTGGATTGGGGTAAAGCCAAACTGGAGAAAATGTGCTCGGTTCAGGTGGGAGTTAAGGGGTTAACAAACATAACTTGTTTAAACTCATCATTCTGGACTCATGAATATGCAGGACAGGTGCTGTGTTATCGAGAGAGTGGAGGGACTGGATTAAACTGTTGAACATGAGTTAATGACACTGTGTCTGTGAATCTCAAACCAAAAACAGCTCAATGATGGAACAGATGAGCTCAAATATACTGATGTGAATCTGTTTCTGAACTCGGATCATTCGTGTCTCTGTGAACCAAGGCCGTGGGAACCCAGGGTGCTGAGGGCGCGGCACATTTTCTCCAGCTTTACCCCAATCCAAAAGCTTCTGGACAAAAGGTGTGAAAATAGCGACAAAACTGAGACGAAAACAAGGATGAAAATGTGGAAAAAGTGAGAAAAAATTGATGAAAAAGTGACAAAAAATGTACAAAAAAATGACAAAAAATTGATATAAATTTGACCAAAAAATGACAAAAATTTGACCAAAAAAAGGACAAAAAAATGACAAAAAATGTGACAAAAAATTACAAAAAATCACAAAAAAATGACAAAAAATGTGACAAAAAATTACAAAAAATCACAAAAAAATGACAAAAAATGTGACAAAAAATTACAAAAAATGTGACAAAAAATTGACAAAAATGTGATAAAAAAATGACAAAAAGGTGAGAAAAAATGACAAAAATGTGACAAAAAAATGACAAAAAATGACAAAAAATTGACAAAAAATCACAGAAAATCACAAAAAATGTGACAAAAATATGACAAAAAAATGACAAAAAATTGACAAAAAATCACAGAAAATCACAAAAAATGTGACAAAAAAATGAAAAAAATTGGACCAAAAAAATGACAAAAAAATTGACAAAAAATTGACAAAAAATTGACAAAAAAGTGAGAAAAATTTGACGAAAAATTGCGGAAAAAAAAGGACGAAAAAGTGATAAGAGTTTGACACAAATGGACAAAAATTTGACAAAAAAGTGACAAAAAAGTCACGAAAATTTGACAAAAATGAGTCGACTGCCCGACAAAAAAAGTGCTGAAAAAAAATCTGCCGTGAGGAAAAAGATCAGTTTAGTTTTGTAGGTCTTTCAAATGAGGCGTTACACTGGCCTACAGGATTTGGGTAAAGCTGAACTGGAGAAAACGCTCTCGGTTCAGGCGGGAGTTAAGAGGTTAATGTATTTTGGGGGTAAGTTTTGTCCCTCAGCGCCCCCTAACCCCTCAGCGCTGCAGCTGCGCTCTGCGGCCACTAGAGGGCGCCAGAGACCAGCACATTCCTGCTCCTGTGACTGAGGGAGTTTCCAGTAGAGGAGAGAGAGAGTCAGAGTCTGATTCATGAGGCCAAATGTTCCTATTGCAGCAATAACCGGGTCTAAAGCCCGCCCTAAAAGGGGAGGGGCCGGTCACGTGGCTGCAGCTGTGGCGTCTGCAGGTCGAGGTGAGTTTGTTGTGTTTAAATGTGTCTAAAAGTGGAGTCAGAGCCCAGTTTCAGACAAACAGCAGAGTCTGAGAGGTTTGAATGTGTTTGTGGAGTTTCAGCCTCGAAGCAGGAAATGAGAGAGACGGACTTTGACTTAAAGCTCTGTTTGTTTCTCTCAGTATTAATATCCAGACGGACTTTGACTTAAAGCTCTGTTTGTTTCTCTCAGTATTAATATCCAGACAGACTTTGACTTAAAGCTCTGTTTGTTTCTCACAGTATTAATATCCAGACGGACTTTGACTTAAAGCTCTGTTTGTTTCTCTCAGTATTAATATCCAGACGGACTTTGACTTAAAGCTCTGTTTGTTTCTCACAGTATTAATATCCAGACAGACTTTGACTTAAAGCTCTGTTTGTTTCTCTCAGTATTAATATCCAGACAGACTTTGACTTAAAGCTCTGTTTGTTTCTCACAGTATTAATATCCAGACGGACTTTGACTTAAAGCTCTGTTTGTTTCTCACAGTATTAACCCCTTAACTCCCACCTGAACTGAGCACAATTTCTCCAGTTTGGCTTTACCCCAATCCAAAAGCTTCTGGAAAAAAGGTGAGAAAATGGCAACAAAACTGAGACGAAAACAATGATGGAAATGTGACAAAAACGTGAGAAAACATTGACAAAAAAATGGACAAAAAAGTCAGAAAAAAAATGACAAAATGTGACAAAAAAAATTGACAAAAAAATTGACAAAAATGTGACAAAAATGTGATAAAAAAAGTGACGAAAAATGAGAAAAAAATTATAAAAAATTAACAAAAAAATGACAAAAAAGTTACAAAAATAATAATAATTGTTAAATACCCAACAAAAAATGATGGAAAAAAAATGTGATGACGTGAGGAAAAAGATCCTCTGGGTTCAGGTGGCAGTTAAGAGGTTAATATCCAGACAGACTTTGACTTAAAGCTCTGTTTGTTTCTCTCAGTATTAACGCCTTAACTCCCACCTGAACTGAGCACATTTTCTCCAGTTTGGCTTTACCCCAATCCAAAAGCTTCTGGGAAAAAGCAACAAAACTGAGACGAAAACAATGATGGAAATGTGAGAAAAAAGTGAGAAAACATTGACACAAAAGTGACGAAAAAAATGACAAAAAAATGACAAAAATGTGACAAAAAAGTGACGCAAAATGTATGAAAAAGTGGCAAAAATGTCACAAGAAATTGACAAAAAATGGACGCAAAAATGACAAAAATGTGATAAAAATTTGACCCAAAAATGACAAAAAATGATTTAAAAAATGACAAAAATGTGACAAAAAAATGACAAAAAAATGATTAAAAAATTGACAAAAAATGTATAAAAATGTGATAAAAATGTGACAAAAAATGACAAAAAAATTGGACAAAAAATTGGACAAAAAAGTTACAAAAATAATAATAATTGTTGAATATCCAACAAAAAAATGATGGAAAAAAAATCTGACGTGAGGAAAAAGATCCTCTGGGTTCAGGCGGGAGTTAAGAGGTTAATATCCAGACTGGACCATTTAAAGCAGGGGTGGCCAACCCGCGGCTCTC
This sequence comes from Gobius niger, assembly GCF_951799975.1. Taxonomy (NCBI): domain Eukaryota; kingdom Metazoa; phylum Chordata; class Actinopteri; order Gobiiformes; family Gobiidae; genus Gobius; species Gobius niger. The sequence goes on from NC_136859.1 coordinate 537,860, forward strand.
GAGCCGCATGCGGCTCTTGGCCAATCAGAGTGCGGCTCTTTGCATGATTGGAGATGTTTAATACAATGCGGCTCTTTGCAAAATAATTGGTAAATATTTCCCATAAACTGAAAAAGTCTTTGACCAAAAATCCAACCATCGTCCTACAGACCATGTTTCCATCTCTACACATGAATGAGAGTCTGTATCTCCCGGCGTTAAAAGGAGCCCGTGCAGCCTCACTCACAGCGGGATGTAGGTTGAACAACAGGCAGATCGTGGCACTGGATCAGCTTCTATGCTTTTCAGGTTTCTGATCAGCCTACTCTTTATTTGATGGAATTTGGCCACATATTCTCAGAAAAAGATCAAAATTAGGAAATGGAAAAAAGCGGAGCTCTTTTGAAGCGTATGATGCGAAGCGCGACATCGCAACGCGGAAATACGCAAAGTCATTGACTTTTCTTTCACACGTGACAGAGACTGTAACAGATGCAACTTAAAACAGAATCTCAGACGTCCTCCAGAGGCTCCTGGTTAAAGTTCCTAAACTTTGTGCAGCCTAGAGTGCGTTCTCTGCACAGTACAGTCAGGACACAGCTGCAGGCACTGAGCGCACAGGCCAGGGGCGAATCAGAGAAGGGGGCTCAGTGGGCAGGGCCCCACATACAAACACACCCCAGCATTAAAAAAAATAAAAAATAATAATAATAATCTAATTCTGTCTCAGTCAGAACAGGAAACACAAAATGTCATTTAATATACATGTATTTCAATCTTGTTGAGGAGTAAAACCATTCAATCTAACACAATTATTTAAAAAAAAAAGAAAAAGGCATAAAGTTATAGTTTACTGTGATTAAATAAAACGGTCACATTCTATTTAATCACAATAAAGTACCGCCCCGGGATCTCGCTAATGGTCGGTGCCTTTGTGGCTCTTCACAGGATCAAGGTTGAAAATTTCGGCTCTTGGTCTCTGACTGGTTGGCCACCCCTGATTTAAAGGTTTGAATCCATGACAAACATGAGCTTCGTCTAAACTGGGCTGAATCCTGTCGATCTGAGTCGGAGTCACTTTAAACTGTTGAGTCATGTTTAAACAAACACTTGTGTGACTCTCCAGCAGGTGGAGCCGGAGCCGCACAAATGGCTGAAGACAGAACCTCAGGTTTCACCTCAGAAGAACCTCCAGGGGGCAGCACTGGGACAAGGTCAGGCATTTCTCTTTTAAACTTTATTTTCCAAAAGGATTCAGGCTGAAGGTAAAACTTCCTCTGGGCTCATTCAGTTTCAGCCACAGCCTCCAGGTCAGCTCACATTTAGAGGAGTTTCTAACATGTTTAATGAAAGAAATGCTCCGTTATTTGCTCTCACTCCCAATACATCCAAAATAATGAAAACACTCTTTACAAAACACAGAGTTGTGAGCAGCTTTTCTGCTCGTGGGTGATTTTAGTGTTTGTGAGCACTTTTAAAGAGCTTTAACTCAGCCATGGAAACATGTAAAGGACTAAACTTTGGTCTGTGTCATTTCCACTGAAAATGTTTCCAGGAACAATTATCAAAACTGTTCTAAATCATAAACCTTTGGATTTACAGGCTGCTCAAAATGACAATGTTCTATTTTGGATGTTTCCCCCAAATGTCAGCGGCTCCTCATAAGAAGTGCTGAGTGATCCTCTTCATGTTGGAGACTGTAGTTTATTAGGATCTCACTTTGCTGCAGTAGAAGCAGGATGTTGATCTGATGAAGAGTCTTTGAGCTTCACAGAGATGGTCCTACTCAGAACATCTCCAACATGGACCTAGACTCTGCAGGACTGGACCATGTAGTCACGGGGACAAAGATCTAAATGTGTGCAGTGTGAGCGACAGAGAGACAGGTGTCGCTCTAGAGCAGAACAACAACAGAACATGAGATCTGTAATCACTAATGGAGACTGGACTGAAGAACAGCCCTGGACTCTGACCAGCCTGGCCCAAATCAGCGTAAATGTGACACTTCCACAAGTACATATTTTAACCTCTTACCCCCCGCCTGAACCACCCTTTTGGCTGTGTAACACCTCATTTGAAAGCTAAGAACCACAAAACTGACCTTTTTCCTCACGTTGTTGCTGTGTTGTGTCACCTTTTGTATGTTTGTTTTGTTTTGTTTTTTTCTTTTTTGTTGAATTTTTGTTGAATTTTTGTCACATTTTTGTTGCATTTTTGTTGCATTTTTGTTGAATTTTTGGAGAATTTTTGTTGATTTTTTGTTGAATTTTCGTCACATTTTTGTTGAATTTTTGTTGAATTTTTTTGATTTTTTGTTGAATTTTTGTCACTTTTTTGTTGCGTTTACATCCTTGTTTTCTTCTCATTTTTCGTGTTTTTTTTTTGGGTGCTTTTTTTCCCCAAGAATCTTTTAGATTAGGGTAAAGACAAACTGGAGAAAATGTGCTCGTTCAGGTGGGAGTTAAGAGTTTAACCTCTTCCCGCCCGCCTTAACATTAACGAGTGCATTTTCCCCAGTTCGGCTTTTTATTATTATTTTTTTGATCGGCATCATCAGCACAAAGAGCGGGAAAGGTGGTCGTAGAAACAGAAGCAAAATCATTCATATAAATAATAAATAAAAATGGTCCCAAAACTGACCCTTGTGGTGAACCAAACTCCCCGGAATTCCTTTTAGATTCATGTTTTTTTAATACTGGGCTTTACCCAAATCTAAAAGCTTCTCGACTGGAGATCAACAATGTAACGCCTCATTTGAAAGCTAAGACCTACAAAAGTGACAGAAACTTTTTGTCACGTCGCCACATTTTTGTCATATTTTTGTTGTTTTTTTAAATTATTTTTCTATCATTTTTTGTCCGTTTTTTCTCATGTTTTTGTTTTGTTTTCATCCTCTTTTTCTCGCTATTTTGATGCTTTTCTTTGTAGCTTTTAGATTTGGGTAAAGCTCGGTTGAGGCGGGACTGGTGGCCCCTCTGTGCTCTTCCAGATGTGGCCGGTCCGCCCTGTAATGGAGTCATTCATGAGCCGAGTCTCTGTGGGAACAGTTTGATAAATGTGGTGAAATGTTGTGTCCACAGAGAAAAGCGTCTCCAGGATGAAGAGGCAGAGCAGCTCCTCCGCTCCACTGCAGGTCAGTTTATGAGGAAACTAAAGCATGTTTCATCCCTGTGATCGTTCGTGTTGTGGTTCTGCTCCTGCGTCTGCTTCTGACGCCATATCTGTAGTTTTCCTCAGGTGAGTTTGCTTCTTTCTTCTCTTAAGCCTGTTAGGAGTTTGTTGTGATTCCCCCACATGACCACAGAGAAGCTACAAACCGTATCTTCAAACCGCTCTAACCTGCTCCATCTGTGTCCAGGTGAAGGTCTGCAGAAGGTCCTGGAGGAGCATAAGCAGAGTCTGAGCAGCAGATGTGAGAGAGTGACAGGAGATGGAACTCTTCTGAACAGCATCTTCACTGAGATGTACATCACAAACTGCCCCAGTGCAGAGGGCCGAGGCCAGCCTGAGAGGAGGAGTCTGTGGAGACACGAGGTCCACATCAGGTTTCAGGACTTCTTTAGAACTCTGGCTCTGCAGCAGCAGGAGGAACCACAGGAGCAGGAGGAACCACAGGAGGAGCAGGAGGAACCACAGGAGCAGGAGGAACCACAGGAGCAGGAGGAGGAACCACAGGAGCAGGAGGGGGAACCCATGAGAGTCGTGCTGACTCTGGGCGTGGCTGGAGTGGGGAAGACCTTCTCCGTCCTGAAGTTCTGTCTGGACTGGGCCCAGGGCTCAGAGAACCAGGAGCTGCAGCTGGTGGTGCCACTGTCCTTCAGAGAGATGAACCTGGTCAGAAGGGGGCGCTACAGTCTGACGGAGCTGATCCAAGTGTTCCATCCAGCGCTGACTCCACAGGTGAGACTTGAGGACCAGGCAGAGCCGTGGCTCAGTGGGAGGAGCTTGTTAATGTTACAACATCAGAACAACACAAACGTCCCACAGAGGATTCACTTTAAAACATTATTGATTGACTGTGGAATTCTTCCACAGTCAATTATTGGTTTTCATGTTCTTTATTATTATTCCTCTTCCATCTTTTTCCCGATTTTCTCCAGCTTTCAGCACCTTCATGCTTTGTGCAATTTATGCAAGTTATGCATCAAAACGTTCCGCATGTTGAGGAGAAGGTGCTGTTACTTTTGGGACTTCTGCAACTTACGGTTTTTCCACAATCGGCCAAAATGTCAGAGATTTTTCCCATTGACTTATAATGGGGCTGCCGCAAATCCATGCTTTTCTGCACTTTTTTCTGCAATTTCGTGCATGTTCAGCTTCTGCAACTTGTGGGTTTTGAGAAAAAATTGTCCTTCTGCAGTTTTCCAGTTTTTTTTATACGAGAGTTTGAAATGTTTGCATTAGTGTGTATGGGGGAATCCAGCCAATCGGGAGACTCCGCCTTTCAGCCATTTGTGCTTCTGCCAATCAAGCACTGAGGCCATTTCAACAGTTTGACCAGTTTATGGAAGTTTATGCAATATTAATCATTTATGCAAATTAACCACTTTATGGGATTTAACCAGTTTATGCAACTTAAGAGTTTATGCCATTTAGGATTTATGAATTTTAAAGAGTTTATGCAATTTACATAATTTATGCAGTTTATCCACCTTATTCCGGAGGTTCGCGTGGGCGTCGCCATGATATGTTCCCGCCCCTTTTCTCCTATGTGTTAACATGGGGCTGGAGAATCCACATAAAATCAGTCACTACACGAAAACAAAGCCGTTTTCAGACAGAGAAACGCTGCAGTGTCGACATGTCGGTGCAAATGAACATTTTACACAAATCAATCGACTAAACATCAGATTTGAGCGGAGAATATTTTCCCTCGTTCTCCGTTAAAATGAACGGGCTTCGCGCTCGACCGGAAGTGTCTGGACGTCGAGGAGCCGAGACAACGCAAAAAGTGGCAAAAGTGGGCGGGGCGGAATAAGGTGAATACAGTTTATGCAACATGACATTTTATGCATTTTACCAGTTTATGCAAATTAAGCAATTTATGCAATTTGAACAGTTTATGCAATTTCAGCATTCGCTTCCCGCAATTCCGCAGTCAATCTTTCTAGTTATCTGACTTTATTGCCTTTAAACACAGAAACAGGAACTTTACATTAGAACAAACCTAAATAATAATGCAGACATGTATAAAACAGGTACAATAGGGGTTTTAAACGGGCCGTGGTTTGAGCTCAGGCCTGGTCTTTTCATGTTGTCAATACTTGGATCTGTTTGTTCTGCTCATTGTCGTCTTTGTGTATTTTTAAACACACAGTGAACTGTCACTCAAATAGTTGTTACTGCGGGTCAGAAGTGCCGTCATGCACCAGCTTCATATAGAGCCTGCAGTTACGCATAAGACCTGGGGTGGCAGTAGTGAGCATACAATGCATCTCGTCTCTTTAAATAAAGAACACAAGAAGCACATATTAGAACTTATAGCCGATTTTTATAGAATCAATAAGAGAAACGATAAAGAACCGAATCAATAAGATAAATTATCAATGGTTTTAATATCGCAAAAAAGTTTTACATAAAACATAATTAATCATTTCAATCAATATTGTGAAGGAATTTGTGTGTTTTAAAAACATATCATATACATATATCATCAGTTTGTCGGTGGGTTGAGCGTTAACATGATTGTGGCTCTTTGAGACTTTGGTTTGGTTTGAAATGGTCCCAAATGCCTCCTTTGATGTTGTGGGTTGTCGACTCCTGAGTTACATCATCTGAGTAAAGTCACACAAGACTCAAAATGTGGATTTTCTAAGCAGATGAAAGTGGGCACTATATTATAAGGCGTAATAATACCTCGGGAGCACTTGGACAGTCAAAGACTGATTTAGGCCGCCTGTATCCCTGATCTTTCAGTCAGTCCCAGATCTCATGACCAAAGGTGAGGGTCAGAACTTAGATGGACTCAGCTCCGTCTTCACCACGACAGGTCGATACAGCGACGCATCACTGCTGACGCCGCGCCCATCTATCCATCTCACGCTCCATCCAAACCGCCCAAAGCAGAACAACATCATCTGCAAACAGCAGAGCTGATCCTGGAGCCTCCAGAATGATCTCATTATACACGGTCTGGGCAGGACGCCCTCGTTTTCTGCTCCTGCCAACAGATCCATGAATCAGATTAGTTTATTTGCCACATGTTGGTCGTGAGCAGCGTCTCTCTGTTTGGAAGAAGTCCCTCAGTAACAATCGACAGACCCACGAGAGCGAGACCTTTCTTCTAAACGGCGACAAATGACCAAAAACACAAACACAGTAGGTGAGTTTGAGATCCATGATCCTGTCTGAATATAAACACAGAACCGCTAATGCTGCTAATGCTGCTAATGCTGCTAATGCTGCTAATGCTGCTAATGCTGCTAATGCTGCTAATGCTGCCCTTTGCTGATTGGTTCTCTCTGCTTCCTGTTTCCGCTCTGGAAATGTAGTTGATTCTCAGTCTGAACAGACTCTATCGCTGCTGCGGCCGTGAGTCTGGACATTTCCAGGCGAGAAGAAGAAGAAGATCTTTATTTATACAGTGCCTTTCACAGAAATAGTCACAAAGCGCTTTACATGAGACACTTGTACATTCACTCCATACTCAGTGGTGTAAACTACGTTTGTAGCTTCAGTTTCCCCTGGGGGAAACTGACGGAAGCGCTTCTGGTCCCTGTGACCACCTCCATACACACATCATTCATCCTGGCCTATTGTACATGTTTTTAGTGGTAGGGGAAACCGGAGTACCCGGAGGAAACCTACGCAGACACGGGGAGAACATGCAAACTCCACAGAAAGGCCCCGTCCAGGTGGGAATGGAACCCTGGACCTTCTAGTTGTGAAGCGAGAGCACTAACCGCTGTGCCACCGTGCCGCCCAGAGATCCTGAGGTTCTCAAACCGGGCACCGTGCGGCCCCAGGCAGCCCAGAAATCCTGTCCAGTTATTGAATCCAGTCTGATGCTCTCAGATACCTCAGTTCTTAATACTGAATATCAGATCGTGACATCCAGACCTTTACAAACTAATGATGTTTGAAATAATCTGAGTATTTAGTGGGATAAATCCAGAGACTGTGGAGACACAATGATGTAACTGAAATATATTGTTCTTAATCCTCTTCTGTGTCGTTGTCACAGACTCTGTCCGTCTGTAAACTCCTGTTCATCTTTGACGGCCTCCACGAGAGCAGACTGTCTCTGGACTTCAGCTGTGAGCTCATCTCTGAGGTCACACAGAGGTCAGAGGTGGGCGTACTGTTGGTGAACCTCATCAGAGGCGCTCTGCTTCCTCACGCCCTTATATGGATCACCTCCCGCCCAGCGGCGGCCCATCAGATCCCAGAGCAGTGCGTGCACAGGGTCACGGAGGTCAGGGGCTTCATCACTGACCCACAGAAGGAGCAGTACTTCAGGAAGAGGTTCTCAGATGAAGAGCAGCTTCAAACAGTCCTGTCCCACCTCAGAACCTCCCGCCGCCTCCACAACATGAGCCAGATCCCAGTCTTCTGCTGGATCACCTCCACAATCCTGGACCACGTGTTGAGAAGCCATCAGAGCGGACCACTGCCCCAGACCCTCACAGACATGTACGCACACTTCCTGTTGGTGCAGACGCACAGGAAGAGGAAGTACAAACAGACACAAACAGAGGTCAGGTCTGAGACCTGGGGGCTGACAGAGGCCGACACAGAGCTGCTCCTGAAGCTGGGGAGACTGGCCTTTGAGCATCTGCAGACAGGAAACATCATGTTCTACCAAGAAGACCTGGAGCAGGTGGGTCTGGACCTGAGCGAGGCCTCGGTCTACTCCGGACTCTGCACTGAGATCTTCAAACGAGAGAGTGTCTTCAACCAGTCAGTCTACTGCTTCATCCACCTGAGCGTGCAGGAGTTTCTGGCAGCCGTTTACCTTCACCACTGCTTTAAGAACAACCAGGAGGTGGTCAGGGAGTTTCTCCGCTTCAGCGACAGCAGCGAGGAAGACCATGAGGAGGAAGAGTGTCCTGGTGCAGGTGAAGAAACCATCTCGAGTCCAAGCGAGTTCCTCAGGCGATGTCTTCTAAAGTCCCTGCAGAGTCCAACCGGCCGTCTGGACCTGTTTGTGCGGTTCCTTCATGGCCTCAGTCTGGAGTCCAACCACAGACTTTTAGGAGCTCTGCTGAGTCCAATCCACCAATCAGAAATCACCAAAGTCATTCAAAACCTTAAAGAGATGAATACATATGATACCTCTCCTGACAGAAGCATCAACATCTTCCACTGTCTGACGGAGCTGAAGGACCAGACCGTGCAGCAGCAGATCCAGGACTTCCTGAAGTCTGGATATGGATATAGGGAGGAACTGTCTGAGATCCAGTGCTCGGCTGTGGCCGACATGATGCAGATGTCAGAGCAGGTTCTGGAGGAGCTGGAGTTTGACAAGTACAACACGTATACAACGTATCGTCACGGTAACAAAAGACTGGTCCCAGCTGTGAGGAACTGCAGGAAGGCTGTGTGAGTCCTCAGTCACAGACAGATCAGAGTTAAGGTTTATGAAGCTTCTAACACATGTGACTCTTTTACAGGATTGAAAACTGTGATCTCTCAGAGATTCAGTGTGAAATGGTGGCTTCAGCGCTGAGCTCCAGCCCCTCCCATCTCAGAGAGCTGGAGATAATTGTCAGTGATTTGAGCGAAGAATCAGTGTCTGTGCTGTGTGACGGTCTGAAGAGTCTGAACTGTCAACTCTCCTCTCTCAGGTCAGAGTCTGTCAACTCTCCTCTCAGGTCAGAGTCTGTCAACTCTCCTCTCTCAGGTCAGAGTCTGTAAACTCTCCTCTCTCAGGTCAGAGTCTGTAAACTCTCCTCTCAGGTCAGAGTCTGTAAACTCTCCTCTCTCAGGTCAGAGTCTGTAAACTCTCCTCTCAGGTCAGAGTCTGTAAACTCTCCTCTCAGGTCAGAGTCTGTAAACTCTCCTCTCTCAGGTCAGAGTCTGTAAACTCTCCTCTCAGGTCAGAGTCTGTCAACTCTCCTCTCAGGTCAGAGTCTGTAAACTCTCCTCTCAGGTCAGAGTCTGTAAACTCTCCTCTCTCAGGTCAGAGTCTGTAAACTCTCCTCTCTCAGGTCAGAGTCTGTAAACTCTCCTCTCAGGTCAGAGTCTGTAAACTCTCCTCTCTCAGGTCAGAGTCTGTAAACTCTCCTCTCAGGTCAGAGTCTGTCAACTCTCCTCTCTCAGGTCAGAGTCTGTCAACTCTCCTCTCTCAGGTCAGAGTCTGTAAACTCTCCTCTCTCAGGTCAGAGTCTGTAAACTCTCCTCTCAGGTCAGAGTCTGTCAACTCTCCTCTCTCAGGTCAGAGTCTGTCAACTCTCCTCTCTCAGGTCAGAGTCTGTAAACTCTCCTCTCTCAGGTCAGAGTCTGTAAACTCTCCTCTCAGGTCAGAGTCTGTAAACTCTCCTCTCTCAGGTCAGAGTCTGTAAACTCTCCTCTCAGGTCAGAGTCTGTCAACTCTCCTCTCAGGTCAGAGTCTGTCAACTCTCCTCTCTCAGGTCAGAGTCTGTAAACTCTCCTCTCTCAGGTCAGAGTCTGTAAACTCTCCTCTCAGGTCAGAGTCTGTAAACTCTCCTCTCTCAGGTCAGAGTCTGTAAACTCTCCTCTCAGGTCAGAGTCTGTAAACTCTCCTCTCTCAGGTCAGAGTCTGTAAACTCTCCTCTCTCAGGTCAGAGTCTGTAAACTCTCCTCTCTCAGGTCAGAGTCTGTAAACTCTCCTCTCTCAGGTCAGAGTCTGTAAACTCTCCTCTCTCAGGTCAGAGTCTGTAAACTCTCCTCTCTCAGGTCAGAGTCTGTAAACTCTCCTCTCAGGTCAGAGTCTGTAAACTCTCCTCTCTCAGGTCAGAGTCTGTAAACTCTCCTCTCTCAGGTCAGAGTCTGTAAACTCTCCTCTCTCAGGTCAGAGTCTGTAAACTCTCCTCTCTCAGGTCAGAGTCTGTAAACTCTCCTCTCAGGTCAGAGTCTGTAAACTCTCTCAGGTCAGAGTTTGTTTTCAGTTTTACCCCTAGGTAATCCTAATCCGGTTTGAAATGGCTTTTGTCAGTATTATCTTTGGACTTTAATTGCATATTTTTTTTTTTTTTCCCAGTTTGACGCGGTATTCTCAGCCCGAGGTCGACTGTTCCTCTCTGGTCTCAGCTCTGAAGTCCAACCCCTCACATCTCACTGAACTGGCTCTTGAGCATACGAGTCTGTCTGAGTTGGGAGTGACTCAGCTGTGTGGTTTTCTGGAAGGAACAGACTGTCGCCTGCAGACTCTCAGGTCAGTTCACTGTCTCTGTGTGAGATCAGCTCAAACACGGCTCAGGATGCTCACGATCTGACAGTCCTGAATGATAAGATATAATCTTTGTCTGTTCCAGTAGAGGCAGAAATTAACCTTTGACAGGCATTCAATCATTTAAAAAAGGAAGCAAACAAATAGAGCCAAGTGTTGAGTTAGACTGGCCTTTACTGTGCAGTCACACTGAACACGATGCACTTAGTTTCCTCATTGAACGCTGCAGCTCGTGTTTAGAAAACTGAAGAAAAAAAAACAGTCATGATATGGATCTGGCCTTTCCCTGCAGATCAGGGGGTAGTAATTGATTCAACCTTTTCTTGGTCAGCACATATTAAAAACAGTTACAAACATGAGTAGAGTCATCTCTAATATAAGAAGTTTTTTTTTTAACTGTTCCAGTTACCAAGTTGGTTCTTCAGTCACTTGCACTCTCACATCTGGACTACTGCTCCATTATCTGGTCAAGCGCTTCTAAAGAGGACCTTGTAAAACTACAATGAATCCAGAACAGAGCAGCTGGTCTCGCACTGCGATGCCCATTCAGGACCAGTGTCAGTGCCCTGCACGAGAGGCTATCCTGGTTTAAAGTAGAAGAAAGAGTGGCCTGCAGTCTTATATTGTTCTGCATAAATGTTTACACTCTTCAAAAACCCTGAGGTCTGTTCCCCAACTACGGCCGACCAGCGAAAGGCACAGTTTAAATCCTCGTCAGGCTTCACGGTGTCGTTTTACACGTCCACAGCCGAGGACCGACGCTCCGAAGAGAACAGTTCTGTGCAGAGCGATGCCTCTGTGGAACAAGCTCCTCATGCTTTAACAGCCTTAGTTTCAAAAGCTGTTTTAAAAGAATGGTAGAAAAACACGTCCTAAATCACGGGATATAATGTAGTGAACAATAATCTCCCAGTATTGTAATATTGTATTAGCATGTTCTTGTGGTGCTCAGAATCGGGATTTTTAAGGATTTTAATGATGTATTTGTACATGTAATGATGATTTGTAATATTTTAAATGTAAATTTCATGGAGCCCAGGAAGAATAATCTTTACTATTGTAAGGTAAATACTAATGGGGAACCATTAATAAACAAACAAACAATAATGTTCTTTCACTCTTTTTCATAGCTACTTTCAGTTAAATGATTATTATCTGTAAACTATCATTATGTAGTTATTTTTACATGTCTTGTTCTTCTTCATCTTTTCATTTATTCTTTTTGTAGATTGGAGCGCTGTGGTTTGACAGAGATCAGCTGTTCCTCTCTGGCCTCAGCTCTGAAGTCCAACCCCTCACATCTCACTAAACTGGACCTGAGTCTGAACCGAGACCTGTCTGGACAAGGAATGTCTCATCTGTGTAGTTTTCTGGAGAGGCCGGACTGTCGTCTGCAGACCCTCAGGTCAGTTCACTGTGTGAAATCAGCTCAAACACGGCCTTTACACTTTGTCACGAGTCGCTCTGGTGTGACCTTTAGTCGTGTAGTAATGTAGTAGTGTATAGTGTACTTTGAGGCTGTGTCCTTACGTATCCTGATATCTCCACACCACAGATTTTATGGAGAAATGATGACGCAATGTTCCATCTCCATAAACTACACATTTCACCAGCGTTCATTGGGCAGGCTCATTTATTGGTCAAACTAATAAAGGTAAACACTGTTGTAGTAGAAAACAAGTCAAATAAAATAAATGTGAGTTTGTTTTGTAAAATGCAGAGGTTTCTGCTTCGTAAAGAATCTGATTTCAGCTTGTTGCGTACAAGCGCGATAATCCTGATAACATTAAGTGCAACATGTAGCTGTTCCTCACTGTTCAAAAGCCAGAGAGAAACTGCAGCAGTTTGACAGTCAACAACTTTCCCAAAATAACCTGCTTCACTCCGAAAGCCATGTGTTCAGGAGGTTATTATGAAAAGAAAAGGAAAAACAAAGCATATAAAGACTGCTCTATTTTTGCAGTAGTACAGAATTATCTGAATCTATACTTTTAATAATTCTGACCAGGTTTATTTAACATAGAAATGAGTTTTTATCAGGAAGTATTTCAACAGAACAATGTTGATGAAATGACAATATTATTTTTATTGAGATGTTTTGAAAGATGGTATATCGACTATTAAAGGGACTGGACAAGTTGGTCATTTTTATACTCGCTACTGCCACCTCAGGTCTTATGTGTAACTGCAGTCTCTATATAAAGATCGTGCATAACGGCACTTCTGACCCAAAGTAAGAACTTTTTGAGTGTCAGTGCAGGATTTTAGAGGCAGTTGTGGTTAACATGTCTGGGCTCGTTCTACACGTGAGGACATGGCTGAAACATGTAGGGCTGGAAATACATCATTTTAACATTTTTAAACTCTGTATTGTCCCTTTAAAAAAAGAATGATGTGACACAAACCCTGGTGGCCATGCAAGTTATGTAAAAATGTTGAAGAGCCCAGGTAGATACAGTGTCCTAAAATATGTCGACCCTTCTTGTTTGCACTTTGTTTCGTATAAGGTGTTAAAGGGACTAGACAGAGTTAAAATGATGTATTTTGGGAATAGAGATAAATGTGTGTGAAACAACACTAATAGGCTCTTTGTTTAAAGTGCTATTTTGTTTTTCATCAGTGTGACTTGAATAACATTTTTCTTCAGATTGTGTGACTGTGGTTTGTTGGGGGACAGCTGTTCCTCTCTGGCCTCAGCTCTGAAGTCCAACCCCTCACATCTCACTAAACTGGAGCTGGATTCTAACAGTGTGTCTGACCCGGGAGTGTTTCATCTGTGTGGTTTTCTGGAAAGGCCAGAATGTCGCCTGCAGACTCTCAGGTCAGTTCACTGTCTCTGTGTGAGATCCGCTCATACGCGACTTTAATCTCACTTTGGCTCGAGTCGCTCTGGTGCGACTTATGTTGTCATTTGGTCACTTAGACAGTTCACTCAAACACTGACAGTCAGAAGCTGCTGCCATGACCCAGCACTGGAGACGAGCTTCATTTCATCCACAAACTATGGCCCAAAGACGGGGGAAATGTCGAAGATCAGTTGTGAATAAGTGAGTGCTCGCTCTGTGTGAGAGATTTATGGGACAGAGGTCCTTCAAGACATAAACATCTCACTATTATTGTTTCATAGAGCGAATGCACATGTTGAGCATTAGTGTCAGTGTAGGGTTTATTAATCAATTAATTTGTTTATTAATTAATTAATAGGTTGTAGATTTGCCTTAAAATTTAACGGGGCACCAGTTCGAAAAGCGAACAAAATAAAAGTAAGAATAGGCTAAACTACAGATTTATCTGAAGGAAGTGAGGTCTTGAACGTACATATTGGCCCTTAGTCTGAAATAATAAACACAGACATTACCAAAGCAAACTGTGGTTTATGGAGGTTTAATGATCAGAATCAATGAACAGACGGCCTTAAATATTTAAGTGCAAACAGGATAACCTAGAACCCTAACAGGATGAATAATCAGATAAAATGTTCTAAAATTGTATCTGAAAGTCAGTAAGGTGGTTTGCATAGAGGTTATGTGAGTCTTATTGAGCCGGGTCGGTGAGATGCGCTTACGACCGTGACAGAAAGGTTTTCCACGCCACTGCAGTCCGGCGTTCCAAAGTCCTGGTGTCGGCCTTCTGGTCGTGGTCTCTTGGGTGGCGATTTCAAGCTGATGAGGCGAGGCGGGGGGGGCGGGGTCTCTCTCCAGCTCCTCTGGGCCTTAGTGTTTTGCTTGACCAGCTAGACTCAAAATGGTTTCGCTGAAAGCTCAGCGATCAAAATGTTGTCTTGTAGGAAAAATGCAAATGTTCTTAAAAGAAGTAACAGATAGTTACAAATCACGTCAAATGACGGGCTCAAACTTAAAGTTCTGAGTTGTCCATCTGAGACAAAGAGAGGTCAGAGTTCAGCGGGGGATGTGCCATGTGCGATTCTCTCTCTCCAGCTTCTTTTTATACCGGGCCGGCCCCTTTGTCTCCGCTGGGACCAATCGATTCAGTCCGTAACCCGATATAACCGGGACCCAAGTCACGGTGGGAGGAAGTGAAGACAGGAAATACATTTCTATTGCGATAAACACATTAACAACTTCACAAACTTTCCCAATGCATTACCGACATTTCGACAGTATGTTTGTACATGGCATCTTTGTTGACCTGGGGATATTTCATCATTAGAACAGATTGTTTGAGTTCATTCTCACTGTCCATGAATTAAAGAATTGGCTTATTACTCAAATCGGATGTTTGAGATTCAGTCTTTAGTCCAATTCGAAGGTCAATAAAAGGTTCTCGTCTCTGGTTGTGAAGGTTAAAGGATTAGTTCGTCACAGTCTTCATTTTGTCCTGAACTGTGTTCGATCTGATCAGCCATTCACAAGACAGGAAGTGAAGACATTCCAAAGCCATAAAATGGCCTAGGAGTTTTGGAGTGGGGGTTTTGCTCATCTCTGGAATGTGGTAACCATGGCGAAGAGACATGCTCAACTTCACCAAAACAAAAAGTCCAGTCAAGGATTTAACCTTTACTATGATGGATACTCCCTGGATGAATGAGAGCCTCCACATATATATATAATGCACATGTTGTAATCATAGCTGGGACTTTAATAAGTTAATTCAGATTTTGAAGCAATTATAATCACATTTTCCCTGATCCCCTCGCGCCCAAGACCCAGAGGCCCAGACGTCCGATCCAGGCACAGCCTGTCCTGGGTCTCCTCCCAACAGGACATGCCTGGAACACCTCCTGAGGGAGGCGACCTGGAGGCATCTGGAAAAGATGCCCGAACCACCTCAGCTGCTCCATTAAATGAAGGAGCAGCGACTCTACTCTGATTCTCTTCCTGGGCAACTGAGCTCCTCACCCAGTCTCGAAAGGTGCACACCCAGCCACCCTGCGAAGGAAACTCATTTCAGCCTCCTGTATTCGCGACCTGGTCCTTTCAGTCTTTACCCAGCTCTCATGGCCATAGGTGTTGGTAAATACGTAGATGGTAAATTGAAAGCTTTGTCACCCAGCGCAGCTCCCTCTTCACCACCACAGTCTGATACAGCGACCGCATCACTGCTGCACAGATCCGTCTATCGATCTCACGCTTCATCCGTCCCTCACTCGTGAACACGACCCCAAAACAATCGAACTCCACTTAAGGCAAGGACTCTCCGCCGATCTGAAGAGGGGAAGCACTTTTTTCTGGTGGAGAACCATGGCCTTGGATTTGGAGGTGCTGATCCTCATCCCGGCCCCTTCACACTCGGCTGCAAACCACCCCAGATCTGCTGAAGATCCAACACAACATCATCTGCAAACAGCAGAGATGAGATCCTGAGGTTCTCAATCCAATCCCTGTTCAAGTTGGAACTAACCCTCCACTGTTAACTTACCCGAACCCTTGCTCCTGATTAGGGGGTACGGCAGGTAGCAGGTGAAGGTACTCAGCACAGATCTCATCCTCCCCCGGAGACACTGAGGAGCTTTCCAACAACCTTGGGCTTGAGTAGATCTTCGAAGTACTCCTTCCACCGCCCGACAGCCTTCCCAGTTGAGGTCAGCATCTCCCCACCCGCACTGTGAACAGTGTTGGTGAAGCACTGCTTCCTGAGGCGGCGGATGGTTTGCCAGAATTTCTTCGAGCGACTCTTCACTGGGGTGAACTCGAACACATGGCGACTGAGCTCAGGCTCCTTGACCCCAGCGAGGCAACGTTCCACGTCCCAACTGCAGTGACCTCCTTTGCTGTGTAAGGAGGTCACAGCTTTTACAAAGGTAGAAACTGTGTAAACCAGGTCATCGAGACGCCTGCCTTCGACTGCCACCCAGTCCTTTCTGCACTGCCCCACGGATCCCTCTGCGGGTGGTGGGTCTGTCCATGTCCGGGTTGAGCACGGCTCGTATATGAGCTCAAACCCCAGGCCTGGCTCTAGGGTGGGGCCCTGTCTGTGCCACACTGGGCGACGTCACAGTCATGACGCCTCCACTGTTCTGCAGGTGGTGCATCTTCAGTGTTTCAGAAGAAGAAATCAGTGGATGTCTACAAGTCACAAATATAATATTATGTATATACATACTGAAGAACATGAATAAATAACGCTAATAGTTTACTTTTTTAGTTTATTGGTTTATTTTTATTATGTTATGTGTGATTTTTTTCCCTTCAGTTTGGCGGGGTGTGGTGTGACACAGATAAGCTGTTCCTCGCTGGCCTCAGCTCTGAAGTCCAACCCCTCACATTTTACTGGCCTGAACCTGACTGGAAACAATGTGACTGACACAGGATTGTCTCATCTGTGTGGTTTTCTGGAGAGCCCAGACTGTCGGCTTCAGACTCTCCGGTGAGTTCACTGTCTCTGTCTGAGTCTGGGCCAGACTCTGGTGTCAGCACCTCCCGCTCTCTCCATGAAGAATATTGAGTTAAAGATGTGTAAAATGTTAATAATAATTTGTTTACAGTGCAGTTATTATTCTGTTACTCATTTGTGTTATTGTTTTTTTTTTTGTGAATTCAGTTTGAACACCTGTGACTTGTCCGACATCAGCTGTTCTTCTCTGGCCTCAGCTCTGAAGTCCAACCCCTCACATCTCACTGAACTGGACCTGAGCTGGAATGACGACGTGTCTGAAACAGGAGTGTGTCATCTTTGTGGTTTTCTGGAGGTGCCAGACTGTCGCATTCAGACTCTCAGGTCAGTTCACTGTCTGAGATCGGCTCAAAAACATCGTTAATCGCTCTTATGTTTGCTCAAAATCTGAGCCAAAATTAGAAAAAAACTATCCTTATATACACAGCAGTTATTCCTCTCTTATTCATGTGTGTGACATTAATCCCATCATTTGTTTTTTTTCCAGTTTGAAAGATTGTGGTTTGTCAGAGGTCGGATGTTCCACTCTGGCCTCAGCTCTGAAGTCCAACCCCTCACATCTCACTGAGCTGGAGCTGGACTTTAACATTGTGTCTGACTCAGGAGTGTCTCATCTGTGTGGTTTCCTGGAGATGCCAGACTGTCGACTGCAGACTCTTAGGTCAGTTCACTGTCTCTGAGTGAGTCACTCTGGTTCGACCTAACAGTTAAATGTGGACAGTTACTGTGCATTATTTCCCCTGAATTACCGAGGATCCCCTGGACTTTTAGACACAGTAACAACCGGTCACACGCGCCACTATTTAAGAACCACTGGCTTAAAGTAACTCACAGTTCGTTTGTTTACAGAGCAGTGATTATTCTGTTATTCATCTGCATGACTTTAATAACATGTTCTTTACTTTATTCAGATTATTGGACTGTGGTTTGTCAGAGATCAGCTGTTCCTCTCTGGCCAAGGCTCTGAAGTCCAACCCCTCACACCTCATGGAACTGGAGCTGAGCTGTAACGACCTGAGTGTTTCAGATGTGGAGGAGCTCCTGGACCTTAGACACAGCCCTGACTGTCGCCTGGAGATTCTGTAGTGAGTACTGACTTCATGTGTTTATTCAGAGCCTGGAGCAGTGGGCGCAGAAGCCTCCGGTTTTCAGTCTAACTGTGTTGATCATTTAAAATAGAAAAATATACAGTTTTGTAATTGCAGCATTCTAAGCCCCTTCACAAAACAACAACAGTAGAGATTATAGCTTCAGCCGTAAACACCACAGACAGAGCTGGAGGGTTTGCGCCTGTCCCAGTTATTGTGCAGATGAGTGGGCTCGTCCTAAAGGAACCGCGTGAGCTCTTAATGTTTGGATTTGGAGCTGTTATTGTGTCTTTCTCATGTCAGAGTTCTTTCATTAGAAATAGTGTTTTTGTACCTTCATATTACGCCGGATTCCAAATGATTGTGCAAATGATTTTTTTCTCAGATTTTTTACATTTTGAACTCAAATGACAGCCAGCATAATTTGCAAGTCTGTATCTGTTAGAGGATCATTTGAATGTGTTTAGGGGAGGTGTGTTTAACAGTTTAGGGGAGGCCTAAACTGTTAAACACACCTGAGAGGGTTTGAAGTCAGTGACCACATCTCAACAAGGGTTTATCAGTGTTTCATTGAGAGCGTCCTGATATTTAGCTGAGTCTCTTGGTTTGATCATTATCTGTCAAAAACAAGGCAGTAAAATCACAGGCCAACAACAAAGCAGTTTGTCTCAGCATCACAGTAAAGCAGTGCGTCATGTCTGCAGTCAGATCACAGATGTCGATCCACTGTCCCAGTACTTTGAGCTGCTTCCATCAGGGCAGAGATACAGACTTCCTTGTGCCAAAATGTGAACAGGAATTCTTTTGTTCCCTTTGCCATCAAGGAGCTGAATAAGCTGTAACTACTGAAGTGAACCTGCTGCGTCTGCAATGAACTGATTTTATCATGTAGCTGCTGGGCAATGTGTGAGAAGCCAAAGCATCATTGTGCATGGTCGACAAGAAAGTTGTTCCATATTCTCTTTTCTATTAAGTTCTCTGCAGCCGATGTGACAGTGTCTGATCAATGAAATCCTTTTCATTTGGGAAATGTGCGTATGCGAGTGGTGTCCAACGCCGAGGGCTCGGCCTCGCTCCAGCTCCTCCACTTTGAACTGGACTCTGCTCAAGTAACACAGCGTCCAAATGAATCCCTCTGTTCTCTGCTCCTCCACAGCTTCTACAGATAACGGAGTCTCCTGAAGACGAGCAGCTGGAGGCAGAACCTCAGCCTGAGCCCAGAGAGAACCAGAACTAAAGTCTGATCCAGATGAACCTGAAGAGAGAGAAGAACCTCCAGGCCCAGAGCTTTGGAGAAACACTTTGATTCATTCATTCAGATTTGATTTGATGAACTCTGACCCGTGTGTGTGGGATCTGAGGGAAACACTGTCACACATTGATTTGACTGTTTACTATTGTAACGTTTCATTTCCCCTGATGTTAAAGTCTCTCCATCAGAGCAGAATGAGCCCCACACTTCCTATGATCCTGAGGACAAAACCAGGCTCCCAGGCCCGGTCCTCATTAGAGACTCCAGTTAGAGCTCAGGGAAGACACTCTGGAGGTCCTGAGCTTTCAAATGAGGCAAGTCTGTGATATAGAGAAGTGAGGAAACATCAAGCTGTAATGTCATCATCTGAGCAGAATCAAACACATTATTTTCAATCACTCTGATCATTTTCACCAGTATATTTGCATTGATTGTAATAAAGTGTGAGTAGAGTCGCAGTAAAGCGGGACAGAGCGAGTTTGTTTGGTGACCACATGAGCGAGAGCTCGGGACAGACATGAGAAGTGAGTGAAGATATTCCAGTGAGTTCTGAGGAAAGGAACACGGTGAGAGGAAGTGATGAAGATGAGCTGAAGTTTATCAAACAGAGGATGTTTTCAGGATTTACTCAGGGAAATGTGTCATTGTTCTGACATTGTGGACAATAAAGACCATGCATTCCAGTTCTTCTGCTGGACTTGTGTGTTTGATTTCCTCACAGAGAGTCTCAGGTTTGTGTCTCATTTACAGCTTTATGTCGCCTCTAAAAACAGGATGAGAAAGTCTGAGACAGAACGTTCTCTCGTGCAGAAACATCCAGCACTGGTGATAAATGATCATCATCGAAGCGTCAGGTCTGATGTGAGCGAGGAACGTGACCACATCACATTCACACACTTCCCACTCATCATTAGAACCGCAAATAATGAGTTACTTTTTTATGTTTCTGCATATTTGCATTTGCAAATAACATGCTACATTAAAACAAATGTTCACTCTGGCAAAATCCTCGTTTTAGTTGAACAGAATCAGCGATAAAGTGCAAACTGTAACCAACAGTTTTACAGTCGCCGACCAACAGTGACTTTACCTCATTCGTTCGTGAAGTCAAAGTAAATGCTGCATTAGATCATTTTGAAAGTGTCGCTTCAGCATAAATTCTTTTATAAGTCCATTTAAACATGACCTTTGTTCAACGACCTTTGTAATAAAAGCTGGAAAACTGGGAAATTTGATGCTCCATCGCTCTGTGATAAACACCAAGACACACAAGTGTTTCCTTAACTTCGTGAAAGGAGCGAAACAGCGCCCCCAATTTGACGCTGGTGGCCGAAAAGTGAACTACATCCATATATGATTATAAGGTTAATTAAAAGTGAAATGTCCCTTGTCAGTTTGGGGTTTTATATATAAGAATATCTTCAATTGTAAATTGCTCAAGATCATTAATTTTATTATTTAACCAGCTGGACGTCCTGCCAGAACTTTCCACTCACTGGGCAAGAGAAGAACAGATGTTCTGTTTGTTCTGGATTTTCATGACAAAAATCACGGGTCGACTTCAAAACCAAATCCACCCCTTAGTGTCTCTGCAGATGGACAGTAATTATTAAGAGTTTTAAATTGCATTTCTTTTACTTTGGGTGTGATCGGCCATTTTGTAAATGTCCAATGTTTTTCTGAAATTGTTGGATTTTGTAATATTTTAAGTTTGATCTTCCATCATTATGATAGATCTGTTCTTTGAAAGCTTTATTTAGAGATTTGTTGTCACATGTTTTTGTCTGTAATGCTTAATTCTCCTATTTTAAATTTGGGAGTTTGATTTAGAAAAAATATTTAAAAAAAATATGTTTTTTAACAGCTGTATCAAAGCCACTGGGAGAGATTTACAGATTTATTCTTTGAGAGAACATTGAAAATTAAATTTGTTTTGTAATTCTTGTATCTGTAAAACTTCACCGTTTATTTCCAAAATGTCATGTACAAAGATAAAGCCTTGGTCAAACATAAGCTGGTTGAACAAAGACTTTTTGTTTGATACAATTACAATCATTAAATACCATTTTCCAATGATGTAAAACTTGCTTGTGAAACTCAGAAAACTTAAAGGTGGTTTAGAGATTTCAGAGTCACATTTCAAAAGAAAGTTTAACCCGACAAACTTCTTGAAAATACTTTTTGGAATGTGATGCCGTATTTAACATGGCTTCAATAGACGTTCTTTCAACCATTTTATTTTACCCCCAATTACTAGTAATTACCACTTTTAGTGCCACAATAAGTACCTCTGTCATTACTAGTCATTACCACTGTAAGTACCATGGACTTACCGGCCCGTAATGTAAAGTGTCGCCCGTGTGGTTTTAGAGCAGAAGGAGAACAAGAAGAAAAAAGCTAGTTTGAAATTCAATATTTTTGACTCTTTGAAACTGGCTTTGTCTTTTCCTGTACAAGAAACGTAATATAGAACAATGTGCTCCCGAGAAAATATAGGCTTGTTGCTCTGTGACTCACTTGATTTTCAAATACTGTCCATTTTAAAATTGTCCAATGGTGTCTTAATATTAAAAGTACTATATTAAAGTGATTGTTACTATGTTTGAAATGAAGATTTGGTAAAAAGAATTCTGAATGCTTTTGAGTTTGTTTTATGTTAAAGTTTTGAGTTAAAATATGGATTTATGCTTTTTGTTTTATACTTTTAGAATGGATTAAATATTTTGTCAATAGTGGTCACGTGACTTCGTGACCAACAGGGGGAATGAGGAGATAAAATGTCAGTTATTCTGTTTATAGCCTTGTTTAAGAATTCCACGGTTAAATTGATCCCAGACACTAAACTATGTACAATATGTTTTGAGACCCAAGGACAGAATGTTAGCTATTTGAATGACTACGTATACAAGGGCTGTAACAACTATATAATATGTGAATCTCAATGCTTTGGTGGTGGGAACTGGGACTTGGGAAGTGCTCTGAATGCAGCATGTCGCCTCTCTGAATGTGTGCTCTCCTGATTGTTGCTCTTGTTAATAAATCTGGCTCTGGACACGATCCGCTTCTCTCCGGGAGTTTATTGTTGAGGTGGGAGTAAGTCACTAAATGCAAGTCTCGGGTCAAGTCCAAGTCGTGATGGTCCTGTAACATCCTAGCGCTAGAGACGCTGTAACAAGGTAATATGTGGATGTATTGTAAGTACCGCGAGACTTTGTATACATGCATGAGATCCAATATGGCCAAGTAAACAGACCTGAAGTTATACTGGTGTGGTTATTCTACAATAATAAGTTCATGCCAGAGGGCAAATACAACAACGTGTGAAGTCGTTTGCTCTAACTTTTCTTTTTAAACAATTTATAAAACAGGGCGCTGTAACTGTGACACTTTATAGATTAAAGTAGTTTCCCCCCATTAAAAACTCTTTAAGGTCATCAAACTAAAATGAAACACTGTTTATAATGTTAACTTTTCATTATGTTCAGGTGTAGCTGTGTTTTACTGTAACCTGTAATACCTGTGTGCACCAGCAGGGGGCGCGTGGGGCGTTTGGTCTCAGTATTGGCGCTGTAGAAGAAGTCCTGTCATATGAGTGAAACAGAGGCATCAAGCTCCGGGAGTAATATTACTTTAACATGTTTTACAGGTAAGCTGGTCGGTAAAACGCACATAAACAGTAGTAGACTTTCTCCTGTACCTTTTACAGTAAGTTTTGTTAAGCTAGGAAGTGTTTAGTCAATATTATTTGTGTAAAAACGAGTGTTAGACCAAGCTAACGTTTCTAAGATGGCGGACGTTGGTCCAACGGTCACCGCGGTGACCAAACAAAACACTGTTTAATTCTGTACGAGGTTAAGTTCACGACATCAGTGCTCAGAGATACTTGAGAGGATTATGATAAAGGCAATTTATGTGATAAGGACTTTCCAAACGCACTTTGAAGAGTTTAGTTTTTACTATAAGCACATCAGTTCTGTGTGTTCAGCTAAGCTACTGGTGTCTGTGCTAAGGCAGGACAATGTCACAGCACAGTTAAGTTTCAGAAGAGAACGGTCATGACAAGAGATCAATACAATTCATAGGTAATAAGTGATTAAAACATGATTAAAAGGTGGTTAAAAACAGGACTGAAGGTTTTTCAGTCATTTGAACATGTTTTGTGAGAAGTCCTGTCAGTGCGTGATATGAGTGAAACAGAGGCATCAAGCTCCGGCTGTAATAGTATTAGTACATGTTTTACAGCTTGTGTTGCACCACGAAGGAGTCGGCCCGTCTTTCCAGATGTGTGACATAACCACCTGTTCTGCTCTGGTGATGTTTGTGTTTCTGTGCATTTTTAAAGAGCTGTAGCTCAGCAATGGAAACATGTTCAGGGCTGTGTCGAGTCGACGCAAAGTATTTCCAGGAACAATCATCTAAAATGTGCTGGATTTTAAACTGTGGGATTTATCGGCTGATCAAAAGTGTGAGAGGCTCCACATAAGAAGTGTATTGAGTGATCATCTTCATATATTTGAGTTTATTAGGATCTAACTTTGCTGCAGTAGAAGCAGGATGTTGATCTGATAAAGAGTCTTTGAGTTCGAGCTTCACAGAGATGGTCTTACTCGGTCTAGTCTATGCAGGGTTAGGGTTACTAAGGCACTTACAGTTTTCCCCCAGATAGAGCCATATCAGTCATTCATTTCATTGTCATTTAGTGAAAGAGCTTTGGGCGGCTGGTTTTATAAATGTGCTACAGCCGTCGGCATTGGGGCTAAACGTACTTAAATCAGGTCTTATAGTTTGAACTAACATTAAACTCAAATGCTGCTGATGCTGTTTCTAATTCAAACTAAAGCAGAACAACTTAATCACTGCCTGTAAAGAAACGAGCTCCAGGTGAATTCACCTTTTCCATCTGTCCTCCAGGGGGCGGCACAGAGAAGGCCCTGCAGCCCAGACCTTCAGACCTTCAGACCTTCAGACCTTCAGACCTTCAGACCTTCAGACCTTCAGACCTTCAGACCTTCAGACCTTCAGACCTTCAGACCTGGCTGGCTCTGTCTGGGGAAACCTTGCGGTGATAACGACCGGTCAGAGTCTGTCAGGCGGTGAGTCCAGCTCTTATGTTACACTCTTGTTTAGTCCTGGTTTAACCCTTGTTTAGTCCAGGTTTAACCCTTGTTTAGTCCTGGTTTAACCCTTGTTTAGTCCTGGTTTAACCCTTGTTTAGTCCTGGTTTAACCCTTGTTTAGTCCAGGTTTAACCCTTGTTCAGTCCTGGTTTAACCCTTGTTTAGTCCAGGTTTAAACCTTGTTTAGTCCTGGTTTAGCCCTTGTTTAGTCCTGGTTTAACCCTTGTTTAGTCCAGGTTTAGCCCTTGTTTAGTCCTGGTTTAGCCCTTGTTTAGTCCTGGTTTAGCCCTTGTTTAGTCCTGGTTTAGCCCTTGTTTAGTCCTGGTTTAACCCTTGTTTAGTCCTGGTTTAACCCTTGTTTAGTCCTGGTTTAGCCCTTGTTTAGTCCTGGTTTAGCCCTTGTTTAGTCCTGGTTTAGCCCTTGTTTAGTCCTGGTTTAACCCTTGTTTAGTCCTGGTTTAGCCCTTGTTTAGTCCTGGTTTAGCCCTTGTTTAGTCCTGGTTTAGCCCTTGTTTAGTCCTGGTTTAACCCTTGTTTAGTCCTGGTTTAACCCTTGTTTAGTCCTGGTTTAACCCTTGTTTAGTCCTGGTTTAGCCCTTGTTTAGTCCTGGTTTAGCCCTTGTTTAGTCCAGGTTTAACCCTTGTTTAGTCCTGGTTTAGCCCTTGTTTAGTCCTGGTTTAACCCTTGTTTAGTCCTGGTTTAACCCTTGTTTAGTCCTGGTTTAACCCTTGTTTAGTCCTGGTTTAGCCCTTGTTTAGTCCTGGTTTAGCCCTTGTTTAGTCCTGGTTTAGCCCTTGTTTAGTCCTGGTTTAGCCCTTGTTTAGTCCTGGTTTAACCCTTGTTTAGTCCAGGTTTAACCCTTGTTTAGTCCTGGTTTAACCCTTGTTTAGTCCTGGTTTAACCCTTGTTTAGTCCTGGTTTAGCCCTTGTTTAGTCCTGGTTTAGCCCTTGTTTAGTCCTGGTTTAGCCCTTGTTTAGTCCTGGTTTAACCCTTGTTTAGTCCAGGTTTAACCCTTGTTTAGTCCTGGTTTAACCCTTGTTTAGTCCAGGTTTAGCCCTTGTTTAGTCCAGGTTTAGCCCTTGTTTAGTCCTGGTTTAACCCCTGTTTAGTCCTAGTTTAGCCCTTGTTTAGTCCTGGTTTAACCCTTGTTTAGTCCTGGTTTAACCCTTGTTTAGTCCTGGTTTAACCCTTGTTTAGTCCTGGTTTAACCCTTGTTTAGTCCTGGTTTAGCCCTTGTTTAGTCCTGGTTTAGCCCTTGTTTAGTCCAGGTTTAACCCTTGTTTAGTCCTGGTTTAGCCCTTGTTTAGTCCTGGTTTAGCCCTTGTTTAGTCCTGGTTTAACCCTTGTTTAGTCCTGGTTTAGCCCTTGTTTAGTCCTGGTTTAACCCTTGTTTAGTCCTGGTTTAGCCCTTGTTTAGTCCTGGTTTAACCCTTGTTTAGTCCTGGTTTAACCCTTGTTTAGTCCTGGTTTAACCCTTGTTTAGTCCTGGTTTAGCCCTTGTTTAGTCCTGGTTTAACCCCTGTTTAGTCCTAGTTTAGCCCTTGTTTAGTCCTGGTTTAACCCTTGTTTAGTCCTGGTTTAACCCTTGTTTAGTCCTGGTTTAACCCTTGTTTAGTCCTGGTTTAACCCTTGTTTAGTCCTGGTTTAGCCCTTGTTTAGTCCTGGTTTAGCCCTTGTTTAGTCCAGGTTTAACCCTTGTTTAGTCCTGGTTTAGCCCTTGTTTAGTCCTGGTTTAACCCTTGTTTAGTCCTGGTTTAACCCTTGTTTAGTCCTGGTTTAACCCTTGTTTAGTCCTGGTTTAGCCCTTGTTTAGTCCTGGTTTAGCCCTTGTTTAGTCCTGGTTTAACCCTTGTTTAGTCCAGGTTTAACCCTTGTTTAGTCCTGGTTTAACCCTTGTTTAGTCCAGGTTTAGCCCTTGTTTAGTCCAGGTTTAGCCCTTGTTTAGTCCTGGTTTAACCCCTGTTTAGTCCTAGTTTAGCCCTTGTTTAGTCCTGGTTTAACCCTTGTTTAGTCCTGGTTTAACCCTTGTTTAGTCCTGGTTTAACCCTTGTTTAGTCCTGGTTTAACCCTTGTTTAGTCCTGGTTTAGCCCTTGTTTAGTCCTGGTTTAGCCCTTGTTTAGTCCAGGTTTAACCCTTGTTTAGTCCTGGTTTAGCCCTTGTTTAGTCCTGGTTTAGCCCTTGTTTAGTCCTGGTTTAACCCTTGTTTAGTCCTGGTTTAGCCCTTGTTTAGTCCTGGTTTAACCCTTGTTTAGTCCTGGTTTAGCCCTTGTTTAGTCCTGGTTTAACCCTTGTTTAGTCCTGGTTTAACCCTTGTTTAGTCCTGGTTTAACCCTTGTTTAGTCCTGGTTTAGCCCTTGTTTAGTCCTGGTTTAACCCCTGTTTAGCCCTGGTTTAACCCTTGTTTAGTCCAGGTTTAGCCCTTGTTTAGTCCTGGTTTAACACTTGTTTAGTCCTGGTTTAACCCTTGTTTAGTCCTGGTTTAACCCTTGTTTAGTCCTGGTTTAACCCTTGTTTAGTCCTGGTTTAACCCTTGTTTAGTCCTGGTTTAACCCTTGTTTAGTCCTGGTTTAACCCTTGTTTAGTCCTGGTTTAACCCTTGTTTAGTCCTGGTTTAACCCTTGTTTAGTCCTGGTTTAGCCCTTGTTTAGTCCTGGTTTAGCCCTTGTTTAGTCCAGGTTTAACCCTTGTTTAGTCCTGGTTTAGCCCTTGTTTAGTCCTGGTTTAACCCTTGTTTAGTCCTGGTTTAACCCTTGTTTAGTCCTGGTTTAACCCTTGTTTAGTCCTGGTTTAGCCCTTGTTTAGTCCTGGTTTAGCCCTTGTTTAGTCCTGGTTTAACCCTTGTTTAGTCCAGGTTTAGCCCTTGTTTAGTCCAGGTTTAGCCCTTGTTTAGTCCTGGTTTAACCCCTGTTTAGTCCTGGTTTAGCCCTTGTTTAGTCCTGGTTTAACCCTTGTTTAGTCCTGGTTTAACCCTTGTTTAGTCCTGGTTTAACCCTTGTTTAGTCCTGGTTTAACCCTTGTTTAGTCCTGGTTTAACCCTTGTTTAGTCCTGGTTTAACCCTTGTTTAGTCCAGGTTTAACCCTTGTTTAGTCCTGGTTTAACCCTTGTTTAGTCCTGGTTTAATCCTTGTTTAGTCCTGGTTTAGCCCTTGTTTAGTCCTGGTTTAACCCTTGTTTAGTCCTGGTTTAACCCTTGTTTAGTCCTGGTTTAACCCTTGTTTAGTCCAGGTTTAACCCTTGTTTAGTCCAGGTTTAACCCTTGTTTAGTCCTGGTTTAACCCTTGTTTAGTCCTGGTTTAACCCTTGTTTAGTCCTGGTTTAGCCCTTGTTTAGTCCTGGTTTAGCCCTTGTTTAGTCCTGGTTTAACCCTTGTTTAGTCCTGGTTTAGCCCTTGTTTAGTCCTGGTTTAACCCTTGTTTAGTCCTGGTTTAGCCCTTGTTTAGTCCTGGTTTAATCCTTGTTTAGTCCTGGTTTAACCCTTGTTTAGTCCTGGTTTAACCCTTGTTTAGTCCTGGTTTAGCCCTTGTTTAGTCCAGGTTTAACCCTGGTTTAGTCCTGGTTTAGCCCTTGTTTAGTCCTGGTTTAATCCTTGTTTAGTCCTGGTTTAACCCTTGTTTAGTCCTGGTTTAACCCTTGTTTAGTCCTGGTTTAACCCTTGTTTAGTCCTGGTTTAACCCTTGTTTAGTCCTGGTTTAACCCTTGTTTAGTCCTGGTTTAGCCCTTGTTTAGTCCTGGTTTAGCCCTTGTTTAGTCCAGGTTTAACCCTTGTTTAGTCCTGGTTTAACCCTTGTTTAGTCCTGGTTTAACCCTTGTTTAGTCCTGGTTTAATCCTTGTTTAGTCCAGGTTTAATCCTTGTTTAGTCCTGGTTTAACCCTTGTTTAGTCCTGGTTTAACCCTTGTTTAGTCCTGGTTTAACCCTTGTTTAGTCCTGGTTTAACCCTTGTTTAGTCCTGGTTTAACCCTTGTTTAGTCCTGGTTTAACCCTTGTTTAGTCCTGGTTTAACCCTTGTTTAGTCCTGGTTTAACCCTTGTTTAGTCCTGGTTTAACCCTTGTTTAGTCCTGGTTTAATCCTTGTTTAGTCCTGGTTTAACCCTTGTTTAGTCCTGGTTTAATCCTTGTTTAGTCCTGGTTTAGCCCTTGTTTAGTCCTGGTTTAACCCTTGTTTAGTCCAGGTTTAACCCTTGTTTAGTCCTGGTTTAATCCTTGTTTAGTCCAGGTTTAATCCTTGTTTAGTCCTGGTTTAACCCTTGTTTAGTCCTGGTTTAACCCTTGTTTAGTCCTGGTTTAACCCTTGTTTAGTCCTGGTTTAATCCTTGTTTAGTCCTGGTTTAACCCTTGTTTAGTCCTGGTTTAACCCTTGTTTAGTCCTGGTTTAACCCTTGTTTAGTCCTGGTTTAACCCTTGTTTAGTCCTGGTTTAACCCTTGTTTAGTCCTGGTTTAATCCTTGTTTAGTCCTGGTTTAGCCCTTGTTTAGTCCTGGTTTAACCCTTGTTTAGTCCAGGTTTAACCCTTGTTTAGTCCAGGTTTAACCCTTGTTTAGTCCTGGTTTAACCCTTGTTTAGTCCTGGTTTAACCCTTGTTTAGTCCTGGTTTAACCCTTGTTTAGTCCTGGTTTAACCCTTGTTTAGTCCTGGTTTAACCCTTGTTTAGTCCTGGTTTAGCCCTTGTTTAGTCCTGGTTTAGCCCTTGTTTAGTCCTGGTTTAACCCTTGTTTAGTCCTGGTTTAACCCTTGTTTAGTCCTGGTTTAACCCTTGTTTAGTCCTGGTTTAACCCTTGTTTAGTCCTGGTTTAGCCCTTGTTTAGTCCTGGTTTAACCCTTGTTTAGTCCAGGTTTAGCCCTTGTTTAGTCCTGGTTTAACCCTTGTTTAGTCCTGGTTTAACCCTTGTTTAGTCCTGGTTTAACCCTTGTTTAGTCCAGGTTTAACCCTTGTTTAGTCCAGGTTTAACCCTTGTTTAGTCCTGGTTTAGCCCTTGTTTAGTCCTGGTTTAGCCCTTGTTTAGTCCTGGTTTAACCCTTGTTTAGTCCTGGTTTAATCCTTGTTTAGTCCAGGTTTAACCCTTGTTTAGTCCAGGTTTAACCCTTGTTTAGTCCTGGTTTAGCCCTTGTTTAGTCCTGGTTTAGCCCTTGTTTAGTCCTGGTTTAACCCTTGTTTAATCCTGGTTTAGCCCTTGTTTAGTCCTGGTTTAGCCCTTGTTTAGTCCTGGTTTAACCCTTGTTTAATCCTGGTTTAGCCCTTGTTTAGTCCTGGTTTAACCCTTGTTTAGTCCTGGTTTAACCCTTGTTTAGTCCTGGTTTAACCCTTGTTTAGTCCTGGTTTAGCCCTTGTTTAGCCCTGGTTTAGCCCTTGTTTAGTCCTGGTTTAACCCTTGTTTAGTCCTGGTTTAACCCTTGTTTAGTCCTGGTTTAACCCTTGTTTAGTCCAGGTTTAACCCTTGTTTAGTCCTTGTTTAGCCCTTGTTTAGTCCTGGTTTAACCCTTGTTTAGTCCTGGTTTAGCCCTTGTTTAGTCCTGGTTTAACCCTTGTTTAGTCCTGGTTTAACCCTTGTTTAGTCCTGGTTTAACCCTTGTTTAGTCCTGGTTTAATCCTTGTTTAGTCCTGGTTTAATCCTTGTTTAGTCCTGGTTTAATCCTTGTTTAGTCCTGGTTTAGCCCTTGTTTAGTCCTGGTTTAACCCTTGTTTAGTCCTGGTTTAACCCTTGTTTAGTCCAGGTTTAAGCCTTGTTTAGTCCTGGTTTAGCCCTTGTTTAATCCTGGTTTAACCCTTGTTTAATCCTGGTTTAACCCTTGTTTAGTCCTGGTTTAACCCTTGTTTAGTCCAGGTTTAACCCTTGTTTAGTCCTGGTTTAACCCTTGTTTAGTCCTGGTTTAGCCCTTGTTTAGTCCTGGTTTAAGCCTTGTTTAGTCCTGGTTTAGCCCTTGTTTAGTCCTGGTTTAAGCCTTGTTTAGTCCTGGTTTAACCCTTGTTTAGTCCAGGTTTAACCCTTGTTTAGTCCAGGTTTAACCCTTGTTTTGTCCTGGTTTAACCCTTGTTTAGTCCAGGTTTAACCTTTGTTTAGTCCTGGTTTAACCCTTGTTTAGTCCTGGTTTAGCCCTTGTTTAGTCCTGGTTTAGCCCTTGTTTAGTCCTGGTTTAAGCCTTGTTTAGTCCTGGTTTAGCCCTTGTTTAATCCTGGTTTAACCCTTGTTTAGTCCTGGTTTAGCCCTTGTTTAGTCCTGGTTTAAGCCTTGTTTAGTCCTGGTTCAGCCCTTGTTTAGTCCAGGTTTAACCCTTGTTTAGTCCAGGTTTAGCCCTTGTTTAGTCCTGGTTTAGCCCTTGTTTAGTCCAGGTTTAACCCTTGTTTAGTCCAGGTTTAGCCCTTGTTTAGTCCTGATTTAACCCTTGTTTAGTCCAGGTTTAACCCTTGTTTAGTCCAGGTTTAGCCCTTGTTTAGTCCAGGTTTAGCCCTTGTTTAGTCCTGATTTAACCCTTGTTTAGTCCAGGTTTAACCCTTGTTTAGTCCTGGTTTAGCCCTTGTTTAGTCCTGGTTTAGCCCTTGTTTAGTCCAGGTTTAACCCTTGTTTAGTCCTGGTTTAACCCTTGTTTAGTCCTGGTTTAATCCTTGTTTAGTCCAGGTTTAACCCTTGTTTAGTCCTGGTTTAGCCCTTGTTTTGTCCTGGTTTAACCCTTGTTTAGTCCTGGTTTAACCCTTGTTTAGTCCAGGTTTAACCCTTGTTTAGTCCAGGTTTAACCCTTGTTTAGTCCAGGTTTAACCCTTGTTTAGTCCTGGTTTAACCCTTGTTTAGTCCTGGTTTAACCCTTGTTTAGTCCTGGTTTAACCCTTGTTTAGTCCTGGTTTAACCCTTGTTTAGTCCTGGTTTATGGATACACACAGGGTTATGTAAATAACATGTAAATGATATGATAATGAGAGGGCGTGTGTTCTTCTAACACGTATGAAGATGTGTCTGTAGCTGAACATCTAAACACCACAGTCCTTCCATATGTGAAGAAAAGCCTCATCCTAAAACGGAAACGGTTTACACAGATGTTCTGCACAGAAAATCATCACAAATCTAAACATTTCCTGAGGAACAGTGATGGAAACGAGGATGAAAACACAACAAAAGTTTAGTTTGGTTTATTTCAAGCCAAAATGTAAAGATTAAACAATGAGGAGCCGTACATTAGACGGTTACACAAACCAGTCACAATCAGCCCCCCCCTCCCTCTGTTTCACCTTTATCACCTCATTTCACCCTCAAATACATCATCAGACTCTTTTCTGAGCAAAAGGCCCAGTTACATTCTGATTCACAGCCAGTCGCTTTAAATCAAAATACACAGATTCTAATCATTACACAAAACATATATTTCCTCAATCTGCAAAATCAAAGTGAACATAACAAATAAATGCACAGTGACAGTGTTTTCCTCATCAATCATTGATATATTAAAGATGATATAAACTTAAGCCCATACAAACATGTTTATAGGATCTGAGATCACTGTGATTAAACCTCACACACTCTGACCCTTTGTCAAATACTTTATAGGCAGATTTATTCCCTTTAAAAACAAAACCCTTCTCACCCTGGACACGGACTGTTCCTCCCTCTCCCCTCAGGCAGGAGGCTACGGTCCCTCCAGACCCCCCTCCCTCCACCATCACACTCACAAACAAAAGACCCAATAACTCATATCATAAATGTTAATATAAATCTGAAGCAAAAAGTAAAGCGTGTTTATATGAAGCTCTGGTCCTGGAGGTTCTTCCCGTCTGAAGCTCCGCCCACTGCAGCTCTCTCTCTCTGGATCAAACTTTAGTCAAACTCTGAACAGGAAAGAGCCGTTCTGTCTGGGATCAGTCTGAGGTTCTGCCACCAGCTGCTCATCTTCTGGAGACTTCACTATCAGAAGCTGTTGAGGAGCAGAAAACAGAGAGGATTCAATTAAAGTGATTTAATGTTTTGAATACGCCCTCGTCCTGGAACTGCAGAAATACTTGATCTGAGCAGATACTCGAGTAACTCTGAGACTTTAGCAGAGTCCAGTTTAAAGCAACACAAAGAAACAATATGGATGAATTTCCTCTTAAGGCGAGACACGGCAGGTGTGAAGTACTGAAGGTGAAAGTACTGATTTTTCAAGCAGTGGTGTAGATTTTTGAGCCCTTACAGTCGCTCATACAGACTTCAAACTTTCCATCCTTGGACTAGAGGGATTTTTTAATATCTAATTCCGAGCCTGATTTATTCAGCTTTGAACCCCCCAAAAACAAGGCGGAATTTGAGTTAAGAGAGAAAAGGAAAAGGACTGAGAACCTTCTGTGTGCTCCAGGCTCTGAATAAACACAAAGTCAGTACTCACAACATTGTGTTCAGTTGACAGTCAGGGCTGCGTTTAAGGTCCAGGAGCTCCTTCACATCTGAATAACGCAGTCTGTTATCACTCAGGCTCAGCTCAGTGAGATGTGAGGAGGGGTTGGACTTCAGAGCTGAGGCCAGAGCGGAACAGCTGATCTTTGTCAAACCACAGTCACCCAATCTGAATAAAGAATAAATGATGAGATTAAAGTTCACAGTAAACTTTGACACAGAGACATTATTTACTGTTTCCTTTTCTGTTTGTGAACATTAAACACTGTTATTCTGAGACTGGCACCTGCAGCATTAATGACTGAACACGAACACACAGGATATAGAAAAAGAAGAAATCATTTATCTCTGAGACACTGTAAGTGTGAGTTTGTCTTTTAACCTCTTAACCCCCGCCTGAACCAAGCACTTTTTCTTCAGCTTTTCCCAAATCTAATCTTTTTGTCGAGGGGCGTGGTGTTTGTCTGAGGGGGCGTGGTGTTAGTCTGAGGGGGCGTGGTGTTAGTCTGAG
Organism: Gobius niger; assembly: GCF_951799975.1. NCBI lineage: Eukaryota > Metazoa > Chordata > Actinopteri > Gobiiformes > Gobiidae > Gobius > Gobius niger. The sequence goes on from NC_136859.1 coordinate 570,870, forward strand.
GGGGCGTGGTGTTAGTCTGAGGGGGCGTGGTGTTAGTCTGAGGGGGCGTGGTGTTAGTTTGAGGGGGCGTGGTGTTAGTCTGAGGGGGCGTGGTGTTAGTCTGAGGGGGCTAACACCAGGGGGAAAAGCTATTAGTCAGCTTTTCCCAAATCATGTCCCCCAGTTTGGCTTTTTCCAAATCTAAAAACTAAAAGAGGCAAAAAAATGACAAAAACGAGGTTTAAAAAGTGATGAAAAACAAAAAATGTGACAAAAATAATGCAACAAAAAAGGTTTTGAGTTTTTATGTCTTAGATTTCACATGAGACGTCACTCTGACCGATTAAACTTTTAGATTTGAGTAAAGCCGAACTGAACAAAAGGTGCTCGGTTAAGGTAAGAGGTTACGGTGTTTGAAAAACTCGTCCTTTTTGAGATTTGTTTTATAAAATCCTGCACTTTTCAAAGTTACTTTTTAAGGCAGTGTTTAAATGTTGTGTTTACCTCCACGTGATATTAAAAGGATAAATACACATTTTCTTTTAACTTCATCTTTTAAACCGAACCATAACCCTCACTCTTCTCCTGAACCTCAGGCAGGAATTAGAAATGTGAAAATCCCTGTGAAAAAAACTTCCAAATGTTGGAGCATTTTTCTCAGAGGCTGTTGCTAAATAAAGAAATAGAAGAGTTTATGAACCCAAAAGCCATAAAGCTGAGTTTGTAGCACATTTAAGTTATATTCAGCTAATCTCACACAGTGAACTTACTCGAGTTTCTGCAGGCGACAGTCTGGGCTCTTCAGAAAACCACACAGATGAGCCACTCCCGAGTCAGACACTCTGTTGTCACCCAGGTACAGCTCAGTGAGATGTGAGGGGTTGGACTTCAGAGCTGAGGCCAGAGCGGAACAGCTGATCTCTGACAAACCACAGCCAAACAATCTGAATAAAGAATAAATGAGGAGATTAAAGTTCACAGTAAACTTTGACACAAAAACATTATTTACTTTTTCCTTTCCTGTTTGTGAACATTAAACACTGTTATTCTGAGACTGGCACCTGCAGCATTAATGACTGAACACTAACATACAGGATATAGAAAAAGAATAAATCATTTATCTCTGAGACACTGTAAGTGTGAGATTGTCTTTCAACCTCTTAACCCCCGCCTGAACCGAGCACTTTTTCTTCAGTTCTGCTTTTCCCAAATCTAATCTTTTTGTCGTATTTTGTAAACGTTTTTTGTCGTGTTTCTAGTAGGTTTTTTGTTTTTTGTCACATTTATGTTGCTTTTCCAGTAACAAACCACTCTAACCACTAAGCCACTGTCAGACTGGTGTCAATGGCAGTGAGTCCGAGTAGCATCTCGAATTTCCCCAATCGCATTAATCAAATACTTACCTACGCTTTTGTTTTGTTCTCGTCTTTTTATCACTTTGTCATTTTCTGTTGCTTTTTTTTTGGCACTTTTTTGCCCTTTTTTGCTTTTGTTCTTTTACTGACTCTGACCTGAGAGGGTGATTGGCTCCATCTCCCCAAGTCCTGTTCACCTCAGGACCTGGAGGCGTGTGGGTCGGATCACAGCTGACCCTTCTCACCCTGGACACGGACTATTCACCCCCCTCCCCTCAGGTAGGAGGCTACAGTCTATCCAGACCCACAGATCCCAACAGTTGAACAGTTTTTCCCCACAGCCGTCAGACTCATGAACGATAAACAGAGCCGGTGCCTAAGCAAAAACCCACTTGGGGCCCTACAGCATCACCCCAAGGCTGTTTGATGAAGTGAACTCATTTACCATCAAAAACAGTTATACTGTGCAGTAGTGCAGGGCAGGAGTGGAACATAACCTGCCCCACTAACCACTAACCCACTGTTAGTCTGCGGTTTAGGACCATATTAGTCTATTTCCCCCAGGAGGAGAGAGGAGGAGAGAGGAGGAGAGAGGAGGAGAGAGAAGTTAATCAGAAAGGAGAGTGTTTGATAAAACATTAATTATCTCCGAAACTAGAAAGAAAACAGTGATTTGGATTAAAACTAGTGACTGTTTAGCTTTGAATTTCTCAGGAACCGAGACACGCACAACTAAACTGTTTTCACCTACGGAGAGCTGAGAGTCTCGCCTTTAAAACGAGCCACAGCCTGTGTCCATAGATATAACACAGAATACACTGTGGTGCTACAAATATCATGACAAATGGTCTGGATTGTTGACGCTCAACAGCAAAACAGCGGCACACTGAATGTGTTAATATAGACGCTGCAGTTACACGTATGACCTGAGGTGGCAGTAGTGAGCATAAAATGACCAATTTGCATCTAGCCCCTTTAAGACATTCACGGTCTGCACCTCTGTTCTTTTACAGACTCTGACCTGAGAGGGGAGTTTACAGACTATTAGTGTTAGTTTGAACATTTCCATCTTTATTTCAATTTTCTTTAATGGTTATTAAGGAGAGAGAGGGAGGTGCAGTTGTTGCTTCTGCCTCGACCTCAGGCCACTCCCCCTCAAGCCACTCCCCCTCAAGCCACTCCCCCTCAGGCCACTCCCCCTCAGGCCACTCCCACTCAGGCCACTCCCACTCGCTCCTAAACTCCTGTGAGCGCTGACACCAGAGTCTGGCCCTGACCCTCAGGTCCTGGAGCAGCGCTGACCTCACAGACGGACAGATCTTTGTTTTAACCCCCACCTGAACAGAGCACTTTTCCCCCAGTTTGGCTTTATCCAAATCTAAAAACTAAAAGTGTCAAAACAGCGAAGAAAACATGATCAAAAAGTGATGAAAAGCAAAAAAAATAGATCAACAAAAACTTGGAAAAGCAAAAATAACACAATAAATATGTGACAAACACATGAAAAAGTTTTGTAGGCCTTAGCTTTCAAACGAGACGTTCCTCTGGCCTATAGGCTGTAAACTCCAGACGCTTTTAGATTTGAGTAAAGCCGAACTGAACAAAAGGTGCTCGGTTAAGGTAAGAGGTTACGGTTTTTGAAAAACACGTCCTTTTTGAGATTTGTTTTTTAAAATCCTGCACTTTTCAAAGTTACTTTTTAAGGAAGTGTTTAAATGTTGTGTTTACGTCCACGTGATATTAAAAGGATAAACACACATTTTCTTTTAACTTCATCTTTTAAACCGAACCATAACCCTCACTCTTCTCCTGAACCTCAGGCAGGAATTAGAAATGTGGAAAATCCCTGTGAAAAAAACTTCCAAATGTTGGAGCATTTTCCTCAGAGGCTGTTGCTAAATAAAGAAATAGAAGAGTTTATGAACCCAAAAGCTATAAAGCTGAGTTTGTAGCACATTTAAGTTATATTCAGCTTATCTCACAAGGTGAACTTACGTGAGAATCTGCAGGCGACAGTCTGGGCTCTTCAGAAAACCACACAGATGAGACACTCCCGAGTCAGACAGTCTGTTATAACTCAGGCTCAGGTCAGTGAGATGTGAGGGGTTGGACTTCAGAGCTGAGGCCAGAGCGGAACAGCTGATCTCTGACAAACCACAGTGGTACAATCTGAATAAAGAATAAATGATGAGATTAAAGTTCACACTCAAGCCACTCCCCCTCAGCACACTCCCACTCAGAACACTCCCACTCAGGCCACTCCCACTCAGGCCACTCCCACTCGCTCCTAAACTCCTGTGAGCGCTGACACCAGAGTCTGGCCCTGACCCTCAGGTCCTGAGATCTTTGTTTTAACCTCTTAACCCCCACCTGAACAGAGCACATGTCCCCCAGTTTGGCTTTATCCAAATCTAAAAACTAAAAGTGTCAAAACAGCGACGAAAACATGATTAAAAAGTGATGAAAAACAAAAAAATAGATCAACAAAAACTCGGAAAAGCAAAAATAACACAATAAATATGTGACAAACACATGAAAAAACCCGTCAAAGAAAGTGATGAAGAAAGCAACAAAAATATGACAAAGTTTTGTAGGCCTTAGCTTTCAAATGAGACGTTACTCACATGAAAAAGTTTTGTAGGCCTTAGCTTTCAAACGAGACGTTCCTCTGGCCTATAGGCTGTAAACTCCAGACGCTTTTAGATTTGAGTAAAGCCGAACTGAACAAAAGGTGCTCGGTTAAGGTCAGAGGTTACAGTCTTTTAAAAACTCGTCCTTTTTGAGATTTGTTTTTTAAAATCCTGCACTTTTCAAAGTTACTTTTTAAGGAAGTGTTTAAATGTTGTGTTTACCTCCACGTGATATTAAAAGGATAAATACACCTTTTCTTTTAACTTCATCTTTTAAACCGAACCATAACCCTCACTCTTCTCCTGAAACTCAGGAATTAGAAATGTGACAATCCCTGTGGAAAAAAAATTCCAAATGTTGGAGCATTTTCCTCAGAGGCTGTTGCTAAATAAAGAAATAGAAGAGTTTATGAACCCAAAAGCTATAAAGCTGAGTTTGTAGCACATTTAAGTTATATTCAGCTAATCTCACACAGTGAACTTACGTGAGAATCTGCAGGCGACAGTCTGGGCTCTTCAGAAAATCACACAGATGAGACACTCCTGAGTCAGACAGGTCTTCGTTACCAAGCAGGTCCAGCTGAGTGAGATGTGAGGGGTTGGACTTCAGAGCTGAGGCCAGAGCGGAACAGCTGATCTCTGACAAACCACAGCGGTACAATCTGAATAAAGAATAAATGATGAGATTAAAGTTCACAGTGAACTTTGACACAAGAACATTATTTACTGTTTCCTTTTCTGTTTGTGAACACTAAACACTGTTATTCTGAGACTGGCACCTGCAGCATTAATGACTGAACACTAACACTATGTTTAATGTCGCACATCTCACCAAGAAAAAATCCTAGTTTGTGAACCTGTTTACAAACAATGGCAATAAAAACTATTCTGATTTTGACCTGAGAGAGGAGAGTTTACAGTTCGGACTCTTCAGACCGTCACACAGCGCAGACATTGATGCATTGCTCAGTTTGTTGTCACTCAGATGCAGCTCTCTGAGATGGGAGGGGCTGGACCTCAGAGCTGAGGCCACCACTTCACAGTGAAGCTCAGAGAGGTCACAGTTACCAAACCTGTAACAGATGTTAGAGTCACAGGTGTTAGATCAGACTGAAGGTCTGAAGCTTCTGTTTGTGACTGAGGACTCACACAGCCTTCCTGCAGTTCGTCACCGCTGGGATCAGGTTCAGTTTACCCTGAGGAGACACTTCGTACATGTTTAGGTCCAGCTCCTCCAGGACCTGCTGTGACGTCTGTAGGATGTAGGCCAGAGCTGAACACAGAGACTCAGACACTACTGGCTGAACTCGACCTCCAGACTTCAGGACATCCTGGATCTGCTGCAGAATCCTGGTTTCTGTAAACAGGGAAGATGCATCCAGTGTTTTTGTTTATCACGGCAAATACAATAAATCTGTAAGTGTTGAGATAAATAATGTAATATATCCACAAAGAAATAAATAAGTCTGCGAACCAGTCCTAAAATAAATAAAAGGCTCTTTTTCATTCATGCTGTACAGTCATGTCATAACTTTACTCCCAGGCTCTGTACGTTATGGCTTGCATATCAGTATGACGCATAACTAAGGTATTTTACCCTCTTCATGTGGAAGCACAGTCAGACTTGAATGGGCGACCAGCACATTATGTTGAGTTCATGTCAAGTCCTGCACTGATGTTAAATAAACTTCTCCTGCATAAGACATCCAGACTTCTGCCTGTTCCTCATCCATCCTCTGACACCTTTGTTTTTGATACGTTTTACAGTTTTTTTGTGGCAGTGCCGTAAATTTCACAAAGAACTTTGTGACTCCATGTTATTCCAATGGGATGGACACATACGTCTCTCATTATACAACATTGCAGCACGTTAGCGCCCTCTGTAGGTGGTCATGGAAGTACGTCCTGTTAGGGCCGTCAATGCTGCTTGTGAAATAACAAAGATATTATTCACATGGAGAGGCTAAAATATAGTTTTAATGTTTACTGACAAAGATTAAAGGCACATCAGGACAATACGGTTGGTCCACAGTGTTGTGTTAGCGCCCCCTGTAGGGTTACAGAGGAGCAGTAATGGAGGCACGGCCCGTGAGCGCTGTTCGATGCGGCTTTGATTGTAATCCTATTTTCATGTGTATGAACAAGTCTGTTCCAAAAAGAGTTCAGATTGTTCAAAATGCTGCTGCCAGACTTTTGACTGAGAACAGCCAGAGCCCACATTACCCCCATCCTATCAAGTCTCCATCGGCTTCCTGTCACATTTCATATAGAGTTTAAAATGTTAGTGGTGCTCGGCTGCTGCCTGGTCAGGCGCCTCAGTATATCGCTCCTCAGGAGCTCCTTCAGTCTTTAGACCAGGGTCTCCTGAAGATCCAAAAACACATTCTAAAACCGGGAGAGATCAGACCTGCCCCAGTCCCTTCCTGAGCTTTGACTCTGTGGACTCTTTTAAAAAGCATTTGAAGACTTTTGGTTAATGGATTTTTAAATTTATATTCACCCATTTTCTGTACAGCACTTTGTGATTTTTATCTGTGAAAAGCCATATACAGATAAACGCTACTATTTACAATTACACAGGCCTAGTTCTTATGTAAAAGCCATTAAGACCTGGATGACTGAAATACCTCCCCCTTAAACAGAGGTTGTTATACTAGGCCCTCCCCCTGATCAAACATGAACCTACTGCTATAAAAGTCAAAATCACTACATCCGGGTTAGCGGAGATAAATGCTAACGGCGCAGCAGCTACGCTAACCCTGGAAGTACCGACTTTAGTAAATATGACTTTTTTAGCAGCAGGTTCAGCATGTTTGTCTAATGAGTCTGAGAAATAAGTCGGTTCAGTCACTCTCTGTGGAGTTTCACAAATATCGATGGTTGTTTTTAAGAGTTTGTTTTTTCTCGCATATTTGCCAGTTTGCTCGGACCTGGAAGCGGAAGTCGTGACGTCACACTGAACAAACACATTCATACAGCATTTTTCTGAGTGCATTAAATTGCCTTTATAACATTCCTAATGACTGCAGAATGTTCATACCTCTCCCTACTCATTAAAGCCACACCGCGTAGATTTTTACCAAATAAATGAAATTGAAATACATGCATTTATTTAAGACAGATATTTTCATCATTGAAAAATACCTCATAATTGAACAAACATGTGATTTTGCTGTGAGCGGCTCACGTCTTCTTAGACATGACTGTAACTTTACCGGAAGTGGGTGCGTCTTCAGTTCGTCTCCATGGCGACTAAAGTCAGCAGAATTTGTGATTTGTATAGGTTAGATCCTCATCCCAATCCATTCTTTGATTTATCACTGCAGTAAAAGCATTTTCTGTGTCGAGCTGGTCATTAGGAGCATGTTTAGTACTGATGGTAACAATATAGTACCAAATGTTTTGCAGTGTACCTTTAAATGGAAGCCACCTGTGCGTAATCTACTCTCAGAATCATTCCAGCTGTTCTGTGAGGGCCTCAGAGCTTTGGTCACTAAACAACATCATGAAGGTCATGAATTCACAAGTTTATCTAGATATTTTGCAGAAAGACCTCAGACATTCACTACAATGTGAATAAGTAATAATAATAATGCATTGGTTTTATATAGCGCTTTTCTGGACACTCAAAGACGCTTTACATTGCACTATTCATTCACTCCATACCCGGTGGTGGTAAGCTACTATTGTAGCCACAGCTGCCCTGGGGTAGACTGACGGAAGCAAGGCAACCAGTCTGCGCCATCGGCCCCTCTGACCACCACCAACCACTCACTCACTCACTACATTCGCTAGGCTTCCTGGTGTTACTAAACGGTCTCCCATCCAAGTACCGACCAGGCCCTTCCCTACTTAGCTTCCAAGGTCTGATGGGATTGGGCAGAGCAAAGGCGGTAAGTGAACCCTATTAAATATCTGCTGACTCTTCTTTTGCAGCAATAACTGCTTTTCTGAAATTGCAGATCAGACGCTCACACCACACCGATCAGGATGAACCTTCATCCTGGATCATTCCTCTTTAAAAACCTGTTGCAGTTCAGTGAGATTCAGGGGCTGTACTTACTTATTCCTTCTTGTCCTGTCAATGTTTACATGTTATGGCCAATAAAAGTACAATCAAATGTACATTTTTGAATGGTATTAGATTAAGCAGACACTGTTAAATAATTCCTATGGTTTTAATAAAGATCAGACCACATTAAGTAACAAATTTCGGCAGAAATGTAAGAAATTCCAAACAGTGTAATCACTTTTTCTTCCCATTGTTTGACCTAAGATCTTTCCCACAACGAGTGACTGTTCGGCTCAGACAGAACCGTGCCCTGTTCACCTGACTTTATTCCAGAATCAAGCGGATAGAAAGTTAGTCCATACCTGCTTCATGGGATGCTTTCTCCTTGGTGGTCACAGTGATGGTGGAGCTCTCGCGGCTCATGCCGTGCTCCCCACAGTCACACAGGACCCTGATGGAGTAGGTCGTCTCAGGTTGAAGTCCAGAGATCACCATCTCCTCAGACTGGGACTGCTCTCTCTTCCACTGGATCTTCTCCTGAGTTTGTCTGTACTCCACGATGTATCTGGGAATGTTCTCGCCCTGTCCCACCTGTGGTCTCTTCCACTGGACTCTGATATCTGTGGCTGAAGCCGTTCCTGTGAGACCTTCTGGAGGAGCATTTGGTAAGGTTCTGATGGAGGTTTTAGGAGCAGCAGCAGGTCCCACTCCCAGATCAGTGACGGCTCTCACTTGGACTCTGTACTCTGTGTAAGAGCTCAGACCAGCCACAGTGACCTCTCCAGCCTCAGCCTGAAGTTGCTGGTTCCATTCCTCCTTTCCTTTCTCACTGAACTCCACTCTGTATTCAGTGACGCTGTGCGCCCCCTCTGACGGGACACTGAAGTGCAGGCTCACAGTGTTGTGTGTGACTTCTCTTACAGTCACTGGTTTAGGTTTAGAAGGAAGCTCAAAGTCCTCACTGATTAAGTCCCCGACTTCGTACAGGTAGACGGCTGAACCTTCGTGGTTCTTATCTGCTAAACCCACTACCAGGAACCGAAGGCTCTGTTTGTCCTTGTCCATGTTGGCTTCTGCAAAATTGCTGAAGAATTTAGCTTTACGTCTCACAGAGTCGATCACGTCTTTAGAGCTGTACCAGCGTCTGGGCTCTGGAGCATCAGAGCTGTCAGACTTAGATCCTTTTAAGTGTTGGTCTAACTCTGAGAGGAACGGCTCAGTGCTGTCCAGAGAGGTCAACACGAACACCAGGGCTTTCTCTGAGTCAGACACTTTATCTGAGAGAGCGTTTTTGGAAGAGACCGTTTCTGTGTTCTTCATCAGTTTCATAAGAGATTTGATGGTGTTGATCTCATCATCTTTGTCTTCCATCCACTGGTTTAGTCTGTATCTACTGAACGGACCCTCAGCCGCCTTCTTCAGGACTTCTGCCAGAGCCGCCTCCCCCTCTGCTCCTCCACGGATCAATGGAAGCTTCTGGGACAATGTTCTTTGGAGTCCCAGCTTAAACTCAGAGCACAGACCTTTGAAGGTTTTGATTTTTTTGCAAAGTTGTGGGAAGTTCTGGCCTGCAGGACTCTTCAGGACATCGTTACACCACATCTCCAGCTCAGTGAAACCTTCCAGGATGTTCTGAGCCTCAGTGACCAACCTCAGACTGATCTGTCGGACCATTTTGGAGGCTTTAGAGTCCAGGACACTGAGCGGCAGCAGATGCACAGTCACAGGGACGACATTCTCTTTGTTGGAACCCAGGAGTCTGGGCAGGTCTTGATAAACTCTAACAGCTTCTTCAAACGTCGTTGGGCTTTTCTCCAGAAGGAAATCTCCATGAAAAGTGCAGGAGAATTTGTTCACCTTTTCTCTGTCTTTATCTTCCATTTGCAGAGAACCACTTCCTTCAATTGAAATCAAAGGTATTTTTTTAATCATCACCCTCAGGTTTCCCTGAATGTCTTGGACACTTTCATCTTCAGAGGTTTCTTGATCGAACACGAAGAAGGCCTGAGCTCCGTAGAGGATGGCTGTCACTACATGAGTCGCTAAGCCTTTGTCCAAGACTTCACTGTGCTCTAAGTTTCCTGTTCCGAGCTGATCCATGGTCAGAGCTTTGAACACGGTGGTAGTTTTGTACTGCAGAGTGACTCTGGCCTGTTTGGTGGACTTTTTTTTGTCGTTTAGATATTTAGCTGATCCTTCAACTTCAACAAGTCCACTCAAAAAACTGGCTTTAAGTGAAGCTTCCACTCCCAGAGAAGAGGACTTATCAGAGATGGACTCAGACGCCACGATCCTAAACTCAGTGTTGGGTTGGGGGCTCACGCTCATGTCTCTGTTCAGCTTCTCTTTGTCCCACAGAGTTATACCTGGAAACACAAATATGCAGGTATAAATGTCCTCTCCCCGACTCTAGGGTTTTGTGATTTTGCGATTGCAAATACGAATGCAAAATAAAGCAAACTTCCTGACATCAGTGCATTTTTACAACTATTCTCACACTCTGCAACTTTTTAAACTTGGTTAAATTTGGTTAAATTTGCACATAGGACATGTTATGATGAACGCCTGAGGACTTATGAAAGTGTGAGGTTGGTGTGAGGTCGTACCTGGGACCAGTTTGTCGCTCCTGCAGTCATACAACATCCCAAGGTGAAAAGGCCGACCCAGAGCCACCATTTGCAATGTATCCATCTGCACAAAAAGCACAAAAACAATGTGTTTGTAAACTCTTTTGAACAACAAAAACCCTTTTGATTTTGGTAAATTCATTAGTTTGCAATAATTGTGTCGATAATGTCAATAATAATGGGCTATAATATAATTAAGAAAATACAGAATTGGACTTAATCCTTTATAAATGAGTTTGTTCTGCTTTATGGGCCTTAGAACCATAAACTACACTAAGCCTGATGACTGAAAGGTAATGTTCCTGTAGTTACACTGTCTGACCCCAATCAGTGGATTTATTCTTCCCCAATAGCACGGGCATATTTCTAGATGACGATGCCAGGATTCACGGGGCTCATATTGCATGTTTCTATGAGTTTCCTGGTTATTTGTCATATCCTGGTTATGAAAATGCTCTGATTTTCACATGTGCCAGTGGTTTCCATCAAAGAAAATGTGCATCTGTCTAAAATTCTCATTATAAATGTGCACAGCTCTATATAAATCCAAGAGATTATTATAATTATTATTATTAGAACAAAAGCAAATTTACATGCGTTTCCATCAAAGGGATTTTGCAAAAGGGCGGTGGTTACCATGGTTACAGCAGTCAGCTGACTGTTGCAGTGCAACATTTACCCAGCAGAGGGCATGCTGTGTGTAGGGTCGAAAAGGTGGATGAAGCCCTTAGCTTTCAAAATAGTAACCCGATACCATGTCCACGGAGCCCAAACGTGCAGTTAAACTCTCTTTAGTGCATAAAAAACACATGACAAAAGATCAGGAGTAGCAGAGGTCAAGAAACTGCTGTCCATGATATGACATAATGAGCCCTTAGCAAAAACAAAAGCCAAACCCCAAATACCAGCCCCCGCTTCAGAAGACGTCAGGCTGAGTGAGAGGCGCCGGGGGGGGGGTTGCACAATCCTCACCCAGCAGCGGAAACAACAGGGGAAGTGACCAACAGCTGTTTCATAGTAACTTCTGTTTATCACTGTATATATGTATGTGTGTGTATATATATATCTGTTTATCACTGTATATATGTATGTGTGTGTATATATATATATATATATATATATATATATATATATATATATATATATATATATATATATATATATATATATATATATATATATATATGCTGGCATGAAGGTTAGCGGCTAGCTTACTAGCGGCTGGCTAGCTCAAGTGGTAAGTCACCCGACTTCCACACAGTAGACCCCGGTTCGAATCCCCGTTGGGGAAATGGGCTGCCAGTGTGGGTCCTTAGGCAAGACCCTTCACGCTACTGCCTACCTCATACAATGATGAGAGACAATGAAATGAATGACATGCCGGCTCAGACGTCGCCCGGCCAAACAAGGTCTGAACAGGGCGAGAACAGGGCTCTGATGGAATGCTACTACTCCAGTAACCCTAGTCAGAGGGGCTACATGCAGAGGATGTGGGAGAAATGGTTACTTCGAAACCCACAGTCCAAACTCACGGCGAAACAACTAGTAGCTCAGTGTTCCAACATCCACAAACGGCAACTGCATCACAACTTGAGATTGACAAGGTACAAAACCAATGCTCCGGCAATGGGGAGCCAGGACACCAGGTCAGAGGGGAGTTAACACCAGCCCCCCCAATAGAGATTGGGTACGAAGCCCCAATAAGCGCAATCACGCTGAACGAGGCAGCGACTGACCTGAAAAATAAGATCATGGCAGGCAACCCCGAAGCCCATTACAGAGGCTAAGAGAAGTACTGTCAGAAAGTCTCCTAGAAGATGTGAATGCAGCTCTGAGACAATTCCTACATCAACCATCACTGAAACCAATGAGCTGATCTACTCCACAGCAGCAATGATCCTAGAGACGCTTGGCTATCGGAAGAGCAACCATGAGATGAAATACCCACCATGGAAAAAAAGGCTGGAGGAAAACATCAAGGCAGCACGGAGGGAAGTGAGTCAGAGGCCTTGAAAGGTGGCTAGACAACGGCCCACCACTAGTATGTATGTGTGTGTGTGTGTGTGTAGTATTGGACTAAAAACACTGTCCACGTGGCTGAAGCAAAAGCACAAACTGTCTTCATTCAGACTGGTCACTGAGGCGCCGCTTTAAAACTCTGGCTCTGCTGTAGGAACATTTACTTTGTCACTCTTATGCTGCGTCCACACCAAACTCGATTTGGGCGTCAAAAACACGCGTCACGCCCGTTGTTGGACGCCTGTGCTTATTGAAGTCAGACGCTCGTCACAAATGTCACCGAGCGTCAGACGCTCTGGCCACGCGTCAGCTCAGAGTGCGTTCGTAGCATCTTGGAAGCAGCTGTTGCCTGAAAAATACACCTGCTACAGCTCATTGTTGATTAAAGTCTGTAATAAACCACAAATGCGTGAAGGCTCAGTGTGTGATCGTCATAAAGCTGCTCTTTGTCATTGCGGCTTCATTGACGTTATTAATGCTTGTTGTCATGGGAGAAAACCGGAGCTCAATCCGAGCTAACTGAGCTAACTTGTGACTTGTTTACATCTGTGGGGCCGGCGTAGGATCTGCCCCGGTGGCTCAGCTACAGCGTACGGGCTTTTGACGCCCAGGAGGCGCGTCACCAAGCGCGAACTCAAAACGCGCCGCACAGGAGGCGTGACGCGCTGCGGGACATCCTGACGCCCCCCGGAGGCGTGTCCTCCATGTATTTTAAATGTAAACCTGACGCTTTGGAGGCCACAAATCGAGTTTGGTGTGGACGGAGCATAAGAAAGTTTGGCTTTTGCAGAATCTGGTACTGAATTAAATACGCCTGCATATGGCCGATCTTACCCCCCATGTTGAGACGCCCTCTGTCTGTCCTGTTGTCAAACATGTACGTGATGAAGAACACGCCCCCCCCCCCACCCCCCCCCCCCCCCCCCTTCCAACTGGGACCATTG